>NC_081563.1:132056357-132378151 GCF_022355385.1 Mustela nigripes
TTTTCTTTTTTTTTTTTTTTTAAGATTTTATTTACTTATTTGACAGATAGAGACCACAAGCAGGCAGAGAGGCAGGCAGAGAGAGAGGAGAAAGCAGGCTCCCTGCCGAGCAGAGAGCCCGATGCGGGACTTGATCCCAAGACCCTGGGATCATGACCTGAGCTGAAAGCAGAGGCTTTAACCCACTGAGCCACCCAGGTGCCCCTACATTTTCTTTCTTTTTTTTTTTTTTAAAGAAACTGTAGGGGAATCGCAAAGAGAAAATTAGCATGACTGACTATGGTTGGAAAGGAAACATAAAAACAGAAGTATGGTTAATCTTCACCAAGGTTACCGGGTTCTGGCTTACCCAGCTGTCGGCCTCTTGTCTTCACAACCATGTTTTGCTGAATGGTTGTCCCCATTTTATATCTCAGTACACTGAGGCCCAGAAAGCCGAATTAATGAGCCAGAGCTCCCGGAGCAACCCGGGGCCTCATCTGTAGCACACGACTCGCCTGGGTTATATGCCAGGCTGAGCCTGTATTTTGAACTTGTTTTTTCTTCCCCATCCTCAAAAGCAGAAACCAGCAAAGTATAGCCCATGGGCCACATCCAATCCGATGGCTCTTTTTGTAAATAAAGTTTTATTGGCCCCCGCCACCCTCATCTGTTCACACATTATCTGTGGCAGCTTTTGTGTCTCAACAGAGGACTTGAATAGTTGCCTTAGAGACCATATGGTCCCCCAAGCCTTAAATATTTATCTTCACGCCCTTTACAGAAAAGTTGGCCAACTGTTGTTCTGGAGAGGAAGAGAAGTAAATCAAAGGGAATCAGTTGTAGTTCATGGAACATACATAACATCTACCCTTCCTGTGACAGCAACAAAGAGTCAAAGACAGATAAGTGGTTCTAAAAGAACGATTTGAAAACCAGAGTTAAAAAAACACTTACGTGGCTGAAGTCAATAATTTGCCTATTCAAAATAAGAATGGCTATTATGGCTTTCCTCTCACAGTCAGTACTGGAAATACATTTTTATACTCCTTTTTTAAAATTTAACAAACATTTATTGAACGGCTGCACAACATGACGCCCACCGTCGTGATAGCAGTAACAGATCCCATGCTCAGCAAAATCCGACATGCTTCCTGATGAACAGAGCTCATGCTCTGGTGATAGAGAGAGCTTTTAATCAATTAATGATAAGATTAAACCTGTGGAAAGAGCTGGATAGTTGAGGACATACTGTTCGTAAGAATACTTCATGGGAGCTTGACGAGTCAGGGAAGTCGAAGGAGGTTTTCCTGAGAATGAGATGTGTAAGGTAAGAACTGGAAGGTCGGTGGGTACCGAAGAGAAGGAAAGCCGTTATCCCCAAGGAGGGGCCTGCACATGCAAAGGCCCAGTGGTAGGAGGGAAGATGGTGGCACTAGGATGTTCAAAGCAAGGTGTTTGTGGGCCTGCAGAACAGTCAGCAGGAGGAGCATGGGTCTGACCGTTCTGGGCCCAGAAATTCAAGCAGTGTGGCTTCCTTAGGAGGACTTAGGAGAGGCTGTTTTATCATCATGGGTTCCGGAGTCAAAAACAAATTCCATACAGTTCTGCTGGGTGTAATCATTACTCATGCAAAATATCCCTGCTCTGTATCCTATAATCATCTCTGTTTTCAAATTTAGGCACTCACAATATTGCTGGAGCCATGCAAAGCATGAATAAGCATAGAATTTAAGGCAGACTTTCAGTTTACTCTTTCTAGACTCACCGTCCTGTAAACTACTTGTCTGGAAATGCTTCTCCCTCGCTCACTGCGGTCCCATCTTCTTTAAATGCACTTCTTATTCGCTCCTCCTAGTCTACTTCTTTGTGAGATGCCAGCAAGTCCAAGCAAAACTTCCCGATAATCTAAAAGCAGATCAACAAGAGAATCTAACTACAACAACAACAAAAAGCCATGGAAACATTAACAAATACCATCAGGCTTGTGGCTGAAGTGGGGAAAGAAAGGACAAAATCTATTTTTCAAGAAGATGGCTCTCCAAATTCATTCAACTTCTCTGATTGCAAACAGAAACTCACTGGTTATTTTCAGTAAAAAGAGGTCGTGGAAGGCTTGCTAATGAGGTGGTATTTGTTAGAAGAACTCAATACTGAGAAGGAACTAGCCAGACAAATATCTGAGGAAAGGGTGTTCTGTGCAGAGGCATAGCAGGTGCAAAGGTCCTGAGGGCTGACCAAGAAGGCATACCACAGGGATGGAGAGAAGACCCACAGATTGGAACACGGGGCATGTGCAGAAGAGCACCTGGTAACTGATCAAATAGGGCTTTGTAGGAGGTTTTTGCTTTGTTTTGTTTTGTTTTTGTTTTTTGAGATTTTATCCATTTATTTGAGAGAGAGAGAGAGAACCAACAGGGGAAAGGGCAGTGGGAGAAGCAGACTCCTCGCTGGGCAGGGAGCCCAACACAGGGCTCAATCCCAGGACCCCAGGATCATGACCTGAGCCAAGGGCAGCTGCTTAACCAACTGAGCCACCCAGGCGCCCCGGTGAAGGAGTTTTTGATTCCATTCCCTGTACTAGGAAGCCATTATAGGATTGGAAGCCGTTGAGTGATGTTTTTTGAGTTACAGTAAAGAAAGATCCCATTTTTTTTTATTTTTTTTTAAAGATTTTATTTATTTATTTGACAGAGAGAAATTACAAGTACACTGAGAGGCAGGCAGAGAGAGAGAGAAGGAAGCAGGCTCCCTGCTGAGCAGAGAGCCCGATGCGGGACTCCATCCCAGGACCCTGAGATCATGACCTGAGCCGAAGGCAGCGGCTTAACCCACTGAGCCACCCAGGCGCCCCAAGAAAGATCCCATTTTAATAAACATATTGTATGTCAGGCACTATACACCCACCTGGGGTCATGTCCTTTCATCTTCACCACAAATCAATGAATAGGAAGAATTACGATCCTTGTTCAGACGAGTACACTGAAGCTTTAAAGCCACAGGACTTGTAGGGAGCAGCATGGAGAGTGCGCGGCCCAGCCAGGCCCCAGCATGAGTCTCCACCTCTGGCTCCTCGCTCAAAACACTCCAGAGATGCTCATTGTGGTCCTGTTACTCCTTAAACACCTCCCCCACCCCTTTTTTTTTTTTTTAACACTTTCAGTGTGTTTTGTCGGCTGCATTGTTATATTCTGCTCGACTTCATAAATAAGAGATTTGCCTTGAAGTCATAACTGAAAAAAAAATTAATAATAGTAATGAACTTGTTTTTTCTGAAGGACTGCATGGACACCCAGCTCAAAAAAAATGTGGCTGTGGGTCGGGGGAGGAGTGGCTGCGGCAATATTTGGGGTTCAGCCATCCCATTTGTGAGAATCCGGAATGTTCTTTGGACAAAGGATCAAAGCCGAGCTTATTCCTCCCTGTGTTGAGCCATGGCCCACTCGCCGCCTCTTTTTATCTTTGCTGGTAACTCTGCTTCAATTTCTCTGATGGTAAAGAGATGAGATCAGCCACTGGGGGATCGGTCGGTGGAATCAGGTTTCAGTCATCAGAAAGTTACGTCAAGTGCTAAGCATGAGTTACCCTCCGCGGCCGGTGTCAGCCTGGGCCTCGGCTGCAGGCCGTCAATCCTGGCTCCCTCGCCCTCAGATACAGGGTGCTCTGGGAATGTGGCAGGAGGCCGGTGGGAAGGGAGGAGCCGAGCTCCGGGAAGGCGGGGGTGTGGAGAAGGAGATTTAGATGCTGATGATCTTAGCCAGCAAGTTCTAACTACTAACTGCAGGGACGTTCGCTGATTACTTTCTCTTAAAAAGATAAAAAAGGGAATATAAGAAAGGTGATCTCAGACTTGGAAGTAGATTTAAAATGACCTTCATCAGTTACAAATTTCTGCTATCATCAGTTACAAATATCATTATTAACAGGGTTTCTATTTTCAATTAAATAACATTTATGGAGTCTTCCCATCATAGTAGGATTTTTTTTTTAAAACTCATTATTGGAAAACGGAAAATAAAACAGAAAGAAAGAATGCCTCCTTCATCTTACTCTTTAGGGAGAGAGATGTACAGAAGATCTGTTCTGCCTTCTGTCCGGATGCCTGTCTCCCTCTTTTAAATCTTGAAGTAAATCTCTTTTATTGTTTCAAATGGTGTGGCTCTGTTGCATAGATGAGTTCTGTGATAAAGCTCCTAGGGTGACCCCAGCTATCCCCACCTGTCAGGATTGCTGCCCCTGGTGAGTGTGTTGATGGACTTCCTGGTTCACCTATAGTAACAGAACAAGGCATGTGTCCCAGGGCGTCCCTTTTAAGACCAGGCTATAGAAAGACTGTGGCTTCCACCTTAGCTGCTCCCCCATGTCCCCCTCTCCACCCCAAGCCCCTGATCCCTCCCTTTGAATCCCTCACATTGGAGGAAAGCCAGTTGTGTTCCATCCTACAGAGAAGCCATCCTGCAGGGAAGGTGGTGAGGTTTCGAGCGCCTTCCATAACCCACCAACAGTCGTGTCCCAGAAACCACAGAGGTGAACTTAAAGGTGGACCTTCAGCCGCAGTTCTGAGAGGGTGACCATCCTGAGGCAATGTCTTGCCTGGAGATCCTTGAGATCCTGAGCCAGAGGCACTCAGCCAAGCCCCCTTGCAGGCTCCTGAACCACAGGAACTGAGACAGGAGGTTCATTGTCATTAGCTGCTGAGTCTTGGAATAGCTTGTTACATAGCCATAGCTAAACAATAAAATGGAATAACACTTTGTAGTCTGCTGATTTCCCCATTTGATCCCACCTTAGGTATCTGACCAAGTTGCTACATTCTATTTGTAATCATCGTGTTGATGCAACATCAAATATAGGTACCATTGCTTATTTCATCGCTCCTGTATTCGAGAATGTTTATGTTGTTCCAAATTTGTCTGCCAGCATAAGCACCGCTGTGGTGAACATCTTTTTATGTGGAGCTTCTTCTGTGGATTTAGCCATGATCTTCAAACGGTCTGGGATTAGCTCTAGGATTAGGAATCAGCCTCAATTACTGGATCGAAGGGAGAGAATATTTATTTTTCTCTGGATGCCCATTACACAACTTGTTCTCAGTTGGATAAACCAGTACACTACTATCAAATACTTGAAAAAATCTCCATTTCATTTCATCTCTTCTTTTATTTGATTATTGGTAATGTGATAGGCAAAGTGTGTCATTGTTTCACAGATGTTAAAAGAAGAGATTGTTGCCCCAGTCAACCTCTCTTTGTAAGGAAACAGAACTTAGGGGAGGATTGAAATACTAAGATAAGCAACTAAATGTTCCGCGGAGGCAGTGCTGTCCAAGAGGACTTTTGTGATGTCAGAAGTATTCTTCCGGTGCACGGTCTGCTGCAGTAGCCACTTGGCTACTGAACACTTGAAGGGTGGCCAGTGTGACCAACAAGCTCAAAGTTCTAGTTTATTTAAATTTAAGTAGTCCCATGGGGTTAGTAAGTCCTCCCTTGGATAGCACAGTCTGAAAGGTCAAATGAAGGACTGCCCTTTCAAGTAGAAGGAAGAGGTTGACGTTTGGGACACTAAAGTTTTTACCTACTCAATTACGTCCTTGCTTCCCTCCTCATAGCCTTAAATATAACTTCTTAGGGGCTGACCTTTAAGTCAGAGTAACATTGTCTCCACATGGCCTTCAGCAAAATGAGCATATGTTGCCTGCATAAGGAGGACATGGCTCAGGAGACCTAGCATCCTCGATTTTGGGGAGGCAAGGGTCCATGACTGATGGTTCTGTAATCACTCCTTCTATTTAATTCTGGCTTCTCATTTCTTCCTAGTGGTCTCCAAAACAGTTAGATGTGTTGCAGAGATAGGATGGATAGTTGGATGGATGGTTGGAAGGTTGGGTGGTTGGCCGGATGGATGTATGGATACAATTATAATAATAACACTCATAGTGTGCCTAGTAAGTGTCCGAATTTGAGCTCAAGGCTTTACCTGTAACATTTCATTCACATTCATTCAATCTCCATCATAGCCTGAAGGGGAAGGCACCATTCAATTTTTCCTCCCTAACAGATGAGGAGACTGAGGAAATGGTTAGCCAGCGGCACAGCCCATCCTTGAGCCACATCTGTCTGCCTTCAAGCCATGATCCTACAGCAGACCATGAAGCTGTGAAACCATGCATCGTTTACACCTTGTCCTGTTGCGGTAGTGGTGGTAGGAATTTCTCTCCCTTAGGTAGCGACAGATGCTAGCGGGGAGAATGCTAGAAATAGCCAGGTACCTCAGCTCTCTCCAAAACTGGCTCTTTCACTTTTCATTGCTGACCAACCTCTAATGTGTCAGTGGTATACTAATGTGGTTAACTGTTTGCCTGGGGCAGAAAAATAAAGCTTCTGGCATGCAATTAAAACCTCGTCTTGCCCAATTGGGCAACTAATGGGATCAGCAAGAGAGGAGGTTGCCTAGTTAAGGCGCAGTTTGTATCTCAGCTCCATTTCACGGGGCAGGTGACATAGTGGCAGAGTGGCGTTGCCTGATGGTTCAATTGGAAACTTAATTAGGTCGCCCCCGAGCCACTCTTGACTGCCCATGTGTGTTCACACATGCGCTCACACACAACCGTGAGTGCAAAGACGTGCAGAGGCTCACAAACCCTGGGTCGCCCTCCGATTGGCCTCCGATTGGCCTGCACTCTCACCCGGAAATGGAAATGCATCGTAAACATTCTAGTTTCAGACAGTGGCCTGGGTTTAGTGGTCAGTTCCCAAATCCGAGGACTTGTTCTGCCTGCAGTGAATAGTCAGAAATTAATACAAGGTGAGGGTTTGTCCCAAAGGGGGGGAGGAATAAAACCCAGGTATCTCAGCCCTTTGGGGACATGGCCAGGAGCTTAGAGTCCATGTCTAGCGGTCATTGATCTTAGTTTTGTTATTAAAAGAAGTATTGGGATAGTTTTCTGTTAATGAAGTTAGGTTTAGTTTAGTTTGTTCAAGAAATGTTCATTGAAAAGCAACTTTGTGTGAAACACACTCCAAGTGTGGTTTTTGTATCTGTTGAATAAGATGAATTCCCTGCCTGCATGCCACTTACTTACATCAGGAGTGGGATAAAAACAATAGACAAATAAATAAATGTGTGAATAAGATCATTTCAGATGGCGATAAGTATTATAAAGAAAATAAAGCCAGAAATGCAATAATGAATGACCAAGAATGGGGATAAGGAACATCAGGGACAATGGACAGAGAAAGGTGACATTTTATCTGAGGCCAGAATGCTGAGAAGAAATCAGTGATACAGAAACTCTGGAGGAGGACAGAAGAGCATTCAAACAGAAGAACAGCAAGTGCAAAGGTCCTGGCGTGAGAATGAGTTGGCTTTGTTCTTTCTGGACTAGAAAGATGGTGGCTGAAGCACAGTGAGTATAGAATGAGGTGGGAAGACATCAGATGAGAAGAGGTTAGAAGAGGCCGAGTCACATATGACTCTGCTGTCCATGGAGAGGGTTTTTATCACATGTTGGTAAATACTTGCGTGCCCACTTACTGTGTTCAGGCACTGCACTGATCACTTTTTATGTATAGTTTCTGTTCTGATCTCCAAACAAACCATCTGAAGTGGACATTGTTTTCTCCATATGGGTGAAGAATGGCCCTCATCATGGTTAATATCCTGCCTAAAACCACACAGGTAGGAAGTAGGGAAATCAGGCCCCAAATATATTTGACCCCAAAGCTGTTTATTCCCAGTCAGCAGGCAGTATTGCTCATTAGACTTTGCAGTCAGACTTTGTGTCATGGCAGAGCACGCTAGGGAGTCATGGTTTTGACACGTGTGTGCAGGGGGCGGAGGAGAGAAGGGGATTCTTGGTGTTTCTCAAATCATATCAATCGAATGGCATCTCAATTCATAATCCCTCAAATACTGCAATCCAGGGATACCTGGGTGGTGCAGTCGGTTAAGCATCCAACTCTTGGGTTTGACTCGGATGATGATCTTAGGGTCGTGAGATCGAGCCCCATGGGGCTCTGTGCTCAACACGGAGTCCACTTTAGAGTCTCTCTCCTTCTCCCTCTGCCCCCCTCCCCGCTCATGCACTCTCTCTCCCTCTCAAATAATGTTTAAAAAAATTGTTCTCTGTTGAGAGAGGAGCAAGAGAGGCAAGAAGGTGGCGGAGAGGTAGACATGGCAACATTCTATCAATGCACACTCTGACTCGAGAGTGTCACACCTCCCGAAAGGACGAAGAGGCAGATATAAAGTTATGACATTACAAGTGTGACTTTCGCCAGGACTGGTGACAGCAACACCAACTTTCAAATGAAGAAGACAAAGCTGAACGTGTGAATGATTGGTCCTTCCAGCTGTTTCTTTCTTCCCAGGTGACAAAAATGTCCCTAGAACATTTCTGTTTGTCTTCTGACGAAGTGACTGCCCTGGTCTGGCAGAGAATGGCGGACAGTGCTCTGAGCAGGCACGGGCAGTCTGATCTGTTTCACTGTGGATCGAGTTTGGTACCGGTGGGCCACTGGGTTTTTGGATATAATGGTCTGTGATTATTCCAGAAGGTACATCAAGCGTGCTTGGGATTAGTTTGTCAACCTTGGCGCTACTGACATTTTGGGCTACATAATTCTGTGCTCATAGGGCTGTCCTGTGCCCTGCAGGATCTTTACCCTCTACCCCCTGGATGCAGTAGCACCCTATTCCCCCAAGTCTTGACAGCCAAAAATGTTTCCAAATATGGCCAAACGTCCCTCCAGGGGCAGGTGGGGCGGGGGGTGAGCACACCTGTCCTCCTACAGTTTCAGAAACACTGGCTAATTCAAATAGTCTGGTTTACTGCAGATGGAGTCTATTCTGGGTTTAATTCCAAAATACTAAAAATACACTCAAATATACCAACGCTGAAACTAAAAATAGCATCTTTGGCTATTTAAAGACTTTGGCTTAGAAAAATATGGCGACATCGGAAAAATGGATTGAATTTGTATGAAATCCATGCCATGCTCCGAAAGATGTTTTTGTTTTCCTGTCTCCCTATATTAGTTAGGATAATTAATGCAAGCTACTCTAACAAACAACCCCCACTTCGCGGTGCTCAACACAGTACATATTTATTTTCTATGCATATAATATCTGATGCTGGTCTCCTCCAGCAGAAGTATAGCAATACCATCTGGAACATCTGGATTTCTGGCTTCCAAAGCCACTCAAGAAGGTGTGGACCAGTCTCGGCAGTGATGTCTATCACTTCTGCCCAGTCTGGCCTGAAGCCAGACCACATGGCCCCAACTGAACTCCCAGGAAAACTGGGAAATGTAGTTTTTCTGTAGGAAGAGGAAAAGGAAACAGGATATGGCAAACATAGAGCATCATCTCTGCCAAAGTCCCAGATTTTTAGCTTATTGAATAGTGATCAAAATCCTATTTATTTGTTGTTTCTAGTGGTCTAAGTGCACAGTCTTCTCTAAATATGCCCCCAAATTAATTTTGCAAAGACTCCCCACTCCCCATTCATCCATTCTGATTTTAAAGTTCTATGAATGGGTTTAAGAATCTGTCATTTTTACTTGCCCCAGACAAGTATGATGGGTAGGCATCTTGGAGTCACTGGTCTCAAATGTAAGTGGTCTTTTATCTTCATTTCCGCTGCCCTACCTTAAGGTAACAACTTGCACGTTGGTTGTCATATGCCTGGGTATTCTTCAAGACAAAAACTTGTTATGTAAGCTGATTTCAGATTTTCCTCATTTTCTGGTAAACTCAACAAGCTTTAAGACACCAGCTCCTGGCTTCTTGACATCCCTCGCCCCCGCTGCCAAGCTGCCACATTTCCTTGACCAATGCACCACACACTGCACAGAAATTTCTTGGGAAATACAAATCTGTCGGTTTGAGTCCTTTGGGTAAACTCACCAACTGTGTCCTAGTGCCCTGAGATCAGGTCCAGATGTTTTGTCATCTACCTAAAACATCTTTCTCTGGGTTCCTTTTCAACTACATCCCCAAGGTGAGCTTGGCCCCTGGCACATAGTAGGCCTTTCGAAAAACCTGTTGGGTCAATGAGCTTGTAGGAAGCAGTAAGCATGCATGTGTGCAAATATAAACAGATCAATTAAAGGGGATTTAAAATGCCCTTTAAACATTATCAGTTTATCTTCGTTCTTCACAATGTTAAGAACTCTCATCTTAAGAATAGTTTCTGTTTTCATGGGAATTTGCATATTAATAAATTCTGCACACGCACACATCCACATACACGCTTACATACAATGTACATTATAGTTAATAAAGGTCTTTATACATACTGTTCTGTATTGATCGTACAACACATACACATACTTAAATATATGTAGTGAATGTATATGTGTGAGCATGTATCTTTACGTATGCATGCCTTTTTTAAAAATCTTCATGCCACACTGAATGTAGAACAGATAATGAAAACTGAGACTTTGCAGAGGGAAACTGACTTGTGAAGAGTCACACAGAATTGGGTTTTGAATGGAGATCTCTCCAGCCCCAAAGCTGGGATCTTCGTCTTTCTATCACCCAGCCTTTCTAGAGCCGTGCCCCTTCTAATTTCATGCTAACATTTATACTCTAAAAACAGTCACTATTTCTCATAAATAAGCGGATGTAGTCGGCATCTAGGCTAGAAGCAGAAGACTGCAGCCCTGTACCTTCTGGAATGGGATTCCGAAGGGTCTGTGACCATCTCTTTGGATCCACTTGTGTATTTTCTAAGCAGGGGTTGCCCTCCACCTCCCCACCGCCCTGACAGCATCCCTTCCCCCAAGCTGAGACTACCAGACATCACCAAATGTACCGCCATCTGAAAGCACTGATGTATACAGTGTTGAAAAGATTTCTAATCAAATAATGGTGAGATTCATGCTAATGAAATAATTTCTGTAAATAAAAAGCATTAGTTTGGTATCCTGGAGGGGGATGACTCTGGACATCAGACTCTCCTGATGTGGGTGGCAGGTTGGGTCACATGTCTTGGCTCTGCTCTCACCAAGCCAAACACATATCTCTCTGGCTTTCATTTCCCTAGTCTCAAATCCCTGTACCTTTCATGATGATTCTCTCAAAAAGAGAAGATTTAAAAAAAAAAAAAAAAGTTAAAAAAACCAGAGTTTCAAAATTACATGGCCTTAACGGTCTGTCCAGCTAATAGAATCCTGTGTCGCAGCTTAAATTTAGACATCGAGTTTCATCTCTTACTTAAATGTATCTGTGTGTTTTAATAGGAACATTCAGCTTTGCTTTTATTAATGCAAAAACATTAAGGCACCAGCCCTCGATCCAAAAGCCTTAAAGGGCTGTTTCCAACAGAACCTGTCATAAAATGTGCTCTCAAGCGTGTCCCCTTTAAGAGACTCCAGAATTAAATGTTCCCGTATGTGAATTTTATTTTGTACAGCACATTTGCTTTATGGCTACAATTAAGTTAGATGTGCCGATAACAATGTCTGTTTTCCATTTTAAATCGCACATTTCAGACAGTGTGCATTGTTTTATTATCTAATCCACATGCTTTTAATTGCAATTATGGTCCCTTATGAGTCCCCTGGGAGGGCATGATTGCAATTAAAAATGTAATTTAAATGTTAATTAATTACATTCATTTTCTAAACTGGGAAAATTTCATTTATTATTTTCATGTGTTGTGCACTTATCCTAAATGCATTACCTTCTAAATGTTTTTTTTCCTAAATTAAGTGTTATGTTTATAAAACAGGGTGTTTAATATCCTTTAAAATTTTTGTGAGGGTGTTTGTACAAATTATTACCTTAAATTAATTGATTCTAAGCTATATGCATGAGCTATATGTTCTATATATAATAAAAATAATTTTGTTGATTTTTCTCAGACTAAAATATGGCATCAAATATATGTTTTCCTCATTTATTTCCTGATAGACTTTGATATGGAGAGGAAAGTCTGTACTTTTTTTTTATTACGTACATTATTTTTTTTTTTAAACAAAGGGAGAAAGGTATTGTTACTACAAATGATACAGATCATTAATATGAAAAGGGTTTTCCCTTCAGATGAAAATTGCAATCTAAGGAAGAAATTTATAGTTAGATTAATAAGTCATCCTGCCTCATGTGAATAAAGAAGAGGGATGAGAAAGGACCACAAAGACAGGAAGCCTTAAAAACCACTGTAACTTGCCCGGAAAAAGAAAAATTTGTTGTTTGCGTAGCTCAGTTTCTCCGACTTTCAATTTTCTATCTTACTTTAACTAGAATAAGAGGGTAATTTTAGAAATGAAGAATTATAAAACAACACTTCTCTACCTTAAACTCTGAACCATATCAATTTTATTAGTTTAAGTGAATTAAAGTGTAAGTCCCCCGAGGACAAGAATTTAAGTGTTTCTCTGAGCTCAATTCCAGGTATATGGTACCTGCCATCAATGAATATAAGCCTTTGGAGGACTATTTTTTCTCTTTTGGTTTCTTCTCCAATTTGCCAAACCTTTCTGTAGCTCTTTTATTTTAAAAATGCTATGTCTGAATTCTGGCTATTTTCCTTCCAGGCTTAAAATTTTCAAAAGCTATGTTGGGAAAATTCTAGTCCATCAACAGTTTTTAGGCAGTACCCACTAAACTATGGTGCAGGTGCTCTGTGGGTGATTGAGGAAGAAATAAGAAAGAAAAGAACAAATTTAGGTTTTTAGTATGGTCAGGAGTATCTGTGGGGTCTTCATTCTGGAGTCTAGGCTTAAATGATTTGTAAAATTTACTTGATGCCTCCTCTAGGCCATATTATGTTGTGAAATCCTTACAACAATCCTGTGAGGGGAGTATTACCATCGGCTCTATTTAATGGAAGGGGAAACTGAGGCACAGAACATTCTGTAACTTGCTGAGATTTCACAGCAAGAAAGAAGCAGGGTCAGGATCTGTATGCTGGAATGCTGTCTCTGTACTTAATATTCCATTTTATACTCTTAATCAGAGTGTGAAGAAACACTGCCGGGGACACTGGGGTGGCTCAGTCGGTTAAGCATCTGCCTTTGACTCAGGTTATGATCCCACGGTCTTGGGATCAAGCACCGTGCTAGCCTCCCTGCTCAGCAAGGAGCCTGCTTCTCCCTCCAACTCTGACCCCTCCATCTCTCTCTCTCTCAAATAAATAAGTGAAAAATCCTAAAAAAAAGAAAAAGAAGAAAAAGAAACAGTACCAGACCCATGGAGGTTACAAGGATGGACCCCACATAGCTAGCAAAGGTGAGGACTAGCTCTGCAATCAAATTCCACAGGTTCATATCTCCTTATTTCTGTGACCTCAGATGAATCACCCCACGTGTAAGCCTCAACTTCCTCTTCTGTACAGTGGGGTAATAACTGTATTATCATATTATTATAACTGAGACTGCACCTGTCTCAGACAGGGTTGGGGAAGCTCCAGTGACCCAGTATATCAATGACTCAGTGCAACTCAAACAGTGAGCACATTTCATGTCCAGGAATGCAGAGTGGACAGTTATTAAATATGGCTTCTGCCCTCGAGAAGTTTACGGTCCAGTTGAAAACAGGAGCCAGTGACTGAAGGCAAAAATGAATGGCTTTAGCAAAATTAAATAAAGTAAAACAAAGCAAAATCAAATCACTTGAGCGTTAATAGAGGACTGGCCAAAAAAATTACGGCACGGTGGCCTGATGGAACATGAGGTATATTTTAAAACAATAATAAGGGCGCCTGGGTGGCTCAGTGGGTTAAGCCGCTGCCTTCGGCTCAGGTCATGATCTCAGGGTCCTGGGATGGAGTCCCGCATCGGGCTCTCTGCTCAGCAGGGAGCCTGCTTCCTCCTCTCTCTCTCTGCCTGCCTCTCTGCCTACTTGTGATCTCTCTGTGTCAAATAAATAAATAAAAAATCTTAAAAAAAAATAAAATAAAACAATAATAAAACAGGTCTGTATGTTCTGATATGGATCAAGCTTTAAGCTTATTAAGCAAAAAAAAAAAAAAAAAAGGAACATGCTGAGCATTTGGGTAAAGGAGAAAGGGATGGATAGGTAGGTGGGTAGGTAGAGATCATTTCTGTAAATACATGAACATGTTCTGGAAAGATACACAAGAGACTATTAACAGTGATTGAGGACTGGAATTGTAAGAAGCAGATTGTGTGGAAGGTACAGATAGGATTTTTTTTTTCTTTATTCCTTCCAATATGATGTGCTTTTTCTCCCCCAAAGTCTGTGCTGCAATTTTAATCTTAAGTAAAACCCCAAATTACACACACACCCACTCATGCACATGCACACACATGCACACGCACACACATGCATACATACATGAGAATCGTGTTCTGAACACAAGGCACATTCAAGAGAGGAGAGGGAGAGAGAGCTCTGGATGCTGGAGCCAGGAGTGGCTTTACACATGTGTTTTACTCATTTAAATGGCTTTACAACAAGGAAAATAGGATTTCCACGGGGCCAGAGGAAAAGCAAAGCATTAGGGCTGAGATAGTGTTGCTACCACTTGCCGATGAGGCACAGTAAAGGAGAAAGATGCCGGTGGAGAATAAAGGGGCCGGGGGGGGCAGCCCTTTTTAATACTTACATCTATGAGGAATAAAATAAGTCAAAAAGAGAAAAAAAATAAGAGATTCATTGCCTAGACCTTCCAATCTAAGCGGCAAGCTTCACAAACCCCACCAGAATCGGGGAACCGGCGACTCAACCATTAGTCTCACCATTTTCAAACACAAGCCTTCCAAGGAGACATCAGAAAAGCTCCAGCATTTTAAAAGAAAGGGGCCAGTAGGGTGGGGTGCTGGTGGCGTGGGCTCCTTTTCAAGTTCTGCCTTTTCTAGGTGTGCGCCCATAAGTCTTCTTCACTTGTACCCAGGGACAGTGCTTGCCTCGGTGGGGTGTCGTGCAGCACTGAGTCAGCTGGGTCCTTGAAGACTGGCTGTCACCACGCGTGTGTCTTTGACAGGACATGACATTCTCAGGTTTCTTCTCCTTTGGGAAACCTGAAATGGAACTCGGTGTGGTGGCAAGGCCGAGGAGGGGATTTCTGGAGCAACAGCGAGACCAATGTTGAGTACAACAGCAGCTGTTTGGGGGATCCCAAACAGAAATGACAAATCATGGGAAGGCGGGAAGCCCGAAGGAAGGAAATGGACCAATAGTGGGAGAAAGACGAATAGGAGACTGCAAAACATCAATTTTAAGGGTCTGAATGGAAAACACTCCTTGGTATCTTGTTTTTTCTTTATTTTACAAGTGGCTTTTCACCCACAAGCATCCTGTTGCTGATCTTCAAAAGGAAGGTAGCAATAGCTCCCTGTGGACGATTCTTGGCCATGGAGTAGCCACCCAGGATTTTGCTTCTTCTGTCTGGGCCTTGGGTGGCTTTGGTGTGCTGTCAAAAGGCAGGAGGAACCTAGGGCCAGGAGGCAGATGTCTCTCATACCCCAGTATTACTCTCTTTCTTTGACAAAGCACGGTCCCACTTCTGGAGTGTGCGCACACACAGGCACACACACACACACACACACTCATGATCTTGTCGGGTTCTCACCAAACCCTGTGAGAAGGAAGGCAGGAGAGACTTCTCATCCCTGTTGGACTCCCGAGCAACAGAGGAGGGGGCGGGCTGAGGTGGGGAGCAGCTGTCCAGGCCATGCAGTAAATTAGGAACTAGTGCCAGAATGAGAGATTTGTCATCTTCTCCAGAGTTCTTGAATTCACACCGGTGATTCCAGATCTGTGGCCTTGCTTACAGGGCGTCGCTCAGACTGATTTCCTCCCCACCCTGAATGCATTCATTCAACTAATTTTTATTCAGCGTTCACTAGGCAGAGTTAAATCTTCCCTTCACTCTCTCATTCTTTGACCCAGAAGATATTTGACCGTAGAAGATGTTATCCGCTACCATTGGTTGTGATTCCTCAATGTTAGCTCATCTTCTCAAGTTCCAGACTTTTCTCTGTCCATCTCTTTTCTCATTTTTCTCCCAATTTTTCCCCTCTTTCATTTGCATCCCCCCCACCACCACCGTTAGCTTTTTCCTAAAAGACCTCAAAGAACACCTCTTAGATAATGCCCATAAAAGTCATCGGAACCCCGTGGCCAGCAGGTGTCAAAGAGACAGCTCTAGAAGGCTCTTGGGAGGAGGCTGGCTTCTGGGCTTCATTGAGCTCAGTCCCCAGTGCATGGAGTCAGCTAACAGGTTCCTCAAAGCCCTTCTGTGGGGCTTTATTATGATAAAAAACCAAGCCAGCGACTCCCCCTTCCCTGCAAGGTCCCTTCCAACCCAAGGACCTTTCATATTTAGGGATTTAGGGTGCTGATTGCTTTCATTGGAGACCTCTATTGATAGAAAACTCCCTAATTATTTCCCAGGGCTTAAGTTAAGATAGCAGAATATTCACAATTTAATTACCATTATTATCTCAAAATTGAACTTTTATTTAGAAGTGTATTGCTTTTTGCATTTTCATAGCTTACCTGCCTTACAATGGGGAGAAAGATACAGAGGCAGTTATGGGCATAACTCTCTGGTCACCCAGCATGGCTTTGCATTCGAATATAGGTTAAGACTGCTGTGGCTTCTTAGAAGACAAGGAGTTGGTGGAAACCCCTGGTTATGGGCTGAGTCGAGTGCATCTGGAATGATAATGTACGCAGGAAGCACCTGGGTCAGGGCTCACTGAAATTCAGGTTCTAAGTCAGGAATCTGGTGCATGTCTGGTGCCTGCTTCCACTGGGTCAAATGGTTCTGGTCCTCAGACTCCAACATAGTTCGAGAATTAGGAGCTCAAGCTTGACATTTCATTCCTGTCCCTTGGGGTTTTTTTCCATAAGAAAATATTAAAATTTCATTTAAAAAGGAAATAATAAAAATTATATTTTATGACTACATCGATGCAACGACAAGTATAATATACCCTATATTTAAACACATTCTTCTCTCTCGGAGCTCTTTTTTTTTTCCCCTTCTGATTGCAAGAGAAATGAAAATATTTCATGGGCCTCTGAATCTGGTGGTTCCCAGGCACTGTCCCTGCGGTGCCCAAGGTACAGTTCAGCCCCCATCTCTTGCTAATGATGTGCTGAAACTCTCTGAGCCTCTATTTCCTCATCTGTAAAATGGGGGTCATGGGACCTACCCTATTGCTGTCTGTCTTTACGGAATTCCCAGAGCATAGTAAACACTCAAAAGGATGTTCGTTTTTGTTACAAAAAGTTGCCTTACTCCTGGTAACTGTTATTGTCTCACGACCTATTGAAAGTCAGATTTTACATACATTACAGCTCCTCTCTTAAGGCTCTGCTTGATATGTCCTCCTGGTTACATGACCTGGATAATTTCCATAAATTAACCTCTTTTACCTTCCATTTCTGTGCTACCCCGCTGTTCCCCTTCTAGAAGGGCCCATCATCTCTTGGATACGGCAGACAGCAGAGCCACACTAACTCCGGCCCTGACACTCAGCACCTCCCGACGATGTTCAGGCACTCATTTGTAGCTCGCTCTCTAAACTCATTTCGATATAAAGGCCATACGGCCCCTGATGGATCTTGAATTAGCTGTCGATTTCTCTGCCTGTCACTCAGGGATGCGGAAGGAACGGGAGGGCTTTGCCATCGCTCTCCCCCCACCCCCCTGTTCTTTAGTTTCTGACGCCTGTTGTTTTCAGTTTCCTCAAGTCAGACACCTCCCTCCACTTTAAGGCATGCAGGGATTTAGCAAAAGCTTTGTTTGGGCATGGGGGAGGGGTAAGAGGTGGGGAAGAACCCTATGGCATGTAAAAAAGTACACAGCCCAATGTCATGTGAAAATTAAAATAAGGTGGCTTCAGAATGAGAGGAATGCAATCATATTTTATGAGGTTCAATAAAATCTCCCAGTCCCGTTAAGAAGAGAGTCATCATTGGGTCATCAGCATCTCTTCATGAGAAGATGGCACTTAATTTTCCTTTGTAATATTTTTGATACACCCAAACCATCATAGTATCCAGGTGCCAAATGAAAGACACAGAATTTGCTATAAATTTGGATTTTCAAAGTACACCCCTCCCTTTTTTATTGCCTCCTACGGGAATTCCTATGACATGTACGCTTTGAACTAATAACTTCAGATCATAAGTTTTCGTAGGCCCTCTGCATAGCTATTCAAAGCACTCATTCATTAAAAGCACTAGCTGACCTTTTTGTATGATTTTTAGAACAGAGGAGACAAGTCAAAACTCTGCCAGGTGGTAGAACTGTTTTCTGTTGGGTATCTTCATCACAATCTTAAATCTTTCTCTTTGATGTATCTTCTGATCACAGTGCCTTTCTTGATGGAAACACTGATGCTTTTTATTACAAGAGGATCTCTTTCCTCAAAAGGGATTTCCATTTGAGCATCTTTTCTTCGTTTGTTCTTCCAAGTAATTCTTCCGAATTTACTCACACCCCTTCCCAGTCCCCGTCTCCACTGCCAACCTCAATTATAACACACAAAACTGGGTGGAGGAATCCTCAAAGCTCTAGATGGGAAATGTGGAAAATATTTGGAAATGTTCACCGAGCTTCACTCGCAGTCATCACAACTGAATCACATGTGTTGCATCAGACAGTTTCGCCTAACAGTAAGAACACGAGGAGTTTTACAGATTTGTCTGCTGGGATGCCAAAGAATTCAGGCGAGGCAGAGGTGAGACGTGAGGCGGACACACGGTCTGGACGGCTGACAAGGTTTCTGACTGCCCTAGAAACTCAGGTAGCCCTTGACTAGGCTCTCTGTGCCACACGCTTGACAATAAAGGTCCAGATGCTCACGTACTCTCTCCCCTCTGGTCTTCATGTGACCCTTCGCCATTGTCCACGCTCCGTTTCCTGTTAAACACAGCTTCTTTTTTTTTTTTTCCCTAAGATTTTATTTATTTATTTGACAGAGAAATCACAAATAGGCAGAGAGGCAGGCAGAGAGACAGCGGAAACAGGCTCCCTGCTGAGCAGAGAGAGCCCAATGCAGGGCTCGATCCCAGGATCCTGAGATCATGACCTGAGCCAAGGGCAGAGGCTTAACCCACTGAGCCACACAGGTGCCCTAAACACAGCTTCTTAAAAGCACCGCCTCCCTTGTCTCTCCAGAGGCCTTGGTACCTCCACATGGCTACCTTATAAATTTTAAGTTCAAACCGAATCATACTGGGGGCCAGAGAAGATAAATGCCAGTTTTTTTCATCGTCAAGGTAACGATAACAGATTCACTAGAATTTACATAGCACGAAAGTCGATTTACATGCTTATTTACTCTGTTGTTCTCTTTTTAAAAAAATGGAGTTACCCTAGCAACTGTAATATCACATGATGCTCAGACCAACCGTAATAGAAACACCTTCTGAAAAGAAAATACACATTTCACCAGAT
The DNA here is from genome assembly GCF_022355385.1 of Mustela nigripes. Taxonomy (NCBI): domain Eukaryota; kingdom Metazoa; phylum Chordata; class Mammalia; order Carnivora; family Mustelidae; genus Mustela; species Mustela nigripes. Next base: position 132,075,724 of record NC_081563.1, read on the forward strand.
GCATAAACTGTCATTTGTAGAATTTTGATCCATTTTAGAAATGATCAAGTGAGGTTCATGCGGCATTAGGTAATTTTCTCATTAATTACTTGGCTGGCTTCAGAGAGGCTATAATGAAAAGTAGACACAGGGGCACCTGGGTGGCTCAGCGGGGTAAGCCTCTGTCTTTGGTTTAGGGCCTGGTCTCAGGGTCCTGGGATCGAGCCCCTGAATCAGGCTTTCTGCTCAGCAGGGAGCCTGCTTCCCCACCCCCGCCTGCCTCTCTGCCTAAGTGTGATCTCTCTCTCTGTCAAATAAATAAATAGAATCTTTAAAAAAAGAAAAAATAGTAGACGTGGAGGGAGAGGAAAGCACTGGACCCTCTACAGAGCCTGTTGGTAGACCTATGTGCTGTATCTTGTTAGCACATCAGCAGAAAAAGCGCATTACTAAATTCCATCTTTTGTTATCCTTTTGCATATGAGTAGAATTTATTACATCATTCCAACTCTGTTCTAATTTTAAGAATGATGGCTTGTGTGGTGGAGGGACGGTTTGCTTTGTCTAAAGCACCAAGACTCTGAGGGAGCCACCCTAAAGTGGAGGAAACCAAGAAATTGCCAAGGCTTGGTCGCTGTCAGCCAAGCTAGGGTTCGTTCAAGTTCTACCAATTAATTGGCTTAAGCCTGGGGTGAAGCAGAACGCTTCTCGGGGACCGCCCCCCTGGGGGCTGTTACCGATCTCCATTCAGTCTTTCCTGGCCAGTGTGCCTGGAGCCCAGGGCGCCATCATTTGTGCCAATGTCATCTGTTTCTCCAACAAGACAGCAGGAACCACAGGGTAGGGGTGTGGCTCTTTGCACAGCGGGCGCCGGCTCAGAGGTCAGGGCCTGGGACGTGGTCACTGCTCTGCACACACTGAGTCTAAATGAAAGAGGGTCTGAGCGCATTCCAGCGGATCAAGGGCAATATGTAGAAGCCCTGTGCCTCTCTTGAAAACAAATAGTGTTAGAGCGAAAGAGAGGTCTGGAAAGGGGGACTGGGCTTATAGCAGCAGAACAGGCCTTTGCTAGATCCAGAACCCCAAGGAGTAGAGAGTAGAGGTCGTTGCTTTTCTTTAGAAATGGACAGAGGTCCTGTGACAGGCAGTGTGCTGACCACAGATACTGGATTCCACAAAATATGGCTGAAAAAAATAAAACGCGATGAATCAAGAAGGTGAAGAAGTAAGGATGTTAGGAAATGATGCCCGTGCGAGTTCCTGCTGCCTGATCCGACTCCAGTGGCAGGACACACAGCGTGTCCGACCTTCCCTCCCTCCCCCTCTTCAGTAGTAAGCCTCCGTTATGCCTCCAGAATGGTTTCAGGACCTTCTGTCATTCATTTATTTGTTCATGGAACAAATACTGGCTAAGGACTCGGACCCATTCCGATGACGCGGCCGGGAGAGGCTGGGAGTTGCCCTCACAGCCTTCCCAGTCTAAGCAGGCAGTAAGCAGATTGTTGCAAATGCTTCTCTAAATACTTAGTATGATGAAATTAATTAAACTGACTAGCTGATGTAACGCATGCTAACGATTAATGAAAAGGGCACACCTTTAACCAAAGACTTCCTCTCACTTTTGGAAATCCGAGCCCCCCGGCCCCCATTTTTTCTCTGATACACGTGCCCGGGGTAAAGAGCAACGAAATCCATGTGAAGTACCAGGAGAGTTTTCTGTGAGCCTTTGTCCCAGATGGTTTGAATAGGAAAGTCTCAATCTGTCTGTCTGTCTGTCTCTGTCTCCCTCTCTGAAGACAGAGCCTGTGTGTACTCGATGTGCCGATATCCCTAAATATGGCCATAAACCATTATTTACTGGCACTTAATGAAGTTACCTCATGCCTTTTTCCTGATTACCTAAGACGGAACCTCACCTCCCGTTCCCCCAGGTCAGAAGTGGGCTACTTTCCCCGCTCCTTGAACTTGGCATAGGGACCAGGAGGCACACAGCAATGCGTTTCAAACTCATTTTTCAATGTTCCTTCGAGAACAGTGTGTCCTGGGTCCCTGGCAGCTGAGGAAGATGGCCCTTCCCCTGGCTGGGAGACAAAAGACCAACTAAATCAGGGCACACTTCGGACCCGTTCACCTCCACCATGTGTGCTAACGTGCAAGCGCTGAAGGGATCATGTGCATTTCCCCAGTGGGCATGTCGGGTCCCCCAGGGCACAAGGGTGTCTTTGAAGACAGACTGGAAAGGCAGATGGGTGTGGAGCCCGAGAACTTCCCCAGACATGGTAACCCTCTGCACCCTTGGGTGCCTGTCCCCACCACCCGCCGTATTTACAGTAACCCACGTGTGGAACAGCCAGAAACCACCTGAGCAGATGCCTCAGATGCGACCTGGCATACAGAAAAATGGTCACATACAAGCCATCAGCAGTTCCTCGGGCACCGGATCAGGGCCTGAGCTGCCTGGGACCTGATTCCTTGAAGTTAAAGCCATGGCCACTGCCTCGTATCATGAGGTACTGCGAGGCGTTGTCTCAGCTGCCATTTTCTTCAGACAGAGGAGCGAATGGAACCAGGATGTGTCAGCGGCTTGAGGGAAATGAAGATGGGGCAGAAGGGCCACTCTGGGACTCCACCACCGTGAGGAAAGCTCTGGGTGTGTGCATGGCTCCAGTCCTGCCTGCCGGCCTCGGGGGTGTTAGCCTAAGAAAGATAAAGGAAGGTTTCACAGACACCTGCTCCCTAGGCTCTCTGGAAGACGTGGGATGACAAGGCCAAGTCATCAGTTCCTGGCCGGTCCCTCTACCTCCTCCGTGAGTCACAGCATCTTCGGCTTGTTTCGTTTTGTCTTTCTGCCTTGCCTTTTCTCTGTCTCCTTCTGGCCCTCAGTGCTACTGCAACTTCACCAGCACCGTCGAATCCATCGTTTTTCCGCTTGGTCCCTGCTTTGGTTCCCCAAGATCCATTGTCCCTGAGGGAGCTGGGGATGTTTTATGGGTGAGATTCCCCCCCTCCCCAAAATTTACTGAGCACCTACCGTGCCCCTACCCTGCACTGACACTGAGAACAAAGCCAGAGCTAGTCCGGGTTCCTGAGAGGAATGCATTTGACATTTTCTGGATTTTAAGGTGTCTTCATATTAATGTTTTTCAGCGGTCAATGTCTAGTTTTCTGAATACTTTATTCCTTTAAAAAAAATTTCCTTTAACATAATAAAAACAAGGGAAGTGAAAAGCCCCCCCAAAATAAAATTAAAATGACAGAAGCAAACAAGTGACTTACAAAACATTAGAAAATACAGACAAAAATAAAAGAAATTGTCTTATTCTAAGTCAGAGATTACTACTATTGTGTGTGTACTTCCAGAACATTTTCTCTATATGTATATTTAAATAAAATGAGATGGGGTGCCTGGGTGGCTCAGTGGGTTAAAGCCTGTCTTCGGCTCAGGTCATGATCTCAGGGTCCTGGGATCGAGCCCCGCATCAGGCTCTCTGCTCAGCGGGAAGTCTGCTTCCTCCTTTCCTTCTGCCTGCCTCTCTGCCTACTTGTGATCTCTGTCTGTCAAATAAATAAATAAAATCTTTAAATAAAAATAAAATAAAATGAGATGATAATAAATATGCTCTCTTCTACTGTTCTACTGTTCTACTGTTTCCAGTCAACAAGATCTATTTTTCTATTTCAATAATTTCTATCTTTCTAATACCCAGACCATATTCATATTTTTCCAGTTGCACAAAAATGGTGTTCTCAGTGGAACTGATCAACGTACTGCCCAATCTAGGGCCATATGTTATACCCAATGGTTTTGTCTCATAAATCTATTTTTTTTGTTGTTGTTGTTAATCCAGCATGGGTCCCTTGTTTTATGACCCAGAATTGTAGAACAGAGAGCCAGCTGTCCTGAAGGACGTCTTCCTTCCAAATTTGCCTGGGAGGTCTCATTAGCTTGCTCCTCCATCCTCTGTAAAAGTGATACATAAAAAACCCCCACGGGTTCAAAAGGGACTTGTTTTTACCAGAACACATCCGAGGTATAGACTCCATTGCCATACATCTGTGAACATAAGATCTTTTTGCCCCCAAATCAGTGCCCGAGCTGACACAACAGCAGTCTGACTTCTCCATCATACGGGTGCCCTTACCCCCTTGCAACCAGAAAGTAATCTTTATAGCTTACTTTTATACTAAATACATGTCTAGTTCCCCATCAAGCATCCACTTAATGATTTTAACACTAATTAGTAATCCTTTGCCTGATTCAGTAATTTAATTAAGGGTTTTTAAGTGATGTATTTCTACATCTATCATCTGAGTACAATCATTTTATTGACTCTCGACGTGTATTCCCTTACTATGGCTCTCATAGCTCGGAGTGGAGAATGGTCCAAGTTGAACATTACCAGGAATGGTGTCATTCTTGGGACCTGGCTCTTGGATGGGTTTCCCACCAACATAAGGAAGACTTTGGTCAGCTCTGTGGTCCACTGTCTTCTTGTCCCTTCTACCCCCACAGCAACCATCACTGGTGTGAATCTTCTCATCACGAGCTCTTATTAACATTATTCAGATAGAAATTATTCAAACAGAAAGATAGATCTTGTTGACTGAAAACAGTAGGTAAGAGAGCATGTCTATTATCATCTCATTTTATTTAAATATAGATGTAGAGAGAATGTTCTAGAAGTACACACATGCTTATGCTGGCTTGCATTATCTAGCTAGCACTGATTGTGTGTATCTCCTAACTCCTTCGGCAGTTTCTTGAAATTGGCCACAGCAGAAGTATTTCCACCACGGAAGTTGGCAAGTGCTACAGTTTAAGCATTTTTTTTTTTTTAAAGCTATGTATTTAACATCTACCAGCCTACCGCTGCTTTAAGCCATTGATTTTTCAAACCTGGCTTAAAATCAGAATTGCCTGAAAAAACTTCCCCTAATGCAGACTTCAAAACCCCACTGCAAACGTACTGAATCAGAACCTCCAAGCTGGAAACTCTTCAAATCTGTGTCTTTGATAAAACCCTGCAGGAAACTGAGGTTTCGAGGACCACCCATCAAGGGGTCAGCTTTAGGAAGAAAACTCAGAGAATGTACGGACAAGCATTTCACTTCTCCCAAGGGGTCCTGAGTTACCATTCTTAACCCTCTGTACTGCTGGGGGGCAAGGTGTCAAACAAAGTAGTCCCATTGTCAGAAGATACTTTCTTTGTACCTGCCCTTGCTCTGAGCCCTTTTACTTGTCTCCACGTCATTCTGTCTGGCGTCCCCCTGAACACAACCACAGGGTGACAGCTAACCATTTTCCCTCTCTGGCCACTTGGGGGGTGGGTCACTTCTTGGACATCTAAACAGGAAAGCCTGCCACCCCTCTTGGGGGCAGGGTATGGGCAGGGACACTAAGGTTTTAAAAGAACATTTGGGGGCCAGACCCAGAGAACTCCCTAGGGCGTAATCTCCCTAATGACACTTTTGCCATTTGTCACGGAGAGACTAGTAGTGCCCAGGGCCCCTGCCCTTGTCTGTATGTAGCCAAAATGAGTTTTTGGCTGCGGGGGCAGCTACCTAATCAATTTCCTTGGCCTGAGCCTCTTAGAATCCAAGAGCGCATAGATACAGGACCATGATAATGATCTGACACCTGCCACGCATCTGGGGGCTACACAGGGCCAGTGGGGGGAAAAAAACTGTCATGCTCAAATGAGGATTGTTGGCCTGTCGTTCCAACACGACACCAAAAAAACATTGCAGCATTATGAGAATTCCTGTTCCCTCTGTCGATACTTTCAGGATGGTTCTTACTTCTGAGCAGGTATTGATTGTGCATAGGCTGGGCCCCCCAGTACCATTTGTCATTTCTGATATAATATCGTGTTACCGTTTAAAGCCGTAATGGGAGAGGTGTCTGTGCTTAAAGCAAAGCGGTGTCTCGAGCTTTGATAAATGGCTAGATGGTCTTTGTTTCTGCAGCAGTGAGCAGTTGGCTGGCTATTTGCTTTACCTTTTATCCAAGAATAACTGTGTGATGGGTTCTGGAAGCGAGCGGTATCATATTGTCAGATGTGGTTCATGGCGAGCCGGGTGGTCCTCGCAGAACAGCTGTTGGATCTTAGCACCCGCCGGGATGTTCGCGGCGGGCCTGTGGGAATCTGAAACGATTCAAGCCCCACACGGCTGCCTTCGGTTGAAAAGTTCTCGGCGCTGTTTTTTTAAGGTGAGAGGACAGGAAATGCTGATGGAAAAAGGGGAAAAAAAAATGTGCTTTAGAAAAAAATTGTGTTCTGATGGAGCCTTTCTGAGAAGGAGGGATTTGGTGGGAAGGGGTGGCCTGGAGGGTGACCCGCTTGACCCAATGCCTGCCTCTCTGAGCCCCAGGCACCCTCAGAGGGGTGGCCCACCTTTCAGGGACGGGACCCTTCATACATCACGGGAGACCATCCCAGTGTGGCAACAGGCGCTTCTGGAACGTTCTTTGTTCCTGGACCTGAAGCTGTCGATGGACAGCAGGCAGGGCGTGTCACTGAACGGAACCGTTCTTTTTCAGAAAACATAGTGATGCTTTTGTGCCCACAGTTCCCTTCTCAAAATTCATGAAAACCAAAATGCTCCCACAATTTTAATGTGATTTGCATGGTGGCGACGGCTGTCCTTTCTCTCTGTCTTCTCCGAGGGGGAGGGAAGGGTCGGTCGATCATTGCAGAAATGGCACGATGAGCCCTTCCGCCAGCTCTGACTCTGACAGAACCGCAGGGAAGCGCCTGGCAGGAAATCTTGGCCGCTCTCTAGAGGACGATCGCACCCTCCTCGGTTTTCAGAGAAGTTCGCCGAGTTTTCAGTGTTGGGTGTGGGTTGGGATGCTCCACTAGAGGGACAAGCGATGATCAGAAACCGTGTTTCCCAGAGCTGGCCCCGAGCTCTGACTTCTCCAGGGCGGCGTTTTGTATGACAAGTCTGTACTTTTCTCAACAGTATCATTTTAAATTCATGAAATGCACTTTCTAGGCAAGAGAGAGGGTTTGTCGAATAAAGAATGGGTGTGAGATAGAAAATGTAAGTTCACAAACCTCATTAGGATTTGGTGGCGATCCACAGAAGAGATAGGCCCAAATATGTGTATAATAAGATACATGTTTCTAGCTCCATCACACACACACACACAACATACAAATACATATTCATAAACATTCATACTCATGAATTATGCATGTATTGAAACCAGTTACCTGAACTGAGGAGTACCATGTCCTATAAATGCATTGAGATTTTAAAATTATAAGCCTACTGTATGTCAAGTATTTTTGTACATTACTACATTTATCTTCCTAAGATCTTTGTAAGGAAGTAGTATCATTCCCACTTTTCAGATGACAAAGATGAGGCTGGAAAGAGCAGATATTATTTGCTCAAAGGCGTACAGCTTAGAAGGAGCAGATCCTCAGATTGTGACATTTTTAATAGGTCACGTGAGGATTTGTAGTTCATTTTTTTGTACATGTTGGCTATTATGATGGGTTGTGCAAATATAAAGAAAAGAGTTTCCTCCCAGATATTCTAAAATGAAGGGCTTGCTAGGTTCTGGTGGGGGGAGGGAGGGGAAATAGTCTCATCTTCTTTTCTTTCTTTCTTTCTTTCTTTCTTTTTTTTTTTTTTTTTTTTTGAGATTCCCAGACAAAGCAGATTTGGACCTTAGGATTCCTATTACATTAAACCAGCAAATGTAAAATTCTGTAAGAGGCAGAGGGATAACATGAATCAAACGGAGGTGAGTGATAGGGAGAGATGTGAACTCTGGTCAACTCCAGGGCACCTGTCTGGAAAGAGAGAGCATGGTGCTGAGTTCCTGCTGACCATGGCCATGCCAGACTCTAGTCTCAATATTACCAGATCAGCTGATGGTTATGCTTATTTGTTTGGTCTCAGAGAAAGTCCTATGTACAAACTTTTGGCATTTTTCCTTATCTTCCTGACTTGTAAACGTTGGCAACTAATTTGCCTCTTTTAAAAAGCCCAGCAGTTCCCAAAGAGCACGTTTGTGAGCACTGTATAACCTCAGGGAATCCTGTTTCCAACTTCTGCAGGAAGCCTGTGCTCTTCCTGGTGGCCCCCTGGTTTCTGCTCACTCGTCTTGCTGGTTCTGTTTCCATTCTGGGGTCTGAAGGGGCGTACTCCTCACCGTGAATTAGTGGAATAAAATAAGCATGAGAAGTTAATCCCTGAAATGGACAGGTTCATGCCACAGCGGGGAGGGCATCACCTATCCTTAGTGACTTGGGACGACTTCACTGGTCCAGATTGGATTGGATTATCTGTGTTTCCTTCTTGTTCTGAAGCTCTAGGCTGTTTTGTATTTTAAAGACGTGGATATGATAAGAACTATACCGTGTGTCCCCTTCTCGGCAAATGCCCCCTGGGGCCTAGCTCTCAGGACCCTATCAGATGCTATGTGACCCAGCCTCAGTTGGTCATGGTCACATCCCCTCCCGCCACCTTTCTCGGAGGCATTTCTCTTTAGCAAATTTCGATTTCTTTCTCTTCTTCAAAGAGCCCTTCCAAGCTTGTTCCCTGCTATGGGTCCTGGCACTGTCATGTTCCCTGCCAGTCCAATTTTTCCTGGAACGACCTTTGATCCAATTTTGCTTCAACCCACTCCTTCTCGCCCTTTAGGTCTTAGCTCAGATGTCACCTCCTTCCTGACTGCTGGACTAAAGCAGTATGACCCCCACCCCAGCCATTCACCACCCTGCAATTCACCCTGTTTTGTTTTTTTCATATCAGTTGTCAATATCCTGGGATTTCTCATGTATTTCTTCTTTGACCTATTTATAGAGCCTGTAGGTGTAGTGATTTCAAAAAGGGTAGATTCTCAAACCAAATAACCAAGTTCAAATCCTGGCTATGCTTTCTTGCTAGGCAGTTCCCTTCATCTCTCCATACCTCAGTTTCTTCATCTGTAAATAGGGAAAAATAGGGATAGTCATAATAATAGTACATCCAACAGGTGTTGTGAGAATGAAATGTATTGCAGTTGGTAAAGCGCTCAGAACATTGTATTTAACACATTGCCTAGCATAGCAAAAGGTCAGTTAAGATCGGTTGATGGCCTCACCACCATCATCACCATTATCACCATCATCAACTACCTCTAGAACGAGAGTTCCAGGGAGAAGAGACACTAGCTTTCTTTCTAAGCTTTGTATCCTTTGTGTGCAACACAGAGTAACAGCTCAGGAAATATTTATAGAATACACAAGTGGTAGAAAGGACACTTTGAAGAGGGAGTACAGTGGGATACATTTATCATTGCATGATCAATTTCTTAAATGCCCCTGTCTCTGTGTATCCCTATCTGTGTGTATCTTTTGGTATATATCTCTCTCTCTTTCCTTCTCTCTCATTAAATTAAAATAAGGTTGAGGATAAAATGCCAGGAGAAGTTGGTAAAACAGGTCAGGAGGTTGCCCAGCCCCTTGTTCCCTCACGAGTTGATATCTGAAGTACAATGTCCCCCTTGAACCATGCAGCCCCCCACTAATGACTTACACCAACAGGGTTCATACCCTGGGAAGTGGCAGTAGCAGCAGCAGGACCCTGCCAGTCCTCCTAATGATGTGAGGTTGATGTTGTCTCTCGCTCTTGGGCAGAAAGGGAAAGGGAGAAGAAAGCCCCCAATCGGTGTGCAGAAGGGCCGCTTTCAACAAAGAAATGCTGCCATTCCAAACTGTCGAGACCTTTAAAAATAAAAGATGTGCTGTATTTCCAGCACTATTCAGTATTCATGAGGCTTTGCGGCTTGTTGTAAGGCAAGATGAAAACAATACTCAGTAGATTTTCATAAGTGACATGTAACTGTAAGATTGATAGATGATGCAGTTTTAATGTATGTGAAGTTCAAAATCAACATAAAAGCTGCAAGGTACCTGAACGCCGGATTCCAGACCCTTATTTCTTCCAGGGATGAGTCCCAGCATCCCCCCAACTCTGCTAATCTGTGAAACAAAAGTGGACAGCACCCTAAGTACGAGTGAATTTTTACTGAACTGCCAAGGACCAAATGTTCGAATGTTTTCATTTATGTAACAGGTCCTAAGTACATTTTCCCCTTCAAATTAATACGATGAGTCATGAATGGCTAAATATCCGTATTTACTTCTGCTAATCAATGCTAAGGAAGATGGCTAATGTTCCTGGGAACACTCGGGGAGCACAGAAGGTGAGCCATGTTGCAAAAGCTACTTCATAGCTTCTTTGCTCCTGTGGGTTCATTATGTATTATAAACATAAGCACATGTAATCATAAGTGATAGAGAATATGTTACATACTGTGTTATATATGTCATGTATATTACATATGCAGTTGGTTCTGTATATTACCTCCGTGTAATATACATTGAGTACAAGGCTTTAAGAGTCTTCACAGTCAGGCTCAATGAAGCAGAATCTGTTTCTGTCCTCCGGTGAATGCCCAAGAATGGGATGTTACAGAGTTAAACTACACATCTTTTTTTGAGCCCTTCTTTCTTTTTGTCTTATCACTTGTTGCCTAACATTGATTGAATGTTAGGACCTGTCAAGTTCTGAACAGGAAGTACCGCAAGGAAGTGTGACAGAGACACAAAGAAATGACTCTTGCTACGGAGAAAGAGGCATACATGTCAGGGGCACAGGTGCACACGCAACTGTCTCTGTATGGATGAGCCCTCCTTTCCTTGTGTCCTTCTCACGTTAGGGGAGGGGGCTTGAGTCTCTGTTTTTATTGTGCTTCAAGTCCAGTCTAGTTAACTCAAAATGGATACGGTTCAAAAAATAAGAGTATCACCATAAGAGCCATGATTTTGTGAGGTCTTTCTATGGCCCAGGCAGTGCTTAAAGGACCATACATGCAAAACAACCCTGTGAGTAGATCATATTAGTTTGCCTAGTTTTACAAATGGGGAAAGGGAGGCTCAGAGGGCTTAATCCACTCGAACAAAGTCACACAGCTAATGCGTGGTAGAAGGTTGCTTTCACCATTGATGCTGGGAAGACATCAGTAAGATGTGAGTGTCAGAGCAATGCTATGGACTGTTAGGGGATCAGTGCTGTTCTAAGCCTTGCCTGGTTAGAAAACATTATTTGTGTGTATTCGACAAGAAGGCTTCCAAAGGACAGGGGCCTCTGCCTGTGTGTCTTATATTGTCAGCTCTGAACATAGGGCCTGGAACAGAGCAGAAGCTTGGGAAACATAGAATGAGAAGGAAAGGGAGAAGCAGGTAAAGAGGCAGATCCCTGGGGGATGTTTGGGAGCTGAGAAATAAACGAAGTTCTTTTCCAGTTTTACAGTAAGCACAAAAACAAGGACACATTGCTGACTAGATTTAAAAAAAAAAAAAAAAATGGGGGCACCTGAGTGGCTCAGTGGGTTTAAGCCTCTGCCTTCGGTTCAGGTCATGATTCTAGGGTCCTGGGATCGAGCCCCATATCAGGCTCTCTACACAGCGGGGAGCCTGCTTCCTCCTCTCTCTCTGCCTGCCTCTCTGCCTACTTGTGATCTCTGTCTGTCAAATAAATAAATAAAATCTTAAAAAAAAAATTTAAAAAAAGAGAGACAGCTGGTTGATGAGAGGGGACACAGGGAGTAGGGCAGAGAGAAGAAGATGATAGAGCACGAGGCGGGGGTGTGTGTGTGTGCAATTTATCCCCCGGGGCACCCAGCACATCACAGGCAAAGCTCAGCTACAAAGATAGCCTGGGTCCCTCTCCCACAACTTCAGCACACCTTGATTTTCAGTGACAAGTGATTTTTCCATTCTTTCCATTATTTTGTCTGGGTCCTGCTGAGAAGGATGATCTTTCTCAGAGCTGGAGTAAGGACTCATTGGGTTGAGATAGGGCATGAGCCATAGATGCTAAGATGTCACTCAGTTCGAAGTAGGAATCTTCTAGAATCTTTGCCTTCAAACAGAGATGCTGAGCCAGCTGGCAGAAAGGATGGTGAGGACATGCAGAGTTCTTTTATGCACTCCACTCGTCCACAGAATTGTACAGAGGCCTCAAACCAGGGATTGACCTGTATGCATTGTCTGTACAGAATCATGAAGGATGTTCTTACTTGGGGCAAAGGGTTTTAAAAATAGGTTTAAAAAAGTACTGCATCTGGTTCCCTGTGGTTCAGAAAAGGCTCTTAAAGCAACTCCCAGAGATTTGGAGAAAAATGAGAATATGTTCCCATCTCCTCCCTCTCGATCTCTTTGTCTTGTCCCCTTTTCCTGGGCTCACCACTCCTCCAGACACATTCCCATTCTGGCTGTGCTGAGATGGCCGGGTCCTCAGTGGCCTCACACGTAGGCGGTGGCTGCTGTGATCCCTGCTTTATGCCTTTCCCCTTCCATTCAGCACCCCCCTGGCTACAATACTCAACATATATACTATCTACTCTGTTTGTTGTTTGTTTCCCTCTAAAAGAGGACTGGGACCAGATCCGTCTGGTTCCTCACATTCTTCCCCAAATCCAACCAATGATGTGCCTAGAAACAGCTGATGTCAGATAAATATTTTTAATGGGGTGAACTGATAGAGGCTCCCAACCTTTCTTTTCCGATGCCCATGGCATGGGAATGGTCCAGCACCGGAAGTTTGCCTTCAGTATTTGTAGAAGATTGAAGAATCCCTTCCCAGAGTGTTTCTGGCACTCACAGAAGGCGGGTCTCTCCTTGAACTAAGAGGAAACCCACCTTGGGTTGTAAAAGAGAAGCATGCCTTTCTCTCTGAACCTGAGGAACAGGCCGTCGTGTCCCGCGCATCCCGGGAAAAGGCCAACAGATGAGCTGGCAGGCATCTCCTTCTCTGTCCCCTCGGCGCTCTGACTTCAGGACACAAGTTATATTGCTTGACCTGTTCGTGTCTTCTGGCCACCTCTGATGATTCATTTATCGGATCAGGGTGTTTTCTGATGAAAAGCACAGTCTATGGGATTGTAGTCAGTTAATTGCCTCTTGATATTTGCCATTTCCAATGATGGCCTTCTGTGAGTGCGATGGCAGGGTCCTTGACCAGCTGCCTTGCCCTGTTTTGTTTGGTGTTTCGGTGTTTTTGTTTCGCTTCCTTGGCAGCCTGGCACTGTTCGTGTTGGAAGTCTTCTGCCAGTGGCACCGACCTTCTGGAAAGAGGCTCAGACCCTAATTTGTAATCTCAAACAGCAGCCTCCCAAGAAGTAGGATCTCTCCACCGAGGTGAATACCCCGAGTTGGCTTTTTTTAATTAAGGCACTGCATTGTAACTAGTCAATGTACATTATTGGGAGAGTGAATGTCAATGCCACAGCTTTTTCTTTCTCTCCTTTATCTTTGTCAGTGATTCAAAGACATGATTTATGGTTAGTCTCCGACTTTCAGCATCATCCATCAAGTCCTGGTTTCACTACAGGGCTCCGCGCTGTAAATCATGCCGAAGGGTTGTCACTCATTCCCCTTAACCCTTTAGGGATGTGTTTCAGGGTCGCTCTCCAAGAAGGAAACTTTCTAGAATGGCAGCTGAGGGGGGCTGCCTAGCCCATTGGTGGGGGTTTGGGGGCACTGAGCCAGTGGCGTTAATTGCTTGGCCCACCACAGTCATCAGTAAGTCCTGGGTCGAGCCTGGGCCCAGTTCCATGCAGCCCAAGCAGGATGAGAAGCTCACGCCGGGGGCCACTTGAGCACCACACAGACTCCTGAGCCAGCTCTACTCTGTTTGGCAATGTCCGTTATGGATGTGAAGTGCTGAGTTTCCCTTCCGAATCAATCATGGTTAGTTCTGATTGTGACCTTGCAAAGATTATAGCATGAGTGCAAAGACCCATTAGCAGCTGCTATTTCGGGCTTTGTAAATTACCAGCCCTCTCCTCCTCCTGCTCTTCTTTTTTCTGAGTCTCTGTCCCTTTTTCGTGTTCGGGAAGGTGGGCAGTGATGACCAAAGGTGACTGGAAGACTGGAAATCGTAGGCAGAAGAGCAGGAATTTTGTAGGACTTTTCCCCAGCTGGCTGGTTCCCGGCTACAGCCAAACTCGGTCTCCCAGCCTCAAGCCTTTGAGACCTAGAACACTTGAAAGAGGCCAAAATCTGGATAGCTGCATGGAGCAAACCTGGGGCGGTGGGATCTCTTGGGAGAAGTCCACAGCTAATAATCGAGGGTCATTAATGAAAAATATATGTTTGGGATCTACTCATTTAGAGTCTGCAGCCCACGGATAGCAATTTTATCCCTGAGTTATACAGAGTTCTCTTTTACCTGGGTTAGCTGATGAAAACAACAAATATATCGGCAGAAGATATACAGGTAAATAAAGTGAAAGGCTATAAAACATGAACATTTGTTATCCAAATAGTGCTACCCTCCTCCCTTTTAATACGAACCCTTCCTAGACGGTGTTCAAGAGGCTTGGGGCTTGGAAGTTTCCAAACACAGACAGCAAAATGTGCCTATTGTCTCCATTTTTTGCCAAAACTTGGGTTTATTTAACCCAAAGTGTTAATGCACCTGAGTTTACTAGGATAGTGACCCTAGAGAGGCCCCTTCTTCACCTGCTATGCTCACTTTCCAGCATACAAAATGGCTAGTCTTATTATTTTATCTCTCTTGGAAGGAGCACAAGGATCTTTTCAAACTTTAAATGACCCAGAAGCCATTAATCCTCCTAACAGCCTTGGAAGGCAGGTAAACTGTTGGCGAACTAGTATTTCACTGGGGAACCCTTCTCCTTCTGCCCACCCCCTTGCTCAGAAACCAGATTTATATGGTATACACAGTGTCTGCAGACCTAACTACAGGTGACTCAGAAACGGGAAGGCTGCAGATTAATGTGCCCATTCACAATGATGTATTCTATTTTTTTGTGCTCAGAGCAGCACTGATGGCCTGCTAGTAAGGCATAACAAGGAGGCCAATCTCGTCTCCTACCTGCAGCCTCTTCCAAAAAGGACTTCGGTCGGGGCTGTTGTGTAGTCTGCCGACGCTATTTGAATTCTGTTTTGTTTATGCTACATGGATTTCTCTGGGCCTCTGATCAAAAGCATTTCCAAGGTGCCACGATAGGAAGAGTTGGTCAGTTCATGGAATTAATGGATAACTTGGAATCCTTCTCCCTTACCAGGAAGCAGAGGAATTCCTCTTTCTCCATACTGCCTGTCCCTGGAATAATTGGAAATTTCTGTAGAAAATTAGAACATTTCTGTAGACCCAGAGGCCGTGATCCCAGAGACATCAAGAATCTGTTGCTAAAATGCACTTCCAGCAAATTAGAAAACGCTCCCTGGTAATGCTCCGAATTCGCAGGTCACCCCAGATAAAAAGCTAGGAGGCCCAGTTACTGTCCACCCACCTTGACCTCTCCCTTGAAGGAAGTTGGCAGTGTATGCAAGAGTCTTGGAAGAAAGAAAAAGAAAATGCCATTAAATTAAAATGGCCCAGCTACCTCTGTCTGCATCTAGCCCCTGGGCATGATTCTGGGTTTCAGGATGTCTGGTTTGAAGCGTTCACAATGTTCACAATCGTGAAACCCACCTTGAAAAGGCAGAGAGAAAAGGAATCCTATGCACTCCACATGTGGGTCAGTGTTTGCTGGTCAGATCCCAGGTGGGTCTGATACATTCAAGGCAGCGGCTTCAGCCTCTGCAGACCTCTAGCTGGTGATACATAGTTGCCAGAGCTGCAAGGGGGAGGCAAATTTAAAGAAATCGCCCACATTCAGACACCCAACCTACTGGCTGCGAGCCAGGCATAGAGCATGTATCTCTTGCCCCACCCCCGCATGTCCAGTTTCCCCAGGGATCTTGGCTCCACGCAGACAATTCTGGGCTGATTGTGTCCCAAACACAACAGTTACAACCCTTCCCCCTACCTTCTGTCTCTGTATCAGTCCCACGTTTCCTGCCCTCAACCCCATCCCTGTTTCCGTTTCTGTTTTGTTAAATAACAGTGTGACTTTGTCTTTGACATTAAACAGTTGTAGATACTTTGAGCGGAGTTTGTTGACTCCATCTGTATTTCCAATCAGTGCGGAAGGTTTACCAAAGCGGTTCATTACTGATTTATTTATGATGTATTTAGATAGCAAATATGGAACTGTCAGCAGTTGCTGGCTAAACAGTGTTGACAGACATTAATAACATATGGTATAGCAATGGAATTATGATCTTTAATTTTTTTTCTTTAATTTTGATTCTCAACATGCAATTTGGGGCTTTGCGTTTTCTTAGGTAGTTGGTGCAACAGGAGGCGACTTTTAAAGACACTGTGTTTTCCTTTTATTTGTAACCTTTGGGGTTTCCTGGTGGTGACATTAACATCTTCTGTGTCTGTTTAGCTGTTCAATTTAATGGAAGACAAATCCTCCCAAAGGTTTAATTTACTCTTGCAAACTGAAATCACTATATTCACACCGTGGGAAATGGCCCTAATTTTCCCAGCCTTCAGTCGCCATCAAGCATATAATTTATTTCTCCCCCTTCAATACATTCCTCATTAGAAAACAAAGTTTTTGATATTTAAATGTTACCAAGTTCAAATGGAGGAACCTGGTCTCCCGTCTCTGCAAAATGATCTTGCAGGCATGGCTGCTCCTACCTGTCAGCTACCCATTTATATAGGGCCGGAAGAGACAGACATCTGAATTTCTGACCTTTAATTGGCTGTTCCTTTGAGCTTATAAGGTTTTCTTCAGCAGCAATGCTGAGGGAGACTGTTTGCCGAGGCTCAAAGGAGAAGGAGCTGGTAGACGGCGGTTGCGATAGAATTCAGCCCATCTGCTTTGAAATAGGTAAGCCCGTCTTGTCTGGCCAGTATCCCAACAAGCAACAGAGTCTCTCTCTGGCCAAGAACTCTTCCATGGTTCTGCAGGAACGATCCCATTTTCCAGAATTCAATTCTTTCTTTCTCTTGAAAACGATACGCAGGAAGCCTGACTTTACGTAACGTAAACCTGGAAGGTCTCTAGAGCCTTGGAAGTCAGTGATGGAGCCTGGCATGGAGAATCTGGTGAAAACCAACACCTTCTTCTCAGGCAACGGACGCAGAAGTATTACCTGCAATTTCAAGGTCCTGGCAGCCCGGGAAGCTTGTCTTCCCGCACAGGGAGCCCAGTTAAAAATGGGTGATGGTTCAGCTTCGTATGCGATTTCCGTGTGTGAAGACGGCGAGCTCGTCCTCGTTTTCTCACATAAGGACGGGAAACCAGAGGGACTGTAGGGTTTGTCGACTGAGCATGTCATGCTTGTGCACTAGACTCCCTTCTAGTGCTTGCCACATGTTATCGCTCTGGATCCTCAGAATTCTCTAAGAAGTAGGTATGAGTATTGTTCCCATTGTGCAGGTAGGGAAATTGAGGCTCAGAGGGGTAGGCGACATGCCCCGTGTCACATAGCTGCTAAGCAAAGGAGCTATTAGTCAAATCCAGATAGTCTGATTTCTCAGCCAAGGTAAATGGGGGATTTGGGTGAAAGCAAAAAGTATTTTTAAAAAAGCTCGTATGTCTTTACCTCTTGTTTTTACTATTTTAGAACTGTAGAGCATATTGGAAGTTCTCCTGTCCAATTCCCTTGTTTGACCTTTGAGATAACCAAGCCCAGAGAAGCCCTAAGACTTTCCCCAGGTTAAATAGTTAGGGGCTGGCTTATCCCAACCCTGGATCCCGCTTTGGTGGTCAGTGCCATATCATTTCTTTAATAGTCTTAAAGCTTGAACTTAATTCTATTGGTGGCTGATTTTGAAATCTATCTAGTATGTTGGACCTATTAATGATATTAGAAGAAAAGAATCATAGGCATCTCTGTCTCCATCCTAAAGTCTCCACTGTTGGAACTCACAAGAAATAATAAGCTGCTGTGGTCAGATCTCTGTTCATATCCCCCCTCTGACGCTCACCAGCTATGTGATTTTACACACACTCCAGCACCCATCCGAATCTTACAGTTCTCCCATACACAAGGCTCCAATGAAATACTCTATTCAAAGCCATCGTTACAGAGCCCAGCACAATGCTATGATTCATTAAATGTTGGTTTTCAGAATTATGCTTATTTTAAGTGTCCATAGGACCAAAATCAAGATGCAGAAATCTTGTGTCTTCAGCATAGACACCTGCACAGCTATATATCCCCAGCTTCAAAACCAGGTACTCTGACTCTCCCTTCCTCCCATCCTTCAGGCATCAAGTTCCTGACTTCTGGACCAAGATTTAAGGAGCTCATGTTATTAGGTTAGGTCCTCTAGATAATCTTCTATTTTAAAGTCACCTGCTTTGACTCTTAATTGCATCTGAAAGTCCCCTCAGAGCAGTACCAAGATTGGTAGCACACCTGGGAGACAGTGTGTGTGGTAGCCACCAGGGACTAGCAGTCTTTGGGCCATCTTAGAATACTCCCCACCATAGACTCAGTTTCCAAATCCGCCAAATGGGGATGTACAGGAACACCTGTGGTGCAGATGTCTATGAAGATTAAAGGCATATAAATCACTTGCCACGGTGCCTGATGTAGCATACATGTGCAGTAAATCGTATCTGTCGGTCCCTGGAAGGGAAAATAAAGCTTGGACATGGAATAATTAACCAGACAAAGCAGGTTTGGAGCTCCACCCTGGAAAAAATCATTCAATCTGCAGGAACATTTTATTGAACAGCAAGACAATTTGCTAGGCATTGAGTGACAGGTGGTAGAAGTTGAAATTGAAGGAAAAGAGCCGCTTCTGGCAGGAAGATGAAAGGGGACTTATTCCAAGAATGTACAGTCTCTTTGAGAATCAGCCTACTGTCTTGCCTCTTCCCTGTGGCGACTGTGATATTTGAGCAGTGGCCTGAGAGAGCGGAAGCCATGTAGCCATCCTGGGGGAAGGTGGCTGTATGCACAGCAGGTGCAAAGGCCCTGAGGTGAGAGTCCATCAGAATTACCAAGAAATACCATGGGGAATAATGTGACAAAGTGCAGAAAACAAAGAGGAGAGGGAAGGAAACTGAGACAA
The DNA here is from genome assembly GCF_022355385.1 of Mustela nigripes. Lineage (NCBI taxonomy): Eukaryota > Metazoa > Chordata > Mammalia > Carnivora > Mustelidae > Mustela > Mustela nigripes. Next base: position 132,094,666 of record NC_081563.1, read on the forward strand.
ATTTTGGGCAAATTGGAAATTTGAACTTTGAATCCTTGAGGACAGTAAGGGATCATTATAATTATTATTAAGTATTATTGCTTGGATGTAAGAACAATTGTTTCAGATAAGGAGGTTCTTTCCTTTCAAAGATACATGTGAAACTATTTATGGATGAAATGATGTGCAGTCTGGGATTTGCTTCAACATAATACTGGTGGGGACAGCGATTGGAGGCTTGGATGAAACAAGACCGCCCGTGAACTGATAAACATTAAAACTGATCAATGGTATATGGAGGCATATTATTCAGTTAGGTCTCTTTTTGGGTATGTTTGAAATTCTCCACTTAAAAATAAATTCTAGAAGAAAAGAAACTGAGTCAAAAGAAATGGCAAGAGTCAGATTGTAGAGGGCCATGGAGCCTGTTTAAACAACTTCTTTTCTAATAACAGCAGAAAACCCATCAGCTGGGTCTGAGAGGTGGGGTAACCTGACCTGATGTGTGTTCTTCGAGGCTCACGACTGCTGTGTCAGCACGGAGGGTAGAGAGCTCTATTCGTTTCGTATAGCTGCTGTGACAAATTACTACAGATTTAGTGGTTTAAAAATGACATAAGCCCATTACGTTACAGTTCTGAGCGCCAGAAGTAAACTTGGTCTCACTGGGATAAAGTCAAGCCATTGGCAGGACTGTGTTCCTTCTGGAGGCTCTGAGAGAAAATCTGTTTTCTTGCCATTCTCCACCTTCTAGAAGCTGCCATGTTCCTTGGCACATGGTCCCTTCCTCCATCTTCAAGTCAGCAATGGTGTCACTCTAACCCCTGCTTCCACCTTCGTCTCTGACTCTGGTCCTCCTGTGTCCCTGTTACCCATTGTGCCACCCAGATAATCCTGTGGCTTATATAATCCTGTGGATAATCGCCCCATCTCCCCTTCATTTAATCACATCAGCAAAATCCCATTTGTCATGTGAGATCACGTGGTCACAGGTTCTGGGGATTAGGAAGTGGACATCTTTGAGAGACCATTATTCTGCCTTTTCCAGCAGGGATGGAGGGAGAAGCACATCCAGGCAGGAAGCTCTTGCTGGCATCCATGTGGAAGAGGGTTGTGTGGTTTCTTCTCAGCCTTAGCCCTCTTGACATCTTGGCCCAGTTGCTTTTTGTATCATTGTAATGTACTGAGCCTTGTAAAATGTTTAGTGGTCGGGGCACCTGGGTGGCTCAGTTGGTTGGGCACACGACCCTTGGTTTTGGCTCAGGTCATGATCTCATGGGTCATGGGACCCAGCCTTGCGTCAGTCTCCAATGTTCAGCTCTCCCTTGGCTCCCCTCCCCACTCTCTCTCGCTAAAAATTAAATTAAAAATTAAATTAAATATGTAGTGGCATCCCTGGGTTTGACTCACTAAATGCCAGGAGCCCTCCTTCCCCCACTAAGTGGTGACAATTGACAATGCCTCCAGACATTGCCAAATGTCCCTAGGTTGAGAACCTGTGGACTAGGAAATAATGGCCAAGATGGTGAGAAGTGACCAGATCCTGGCTGTATTTCGGAGGCAGACAGACTGGCTTTGCTAGCCTCCCTCGCCTCCCATTGCCAAGCACTGCCAGTAATGAGAGAAATTTCCTTCGGGGATGTGTTACTCATGGGGACAGTGTGGGGGCAGAAAAATGGTGGCGGATGCCTGTTGGCCTGGATCTGCTTAACTCTTCTCCCCAGGGAGTTGCTTTCGGCTCAAGGACAAAGGCAGTGGTGTTATTCCTCTTACCCACCACCTACCCCAGCGGTGGGAGCTTTGTAAGATCTCAGTGAATGCCTACTGGCTTTGATTTCCTAATTATAGTCTCCCTACACCTTTGCTTCACCATCGTGGGAGAGGAACTTAATATCCTGGGCATCGCTTTCTGCTCTAAATGGAATTTAAGACTCCGAATTAGCTAAGTGCTTTGGAATCTTTGCACAAGATGAGTAACACAAACTAAACACAAAGACTGTGCTTATTGGTGTATGGTTCTTGGTAATGCACGTAAATACGCATTACTCATAATTTGATCTGCTTCCTTAATCAGCCCTAACATTTACTGAGCATTTACTATATATCGGGCATTCTGCTTGCTGTCTGAAGAAATAGGAACTAACATTAAACCTATTTTATAAAAGAGGATCATAAGACTGGGAGTGGTTAAGCCACTCAGCCAAATTCCCAAGGGCACACACAGATGATGTATTTCAGAACTGTCTGAATTCTAAACCTTTGCTCTCATGTTCTATACCATATTGCCTGAATTCTAGGTGGCCCAGGGTGCTTTGATCCAATGAAAGGAAGTCAACGTTAGCGTTAGGTCCTAACAAGACTTAACTGTTTTCTTGATGGCTTTAGGCTTTGAGTTTTGATGTGTGAGATAGCTTCTAACACGTCCGACCTTGGGGAAGGGGGGCAGGGGGTGCTTTTTCATTTCAGGAGAGGAATTAGCCACTCCCTCTCTTCATTCTGCCTCTTCCCCTTAGCGGCGATGGCCGTGTACAAAGTCATTACAGATGAATCATACATAGGCAGATCAAGGGACACAATATGAGCTGTTTGGTCTCTTCCATCCTTTTCAATATGAATCATTGTCATGTTCTGAGCGGTAGCTGTCCTTATGTAACTTCAGCTGTTCCTGAAATGAATCCATGAGCACAACTTGCCTTGAAGTGAACTGAGAGAGGACAAAAGAAGTTCACAGGTGGAGGGGAGGGACCTGGGTCTGAGCAGAACCAAATGTGAGTCTCTACTTTTGGAGTTCATTGGTTTGGGCACAGGAGTCCCCAGAGGCCAGGTAGGTGTGGCTTATTAGCCACTTGGGCTGCCCATGAAAGGCTCGGAAGTGGGCTGGATGCAGGTTCCAGCACAGCACATTTCCACCCCCAAGAGGGCAACAGTGATTCAGCTCTGGAGGAGGGTACCCAGGAGAAGGCAGCCCTGTGGCCACATCTAGGCTTTGCCAAGAGGAACCAGAAAACTGAATTTTTATCTGAAGTTTCCCGATTTTTAGATCTTTGTAATTCATTTGCTTTAACTGCGTGCCCTAAACTTAACCCACCTAGAAGCTGAATCCAGTTGATTAATTCTGCTTTGAGGATTTAATCGGGGTCTCCAGGCCTGCACTGTCCAAGACGGTAGCCACAGGTGGCTACTGAGCACTTGAAATTGAGATGTGCCAGAGTCATAAAACGCACGTTAGATTTCAAAGGCACGCTTCAGAAAAACAGAACGTAAAAAATCTCATTAGTTTTTTATATTTGTTACATGCTGCTATGATAATACTTGGGATATATCAGGATAAATAAAATATATTATCCAAATTAATTTTACCCATTTCTTTGTCACTTTTTAACGTGGCCACCGGAAATGTAAAATTACATGTGGAATTCACATTTGACGTCTGCTGGACAGTGCTGCTTAAAGCCTTTCGTCCCTCTCTGTAACAGACATAATAATAATCACAGCTCCCGGTTATTGGGCATTTACCACGTCACACTATGTGAAGCCCTTTCAGAGCTTCCTTTTATGTAATCCTCAAAATAATCCTTTGAGCTTATTTGTGTTATCACTATTTTATAGATGAGAAAATCGAGGCTAGCTAGAAGGTTAAGTAACTCGCTGAGAGTCACACAGCACATGACAGGTTCAATTCTGGATTTGCCTACAGGTCTTTCAGATAGTAAAATGGAGTCATTAACCACCATGCTAACTAAATTAAACACACACACACACACACACACAGAATTTGGGCAAATCTGAAAAGTGCTGGTTGCTGGATTCAGACATGTGCTCGAGCTTAAAATAGCACAGAGTAAACCCAAGAAACTATGACTTCTTTCCAACTTGAAACTTGTGGGCCATGCTTCATGTAAATTCAGAAGGGAAGAACTATTTCCATACAGGTGTATTTTGCTTTGTGCAGAATATACATATTCTTTCTATGCTGAGTGTAGACCAAGTATCTGTGATTTGAAGCCCATTTGAGATGCACAAGCAGAGTTCCCAATGTTAAGAAACGTTTCCTGAGTCCTTCTAACACTGACATGAGACGATCTCCATGTCTCTCCTGTAAACATGTGGCCACACTGTCGATCTGACCGGGTTAGACCTGAGGCGGAGGCTGTGAATGGAAACCCATTTTGCTCTGTCCCAATGCCTTCATCTGCTTCCAAAAATATTCAGTACCAGTTATAGGGCAGGTCAGTGTGAGCTCGGGTTCAGAGAGTCCTGGACGCATATCCTGATAACATAACTTAGGAGCCGTGACCCTGGGCAAGGCATTTAAATTCTCAGAACCCTCGTTTTCTCATATGAAAAATAAAGACAGGAACAGCCAGCACATATAGTCATTGTGGAGGTAAAAGAGATCAGGTCTAAAAGCACTGAGCCCAGACGCTGGCACAGAGCAGGTCGCAGATAAAATATTTCTTTTCATTAAATGATCACCATCATTGTCATCCTGGTGAGGATACTTCCTTCTCAGCCTTTGCCTTTGCTTTCCTGACCCTAATACTCAGGACTAAACTTTATCAAAGAGTTAAGACAAATGGAGAGGGGGAAAATATTTCATCTGCGAACCCCCAAGGTCACGGGTGTTTGGATGAAACACTTATCTCTTCAAGGCTCTGCAGCTGGGTCTTTTGTCTCCCAGCTTTTGTGAACAGTTTGTGTGAACGTGCAAACATTTGAAGAGTATCGGGCACTCCTCAGGGAGTGGCCGTTGCGAGAAGGCTCGTCCATTTTTCTACCTTTCACCCTGTCAGTGCACGAGACCTTGGGATTTTTGTAATCCAAATTGATACTCTGTAGGAGATCTCCTCCATTCCAGCTCCCTGCACGGGAAAGATTCATTTTCTTGTGGGCACTTCTCCAGCCCAGGGTGGATAACCGTGACAGGGAGGTGAATTCCTAACCTTGCCTTGACAAGGTTCGGGTCTTGCTAATTTGAATCTCTCCCGTTTTGCTCCCATCCACCTGGCACTGTTTGATGTATCGGCTCTCGTTTGTGGATTCACTGATCACTTTCTTATTACTCTTCTACCTCCATCCATTTCAGTTTGTGGCGCCTTTCGGGTGATTTCTTATGCCACCCCTTCCCACCTGCTCCAACCTGACAAATTATCGACTTACACTGTTGCTTCTGACCCGGCCTGGTCTCTTCCCAGGGATATAAATGATGCAGTTCAGAGGGATAATGATGCCCTAATAAACATACAGTTGTTCCTCTCTCAGCCTGCCCTGTTTGAAATTCAAGCACGCCACCAGGGCTCACGAGCTAAGGCAGCGAGAGAGAACAGGGAGACATTGCAAGACAGTGGGAATGGCTAGGAGATCCATGCACCAGTAAGGAGATCAGAGCATTCACAGACAGCGGTCCTTTTTGGGGTCCAGCGTCCTATTTTGCTATCATTAAAAAGCGGGAGGGAGTGCCCGGTCCCTTCTCAAGCCAGGTATGTTTTGAAATCCCGAAGTTTGGTGGTGAGAAGCTGCAGGGAACGTCTCAGAAGCCTGTGGCCAGTAGAAGTGAGATGCGCACGGCTGCTCGCCTTCCTCCATCATGATGCTCACTTGGGGGGCCAGTCTTGATGCCCACGTTTGCCCACTGACGTGTGCTTGGATGTCTGCGCCCTAAACCCCACTTGTATGACTTAAACTCTAGAAACTTTTCCAGATCCCAGATTCTAGGCTGTAGCTCTTCTACACGGTGTTTGGTACTGTTTGCTGGGAGGTCAGGTCCAAAAAGCCGGTGAAACAACACAGATGTGAATAGCATCGACCTTTGCAAGTTACGCTTTCATGTGAATTCTCCCTCCAATTCCCCCTTTAGCTAAGAATGCCTGGCATTAGTCCAAAGACCAATTCGTTTGGAAAATGTAAAGGCTTAGTTTAGTTAATTGAAATAACAACAAGGGCGCCTGGGTGGTTCGGTTGGTTAAGTGGCTGCCTTCAGCTCAGGTTGTGATCCCAGGATTCTGAGATCGAGTCCTACATCGGGCTCCCCGCTTCGCAGAGAGCCTGCTTCTCCCTGCCCCTCTACCTGCCGCTCTGCCTGCTGTGCTCTCTATCTCTCTGCTAAATAAATAAAATCTTCAAAAAACAACAACAACAAGATGAAGACCACCCTAATATGAAAGTTGAAGGCACCCTAATGCCTTTTCTCTTCACAGACCCACCAGGGGTGCTAATGAGCCAGTGAGGGGTTCATTCCATCTGGCTGCCATCTTTTCCTTGGGCTTTCTCTGCCTTTGGAAGGTATAGGAGTGGAGGAGATGGGAACCCACAGGCTCTCCTTCTCTGTGCCAGACAGTCACCCTATTTTCTCATTGAATCCTCCGGTCAGTTCTTTGCAGTAGAAATCATTCACGCAGATTTGCAAATGAGGAAGTGCAGAGTTAGGGAAATAAAGAATTCAAGTGTTGGAACTTGGATCAAAACCTCTGAGAACAAGTTATCTCACCACATGTCGCTTGATAATGACACCCAACGTTTATTGCATGCTTATAGGTGCTAGGCAATCTGTGTGCTGAGCCATGCCTGCCTACATGATATTTCCCTGTTTCATAGACAAGGAGATGAGCTCAGAACGGTTAGCCAACTCCCCAAAGCTCACACAGCTAGACAGAGGCAAATTCTAGAGCCTCTTCCCTACCCCCTTAACCATGATCTATACTATCTCAGTTGCTTGGTTAACTTCCATATCACAGCAAGCACAGTGGATGACACAGAAGGGCTCTCCAGCATCTCGGGGACCTCTTTGCAACTGTGTAGCTGACCCAGGAGAGCCTCCAGATTTCTAACAATGCACTGACTTCCCTTTTCCCCGAGAACCTCACCCCCATAAGGACATTTCACTTGTTCGACCTACCCATTCTGGCTTGGCATGGAATCCACTTCTCAGAGCAGTGAAAAAGACATGTAAAGAACAATGATGACATAGTGTCAATGTACCTTAAGCACATCCAACTCGTGCATGGGATTGAGGCCCCTCTTCCTTCCCCAGTGGAACCTAAGTGCAGTACAAAAGGGTTCACAGGCTGGCCTACAGCCTCACAGCTCTGTCTGGGTCTGTGAATTCTTGGATCCTGTCTAAACTTTCACCATTAGAGATGTAGTTCAAGAACTTGAGAAATGCCTGTACTATCTAGCCACAAAAGATACTGATGGGTAGCGCTATGTTGTAGAGGTTTAAGAAAGCTACACGGAAAGCCCTCTGTCAGTATTACTACGACAATCATAGTTTTTAGTAGCTGGTATTTATTAAGTGATTTTCTCTTTTAAACACATTACTGGATCTGAGTCATGCAGTCTTCACAATAACAGAAGAGAGAGATTACTATTTTGTGCCGTTTACATATAAGGAAACTGCCCTGAAACTTTAGGGAAATTGCCTGAGATCACTTCACAGCTATCTAAGATTTCCATTTAAAAATCAAACCTCTGATGAAAGATAAAAAGCTCTCTCTTTTTCTCTTTGTGAATGAAACAAAGCACAGCAAAACAGGAACTCCATAGATGCCCCCCCAAGAGCCCCTGACTCCATTAGGCAAAGTAGGCCTGGGGCCCCCGACACTTTCAGACACCTGTAAAAATGTTTGGATTTCTTTTAAAATCGAAGGGAAAAGAATGAACTTTTAAGGTAAGAGAAAAATTTTTTTTCTCACTTCAGCAAAAAAGTGGAAATTTTATGGCCTTGTCCAAAATGATTAAATTCTGCTTCAAGGTGAAAACATTTAAATGTTGAAGCATTTAAAGTAATATTCAGAATAATTTTTAATATTGATATTATTATGGGGGCAAGGGTGCCCTAAGGTGGACGTGCTTAGGGTCCCACAAGTTTTACAACCTCCCTGACCCCACCAGCACAGCCCTTCTAGGTTTAAATCTCACCGACGTTGTATGAGCAAGCAAGTTCAAAGTCATTCCTGACTCTCACAATGGTCTAGAAGGGCCTGTCTACAGGAGGATTGGGTGTCCACACAAAGCTGTCCCCATCTACATAAGTGCTGTCCCCTGGAACTTTCTGCGTGACCAGGCACATGGAACGTAGATATGAAAGAGAAATGACCTTATAACAATCTATTTTTTTTTAAAGATTTTGTTTATTTATTTGACAGACAGAGATCACAAGTAGGCAGAGAGGCAGGCAGAGAGAGAGGAGGAAGCAGGCTCCCCGCTGAGCAGAGAGCCCAATGTGAGGCTCCATCCCAGGACTCTGGGATCACGACCTAAGCCTAAGGCAGAGGCTTTAACCAACTGAGCCACCCAGGGGCCCCGACCTTATAATAATTTAAAGTGTTACGTAAGGTACGACATAATACTGGCAGACACTTGAGCTGCATTTTTAGGGGGAAAAATGTTTGGAGAGACCTGACTCTGGTCCCTTGGTTGATTTAATGATGATACTGGTTTTGGGGTAAGACTCCTGTGATGAAGAACAGTGACAAAGAAGAGCAACAGAACCTTGAGGGGAAAACTCTCTCTTATGATTCTTCCCCAGAACACAGGGTAATGTTTAGATGAAGGTGCGCTGGGCATTCATCCATGAATTTTTAACTCCAAGTGGAAATGCAAATGAACAGGACACATGTCAGAGGGATATAATTTATATAATAGGACTGTTTCTGTGTCAAAGGATGGGAAAACCAACTGAAATTGGCATCCACAGAGATGTGTTGGGTCTTTTAACGGAGTAGTGTGGTAGTAGAATTGGCTTCGGGTCTGGCTGGATTTGGAAGGAAAATAGCTCTCCTACAGCCATTATTTTTCAGAACGGGGTCAGAAATCCCTCTCTGGACCACTCACATGGCCAGGAGGATAGAGGCCTCCTTAAGAAGTGCCTTGGGGCACATGCTCCGCAGGTGGCTCACGGTGGGTTTGCTTCCCCTGAATCACGCAGACTGACAGTCGGGGTACGGTGGGTTCTATTCCAAAGGAAAACCCAAACCAAGGTGTTGTCAGTCAGAAAAAGAGTAGTAGGCACTGGAAAAAAATTTAAAAGATGCCGTAGTGTAAAATGTAATTGATAGTATGGAGGATAACATTTCCACGTCTATTCAGTTCTATAGCTTTGCATTCTATGGCAAGTAGCCTAAAAGAAAAAAAGCAAAACCAAAAACTTTCAAATAAATATTCTTTTTTTGTTGCTGTTTATAAACCATCGTGCTTTTGGTTTTTTTTTTTTCCTTCCAAATTTTTAATCTAAATTCAAGTTAGTTAGCATTCAACTGGCTAGAAGTTTAGCCATCAGAGAATCCTGGCTGAAATTTTGTTACCATTGCCTTGTTCATTCCTTGAAAATTCATGCAAAATTGTGCCTCTTGACTTTCTCCAGAGAAACATGACAATTGAGAGTCTGGGTGAGTCCCTGAAGAAGGCTGGTCCCTGAATTCCTTCTCTTGCTGTACACGGACACGATTACAACTAGAGTAAATCTGGGCCCCCCGGCACTGTCCGTGCCTGAGCTCAGCTTACGGCATCACTGCTCGCATCCGCATCCGTGTTTAAAATTTAAGAAGTCAGTAAGAAAAACTGAGCTCCAAACCCTGAGTTAAATCTGGCACTAGGTTTTGTACACACCCAGGTGAATTTGATGGAGAAATATTTCCTGTAGAAATGGCCTTCATTTCTTTTGATAACACCATTATTGGGGATACCATTAAAAATTTCATCAACAAACAAATTAGACTTTTTTGCAATTTCATGCCAGTGAACACTGATAAACCAACCTGAAGGGGTTGCACTTCACGCTTAAGACTTGGAAAGAACCTGAAGGAAATAATTAAAGGGAAACTGCTCTGTTATCTGGACTTGTATAGGGATACCCAAGAGTAAGTCTGGCCTGGCTTCATAATATCCTACAGCTCCCATCTCTGGAAAGAGACTCTAACTCAACAAAATTCCCCAGTGCCTAGTAAAGGCAGGACACTTGCTAAGTCGCACCTTCTGCCAGGTGCTCTGGGGAGCTGGGCATACAGATGAGCCATGGATCTTGGCCTCGTGCTGTTTCAAATCTTGTATGAAGGCCCAAAACTTGCAATGATTCTTATTTTACTTGGAAAGTAAAATATGATAAGCAGCCCAAAACAAATGAAATTAGCCAAATTGATGTAATTAGGTACTTATTTAGTTACTTATGACCATGCAACGGGCTTGGCTCAAAGTACTGAGGAAAGAGCAATGAGCAAAACTCTCAGGATGCCTGCGTTCTTGGAGGTTACGTCCTAGTGGGGACACAGCACACAACTGAACAAATAAATTATACGCTGTATCAGTTTACTAAATGCTGTGCAAGAAGAACAAGCGATGCAAAGGCATAATTGGGGGTGAAGGGGCATGCACTTGCATAAAGAATACTTAAGGGAGGGGTGTCTGGGTGGCTCCGCTGGTTAAGCAACCAACTCAATTTCGGCTCAGGTCACAGAAAAGGCTGGTGAGATCTGGAGCCCTGCATCCGGCTCTGTGCTGAGCTAGAAGTCTGCTTGGTATTCTCTCTCTCTCTCTCCCTCCAACCTGTCTCCATGCATGCTCACTCACACTTTCTTGCTCTTTCAAAAAAAAAAAAAAAAAAATCATTCAGGGAGGTCTCTAAGAAGCCAGCATTTGAACAGAGAAAGGAATGAGTCCAGGGAGAATATGGAAAGGGTTCTGCATCACTACCCTGGTACCTAGTAACCACTCAGTAAATGCTACTGTGATTATTATCACTGTTATAATAAGGAGCCCTGAACCTAAGAGGAGAGTGTAATTGTAATTAGCCTGATTAAAGAAAGCTTTGTGGAGGTGATCGCATATTTGAATGAGACATGCCTGGTTGGAAGTCCAAACCAACTAAGACCAAGAGATGGCTACAAGCAGACCTCTTGGCGTGTATCCTCCTGCAGAAATGCTATTTGTGTTGTGTTTTGTTTTGGCTTAGCTCATCAGAACCTGAACTGAGGCTACAGTGAGCAGAATGATGAAATCTAGCCACAGCGAGCCCTTGTCCCCACTTGGCCCATGTTTGTCTGGGCTGTTCTGCCGGAACCCTCCTCCTCATCCCATGACTCCAATACCAGTTTTCAAGATGTCAGCCTCTTGTGTTAGTTCACAGACCCAAGCTGCAGCCTTTTTGAGGATTATGTGCCATATTCAAAAGGCTCTCACCACCCCCGGCTCTGGCTAAACCAGGACATCTTGTTGCTCTTTGCATTTGCCTCTCCTGGTTTACAGGAGAGCGTGAGCAGCCCTTATTAGATGCTTCCTCCCCAGAGTTGCTTTGGTTCGAGTCTACAACGCGATTTCCGTCATGGCAGCTTCCTAGATAGGTTTTCCTCCGGAGAGGAGGAGTGGGGAAGGGAAGGTTTTAGAAATACACAGGCAAGTGGTGTCAGAGGGACGGGAACGAAAGGGCTACATGCGGCTCCAGACCTCACGCCGAGTCTTGGCCTCGAGGCTGACCTATCCCTTTGTAAAGGGTTCAAATTCCTGTCATCCCCTCCCCACCCCCCAGGACCAGATGGGACCAGATGCCTGCCTCTGAGGTGGGAACCTTCATCTCCCACACTTCTTTTTTTTAGCCAAGGCCTGCTTCTCTAGTCGAGTTCCCAGAGAATCACACCTAAAAATCAGATTAGTTCTGGTCTCTGGCCTTCTGGTACCCAGAGCAGCATCTGAGGCCAGTAACCAGAAGATACTTGTATTTCAGGGTATGTGAAGTACCTATCAAATAATGTCACGGCCACCAGCTCTGGCCTTACAGACACCAGCTCTGTTGTCTCCCTCAGCCTCCTTACCAGCCCGGCTGTTGCTGGCTCCTCATCAGCTCCTGATGGGGGCGTGAGACAAAGGTCTGGAGCGGCTACAACCAGGGGTACAGATGGGCTGGGGGCGTGGCAGGGGGGTCCCGGCAAGGAAGGGAGGGTGCGGTAGTGGAAGGAAAGGTAGACCAGAGCCAGATTACAGAGACCACACATGCCAAGCTAGAAAATGTCATTTTACGGCAGATGCAATCAGAACAATAAATGGTTCCCAGGCATAGGTGAGCTCAACCAGCGCTTACTGGCCACCAACATTTTTCTGGTGTCAACATCATCCCAGAAAATCCTGTTAAAAGCAACTCACACTGTGCTAATTCCTCCTCTCTGGTGTTTACACCTTTCGAAGGTGTGTGGAGTTCCAGCTTGTCACTCCCAGGTTTGTCACCCGTGGAAGACAGCTCAGACGTGTGGGGCTGCTTTAATCTTTCCCTATAAATCAATCCCTTTTCCCCTTAATCATCTATCTCACTCCTCTCTGAACTTGCTCCAATTTGTCTGCACCTTGCCAGGCCTGGGTTGTGCAAAAGTGAACACACCATTCAGATGCCACGAGTTCTCCTCACCGACTCTCCCCACCGCCCAGAGAATTCTGCGCAGGGCTCTGGCAGTGAGCAGAGCCAAAGAATGGCCCGTCTCCAGTTTCCAAAGGGGCCATTTCTTTCTGTTCCAGAACAGCCCGTTTGTTATTTTTAGTGCCTGATTGTCAGGCTGCCGCCTCAGAAACTTTGTGGTCACATTACATATTCCAGAAAGTCACATTGCTGGCGATGTGCGGCTGTATCGATAGATGAGTAATTGCTCACTGTCATGTCCACTCTGTAAAGTTGTGTCCTCCCAAGTTGGGAAAGGCAGAACAGGCCTGAGAGAGCTCCTACCCGCCCAGATGCCTTACCTGCCCGGTCCCCACGGGCTGGTCCACCTGCAACCTTTTGTACCAGCGCCCTCTGCTGGCCGGACATCCCCCAGACTAGCAGCTCTGGGACCAGATAGCCCCCGCTCCAGGCAAATGGGATACATACTATCATTCCCATTTTAAAGACCAGATAACTGAGCCCCAGAGAAGTAAATATGTGGCTCACAGTCAGTAGGGGTTGATGGATGGAAAAGAATAACAACCCAAATGGACATTTTACCTAGCGCTTCAGATTCCCCAGGCTAGGGATGACACATTTGAGTAGCAGACGGATAATGATGGCAGAGGGCAGAGAGCTGGGAGTCATTTAGGGAGTGGGTAGAAACCATAGCCAACCCCTCCTGCTCATTCCAGAGAGGATAGCCGTGTTCTAGCTCTCCCAGGCAACAAGGCAGGGCTGGTAATGTCAGAAGTCAGCTCTCAGGAGACAGACCCCATCTCAGCCTAAATGTGAAATTTTCCCATTTCCAAATGATGTGTCAGCTAAACAAAACGTGTTCGACTTTCTGACCTGTGTTCGAAGCCTGCGCCCAGCCCACCGCCCCCAGTTTCGTAACCCCGGGTTTCCATGGAGCCGCCCTAGTCAGTGGGTTTCACGGACGTCCTGGGATATGGCTGCTGTCTTATCCTCACAGCAGCGGGGACCAAGGGAAGGTATGCAAACCGAATTAATGTTGGAGAAAACACTCAGGCGGATGCTGCTGATCCCAGGTGGCTTCATCACTCAGCAACATGGCCTTGTATTTTACTTTGGGAGAAACGTCTCATTTTTAAAAATAGGAAAGCCAAGGTTCTGGGGAAGGATGGACGAATGGCAGATTGGACAAAGTCAGCTCCTCAGGTCCAGTTCTTTCGAGGCGCTGTGCTGCCTGTCATCCTGTCCTGGGTTTGTTTCCCAAAGACTCCATCTATAGGCTGAGGGCCTCTGACCTGTGATTTAGAACATTGGTTTTGAGTGACTTTCCAGTAACAGAGCTGTGTGTGTGCTCACCCATCCACGTGGTCTCAAATCACCTGTTACGATTCAGATGGAGAGATGGGAAAGCATGGAGACGCATTAGGCAAGCTCGCACTTCAGAGCAGTTGGCACAGGGGTAACTGAATTTGGGCTGCAGACAGATTTTGTTTGGTCCACACAGAAAATACTCAACAACAACAACAATGGCGGCAGTAATTATAACAATGATAAAGTGAAGGATATGGCCGAATTTTAATGATCAGGAGATTCTCCATAAAAATTCAAATTGCCATATTGCTTTTGCAAAATCTAAAACTCTGTCTCACCAGTTCTTTGTTCGTGCATGGCAAGGTGGGCTGGGGCTGGGTTGTAGCCATCCCATTCCCATGGGGCCGGCGCTTAGCCCGTCTTCCCTATGTCCATCTATTTCTGTTGTCTCCCTGAGGCCATATAGCAAAAGCTATTTATCATTGTGTTTTTGTCATTCTTTTCATAAAGAAAACGAGATGTTTCCTGTGATGGTGTCTCTTAAACGTGAGAAAACAGGCTGAGAGCTTTCAAGAAAAATGGGAGTGAGCATCTCTCTTTACGGAGGTGTTTATTAAATGATGTAGTGTTGCTTTTCTGGTCTCTGTTCAGCGTCTCTTTGCCACCCCACTTTGGACACCATCTGATAGAGTCGAATGTAGGTTGTTGTCCAGTAATAGGGTCTATGGCACATAGACCCTATTAAGGCTATGCCACATAGCCTTAATCAGTCCAGTATTAGGGATCAGCTGATTCAAAACAAGGCTGGCAAAATGAGAACTAGAGCCTGCAGAGGCCCCAGGTCCATGTTGGGTGCCATTGTCAAGAGGGAAACTTAGTCATGGTGAAAAGGGCTCTTAACCTTGTTCCTTCCTCTAGGGTCTTTTCATGGTATTTTCATGGGACACCAATTCCTCTTTTCTCCACTGGCCCAAGACTACAGGTAAACCCAAAGTCTATTTGAAATGCAATAAGTTCCCCCATAAGATGGGTGTCCTCCTCCGTTCCCTTCTCTATGTCCCTCCCTCAGGCTTTTTAAACATAAAAACAGTCTTGAGCAGTTTAGCCAGCCACGAGAAATAAAATTTGTGAAGCTTGACATCCCCCAATGGAAAGCAAGTATTGTTTTTGCTGTTTTCTTCTGCAGTTGAGAAGGGCTGGCAATGAAATGTGGATTCCCATTTTTGCATCATTTTGTATTAGATTTGTCACTGAACCACAGTAAGCAAGATTACTCTCCACTGTATTGATCAGGTTATAGTTATTCATCCTTGAATTGACAAAGTTTGGGAGATGTTATAGGCTGACCTATTGTGTCTATTGCCTTTACTTGGAGAGACTAGAATCCTAGATGCCAAGTCCTTAAGGAAGCCTATAAATTATCTGGTCCTTGGCTTATAAACTCACAGGCTTATCAGCACAGTAACTTACGTGGGTGAAGCAAGACTAGTAATGAACTCAAAATGATCAAAGAAAGTACCTCCACTCAGCCCCACCAGTTATATACATGGAAGAATAAATGTTCCTGTCACCAGATCTTTAAATGATTTTTAAGAGGCAAAAAAAAATCTGTTTTTCTGAGGTGAAATCTTCTGATTTCTCAAGGTCAATAACTATTTTTTTTTTTAATATTCTAGACCAAACTAAATACATATGTGTACCAGATTTGGCTCAAGGTTACCATTTAGATACCTCTAGTGGTCCCTGGATGGCTCAGTTGGTTAAGCATCTGCTTTCGGCTCAGGTCATGATCCCAGAGTCCTGGGATTAAGCCCTACATCAGGCTCCCTGCTCAGCACCTATTTCCTCTGCCCTTCCCCCTGTTCTGCTCTCTCTCTCTCTCTCAAATAAATAAAGAAAACCTTAAAAAAGAAGATACCTCTGATCTGGCTCTAGCTCTTCATTTTTCATAAATGAAAGCTGGGGCCCTATTAAGTGACACTCAAAAGACAGGGAGAGAGAGCTGGCATTCACACTCACTCCAGCTGGAGAGCTACAGCGATGCTTGACTATGAGATACAACAAGAAAACTGTCACCCTCTCAAAGAAGAGCAGTAAGGTCTCTCAGCTTTCACTTCTCTGCTACAACTATTCTCAATCGAAACTCCTCCTTACCCCATAGTCAGAATAATCGATCTCAGCTAATCTTCCATGAAGGAACATATTTTAAACTCTTCCCTTTTTCCTTAGGAGGAAAGTCTTTTCCAACAGAGATATTTAGAGAAAAATAATTACGAGGAGTCGGTAAGTGTTGGTTAGAATGAACAAAGTGGGGAATGAGTTAAGGACACACACATCCACATTTGTATACACACACCCACACATGCTTGAAGATGGTGGTTTCAGAGGTTGAACCCCACCTTTGGAAGAATTCTTTCCACATCTATCAAAAACTTTCTGTTGAAAAATTCCTCTACAAGGTTATTGTTTCAGAGACAGATTTTTTTTTTCTCCTATGCCAGGTATTGGTAAATTATATAGTTCAAGGATCAACCTGTTTTCATAAATAAATTGGATCACAGACACGCCCATTCATTTATGTAACACCTATAGTGGCTTTGATGCTACAACAGGAAAATTGAGTAGTTTCAACAGAAACAGTACAACCCACAGTCTTAAATGTTTACGAACTCATTCTTTACAGGAGAAATTTGCTGACCACTCCCAGGTATCATGGATCAGTCGTGCGCCCTGATGCATTGTAGGGCACAACTGTATGAAGGACTAGGAACACAACATTGGGTATCAGGAATCAGAAACTCAAGTAGCCAGAGAGGGAAATTAAAAGGTACCTTCCATGCATCTCAAGGTGACAGCCTCTGCACAGGGCTGGGATTTTTCCTCTAGCAGGAATGCAAGCTCACTACTGCCAGATCCTCTCACTTTCCAGGAACATTCATACATCTGGATTTTCGTGTGAGATTTTCCATCTTTTAAGTGTTGGCCAAAAATATATATATATATTTTTTTTAAGATTTTTATTTTTTATTTATTTATTTGACAGGCAGAGATTACAAGTAGGCAGAGAGGCAGGCAGAGAGAGAGGAGGAAGCAGGCTTCCTGCTGAGCGGAGAGCCCGATGCGGGGCTCGATTCCAGGACTCTGGGATCACGACCCAAGCCAAACGCAGAGGCTTTAACCCACTGAGCCACCCAGGTGTCCCCCCCAAAAAAATTTTCTTTAAAAGAAAACCTCGTGTTACCATATAGGTAACTACAGGGGGCAACCTATTAATGATACCAGTTGTGGTCAGGAGGGGATAATCTTATCTTTCTTGTACCTGACCGGGATCCAGAAAAAGAGACTGATGGCGAACTGAGATTTTATGACAGAGTGGTAATAAGAAGGAATCTGATGGCCAAGAGCTCATTGCCAGATCTCTTTTAAATGCTGGTAAGTTCTTTGTTTGCCTTCAAACAACACCAAATACCTAAATCACCGTCATAAACACAGATAGAAAGAGACAGAAAGGTTAAAAGTATACTCATAATCTCCTGGTTTTTTCCCCTCCTCTACGTGTTTGAGAGCAATATTGTTTCGTAAAAACAATATGACCCCATTTCTAAAGCAATATTCATGCTAAGCTAGTCAGCTGTTAAATATACCCAGCAGTTTGCATTATGATGAAGCTAAGCCAGAATTTCAATTATTTTCTGGACACATTTAAAATTATAATACTTTACTGGGTTAGTGTTATAGTTCATCCAAATTACTCACAAACTATCATATCAATCTCTTGCAACCGCTAACGCCTTACAGATCTGAGAAGTCAGGCAAAATAAGAGACTGGCCAGGGTAACGACCTTCATGCCGATGTTGTGTTTTAAGGGGTACGTGTCTTTGAGTGTGGGTGGCTAATGGTCAAAAGCTAGCCTTTGCTGCCCATGATATTTAGGCTGAAAGAAATAAGAAGGAGCTCCAGACCATACTTCTTCTTATTTCGAGGACCATACCTGGCTCTGTGCAAGTCTTTCCGGCAGTTTATCCCACCCACCTCCCCACAAATTCCACCTCTTTTTAGAAGTCAGTCCCCAGGTACCCAAAGTTGTCATTGCTATTTTTTCCCTTTTCCATGGCGCTGCTACCAACAAACCCTGAGAACTCAACATCCTGGCATCTCCCTGACACTCAGCTTTCAATGACGCACCTTGTTCCAGACCAGTGGTGCGAACTAAATTCATCAGGAGTAGGTCCTGTTAATCAGCAAGGATTTATGAATATGACCACCAGTAGTTTCTCTGAATGCACCTCTTCCTAAAGAAGCCATGCCGCTCTGAGTTCTTCATAATCAGCAGGACCTTTTCACATCCTTTGCGAAGTCCATTAGACCTCATGCTAAATGTGTTTGAGTTAATGTATGACTGTGTGTCCAAAGTCTCTGTCCCTTGGAGGGGGGACAGAGAAGAAACCTTGGGAGCAGGGTCACTCTGAATGCTCTCTGGTGAGGCAATGAGATTTGCCAAATGGCCAGAGTCAGCAGCGGTGCCTGGAGGGCTATTATCAGCCTTAGCCACATGCAACCTTCTGGAACAAGTTGAGATCCCGACAAATAAATCCATTAGAAGGCAGTTTAAAAAAGATTTCTTACTGTTTCAGATTGTCATTGTATGGACAAAATAAAATACAGAGAAAGAAGTAATGTAGTCACTTCCATTTAATGTTTTACACCCAATATCTAAAGGAGTTGCACTGTCCATCAGAGAAAGCACTAACCACTGGTGGCTCTATCGATGTAAATTTGAATCAGTTAAAGTGAAATAAAGTGAAAAATTCCTTTCTTCCTTGGAATAAGCCACATTCTAAGTGCTCAGTAGCTGCACGAGGCTGGTGGCTACCATATTGAATGGTTCAAACAGCCAACATTTCTACCATTGAAGAAAGTTCTATGAGGCAGCCTTGATCTAGAGACTTTTGTTAGTTGAAAATGTCTTTATGGTTGCATTATCTCGCTCTGTCTTTGTCTGGCAGGTATTACTATGGCTTGTGGCAGCATTTCCTAAGGTTTGGCATAGGTATGCTGGTGGCAATCAAGGTCCTCTTAACATAAATGAGCTTTTTTTTTTTTAAACTTCTGAAAGTTATATAGTATTTCAGGGTGAATTTAAAAAACCTACATGACAAGAATTACACTTACTGGAAAAGGCCAATCTCATAAGCTTACATACTCAGAAGCTAACCTACTTCATTTATATATCATTCTTGTAAGGACAAAATTAGAGAGATAAGAAGCAGTTTAGGAATGACAGGGGAGGGGCGCCTGGGTGGCTCAGTGGGTTAAAGCCTCTGCCTTCGGCTCAGGTCATGATCCCGGGGTCCTGGGATCGAGCCCCGCATCAGGCTCTCTGCTCAGCAGAGAGCCCGCTTCCTCCTTCCTCTCTGCCTGCCTCTCTGCCTACTTGTGACCTCTGTCTGTCAAATAAATAAATAAATCTTTAAAAAAAAAAAAAAAAAGGAATGACAGGGGAGCAGGAGTGGGTGAGGGGGCTGGGGCTATAAAAAATATTATGGGGGGAGGGATTCCTCATCCTCATGATGGAACTCTTCTGTATTTCCGTGGCAGTGGGAGTCACCAAAATCTACCCACGTGATCGAATTGCACACTCATGAGTATGGGTAAAACTGGTGAGATCTAAACAAGTTGGAGGGTTCTATGAATGTTGGTTTCTTGGCTATTACCTTGCACTCTAGTTACACACAGTGTTATCCCTGGGGGCCTAGGGATCTCTCTGTATTATTTCTTACATCTGCATGAGAATCTACAGGTATCTTCTATTTGATGTATCAAATAGATCATCAAATAGAAATGGTTTGAGTATCATTTCCTAGGATGAAGCTTAGAGGCACCAATGCCATGATGATCCATTATTCAAAGAAAATCATGAGAGACTGAAGTTTGGAAAACTCTGACATTATAAGAAAACAAGCTCTAGAAGGAGACAAAATTGGGATCAAATCCCATAGACTAGTTGTGTGACCTTGAGCAAGTTACTTAATGTCACTGAACCTTAGTTTCCAGAACTGTGACATGGGAATAATTACAGTACTGTTCTCATGCTGTTGTTTTGAAGCTATCGTATGAGAACATAGGTAAAACGCTAGTGCGTTCCCCAGCTTGCACTAAGAGCTTAATGAATGGCTGTTATCATTGGATATGTGTACCTTATTCCATAAAACTTAGACATGATTAATTATTCATGTGATTGCTTAAATCTGGGTTGTCAAACTTCTTCTTTAAAGGGCCAGGCTGTAAATATCTTTGGCTTTGCTGGCCATAGGGTTTCTGTTGCAACTGCTTAACTCTGCCATTGCAGCGCAAAAGCAACCATAATTAAAGACTAGGTGTGGCTATGTTCCAATATAATTTTAATTACCAAAACAACTGGCAGGTTAGGCTTGGCCTATGGGCCATATATTGCCTATCCCTGGTTTGAGTCATCTTTTTCCATTCATCTTGGAGGGAGGGAGAGGCTATTAAAGGCAGACTCGCCCATCTTTGCTCCTTTTTTTCTCACCTACCCTCCCCCATGCTTAAGGACCATCCCATTTCTACGCCAAACAGAGGTCAAGTCAAAATACGCTTGCTATAGGTCTTATCGTGTGTACTTCCCTAGATGGGAGCCCATCAAGGGTTCCCCGGGACTTGTACATAGTAGGCTCTCAAAAAATGTTAAGTGATTGACTGACTCATTAATGGAGAGAGGCAAGTCTTGACAAAGGTTAACAGAGATTGCAAAGCCTGTCCTCCCCAGGTGCCTTCACCCTTAGAGCACGGGGAATGCTCATATTCCCATAGCGCTCACTTCAACTTAACGCCGAAGGGAGCGCAAGCATGTTTATTGGCTATGATGCCGTCTAATTGTTCACATCATCTCAACACCGCTATGGCAACTATTCGTGGCTTTGATTTATAGCTAAGGAAATGGAAACCAAGTGGCTTTGCTACAACTATACTGCTTACTCATTGAGAAAACTGAGACTTCAATCTAATTGTCCAAATTTCAGACTCAAGTCTTTTTCCATGATGTCACAAATGCTCTAATGAAGTTTCTAACCAGTGGGAAAGCGGCCTGGTCGCTACCCCAGTAATACCACCATGTGAACCCTAAACTTTCAAAAAAAGAAGCAGGGACAGGGTTAAATACCTTCCACCATGTGTTATTTGGACACAAGTAAGTGAAAAAATTCTGCTCCAGCTTATTTATGTTAGAATCCCATTTGTGCCAAAGTATATATAATACTATGCATTGAAATATAGGATAAGGAACATGTATGATACAAAAAATATGCAGATATGTGAGGGAGTATATATGTGCACGTACACATATCACCCTAAAAAGATTGCAGACCGGGAATTTGAAATGGACGGCTCACGGGTGAGGTTCAAGTCCAGCTTAATGTGATCGACCTACAAAGTGTTGGTGAATTTGCATGCATGGCCTTCCTACAAGGGCCCGTGCTCTCTGATTGTTTGCAGCTCTTGGGAGTCCCAAGTGGCCTTCCAGTCCTACTGGGCATGACTTCCTAGTGGAGACAAAGTAGGGAAAGGATGGGTGTGGTCCATCACGCTCTCTGGCTCCCAGACAGTCAGACCCAGGACGCCTGCACCTTCTGGCCAGTTCTGTCGCAGACCCAGTGGGGCCCAGCTGACTCCTCAGCGTGTCCCTACTCCCGCCTCCCTCCGGGCTGCATCCTGTTCTGACTCTTTCCACCCCTCTTCCCCATGGCGCCCCTCACGGCTCCTCTCCACAGCACATGGCCTGCCTCCCACTTCTACCATGGGCCCTGGGACTTTGCAGATTGTCTCTCCAGCTCTTGCTCTGGCCCTTCCTACAGCCGCTTCTCTCAACTTGCTGGCTCAGAATTGAACATTTCTTCTGACCAGGTGACATCCTTACCTGCTTCTGCAAACTCAACTCTGTCTCCCTCCTTCTCCACTTCTACCTGACCGGCCACAGTTCCATGTCCCTCCACACACAGGCTTACACATTCTTCCTCTAAAAGCAAACAGATGTGACAAGGGACTATCCCCACGTGAGCCTTCCCCACCTTGGACCTCAGTCCCTGCTGTAGCTGCCTGGTGGCTTTTCTCTTACCTGTAATTCCCAAAGGGAGGTGTGCTCTCCTGGCTCCTGCGTCAGAATCATCCTTTACTTCTTCCTTGCAAGTGAGAGGGGAGCAACATTTGTGTGCTACACAACAGGCACACGCACACGTGTATGCACACACACACACGTGCTCCTAGCTCAGCTGCAAATAAGCCCAGCCGCCATGGGACCTTTGGTGACAGGACAGGGGTCTGGGTCTCAGCCTGGCCACAGCCATATTTGGACAATGACCTTGAGCCATGTCCCCTTATCTGTAAAAAGGGTATGATGAGATATTTTCTTCCAGAGTTGTTGTAAAAGTACAAGGAGATACTGTATACAAAGCACCTCTCACATGCTATGTGGTCAGGAAATAACAGATAACAGTTGCTATTGTTACCAAATGTATGAGTGTATGTGTGTGTGTATATGTGTGTAAGTATGTATAATTTTATGTGTGTGTGTATATATATATACTTGTGTATATGTGTGTGTATACACAAGTATATATGTATATGTATATGTATACACACATATATATACATACATAAAACATCGC
Source organism: Mustela nigripes (assembly GCF_022355385.1). Classification (NCBI taxonomy): domain Eukaryota; kingdom Metazoa; phylum Chordata; class Mammalia; order Carnivora; family Mustelidae; genus Mustela; species Mustela nigripes. The sequence continues at coordinate 132,117,011 of NC_081563.1, forward strand.
CTTTCGATTAGAATAGTCTGTGGTCAGTAACCATGTCAAATCCTCTCTGCCTTTTCCAAAGGACTTAGCATTGTAAGTTTCACGCAGACGCTCTTTAATACACACGTGTGAAACCAGTGAACACTTGAGAGGTTAGAACACCATATTAACAAGGCTATTATTAAAATAATAAAGCTCAGGTGTGCAAATGGCTTAGAATAGGTTTTCTCAACCTCAACAGGACTGCCCCTCAGGGCCAAAGAATTCCACGTTGCACATTGTGGGATGTTCTCCAGCAACACTGGGCTCTACCCAGTGGATGCCAGTAACATCGCCACCATCCCCACCCATCTAATGGGAGACAAAAATGCCTTCACATCCTGCCGCTTGTCTCCTGGCAGACAAAATCGCCCTGTTGAGAACCACTGATGGAGAGGCGTCCAAAAACTCCTCCTTCTGCGAAAGGGGAATAAGTAGCAGGGTTCTTTGCTGAGAAACTTGAAGTTCCAAGGGTAAGGAAAGCCAGGTGATGTTTCTGTGGTCACAGAAGTATCAATTTCGAAAATGCAATTTGCTTTCATATGCAGAATTTTTTACTCTAGCAAAAGGACGTTAGGGGAGAAAATGCTGATCTCACACTGGTTTATTGGATAGCATTTTGCAAGCTCCTGCTCTACCTCTGTAAATTTTCCAAAAGAGAAAGCCAGCCGCTCAGCGTCCTGAGTGCCACCAGATAATAACGCATGTGTTGGGTCCCGGTAACCCACACATTCCGAGGAAATACCTCCACATTATTTTTAACATCAAAACAAACAAGGGTCAGTGGGTCTCTCTTGCAGCCTTTGCCTACTTATAATTATATTTTATATAAACATATTTTGTCACTGGGGAAAGACTTCACGGCGCACGATGGCAAGTGTTCTTCAAAACTGTCTTTAATTATTCATTTGGCTATGCTATATTTTATGTTTCTTTTCATAAATGTTAATCTTTATTATTGCCTTCCTAAGGGTGGGGGGGGGACACACACGCAGTAATACCTGTTATTAAATGACCCATCAGAGTGACACGGATAAATGTTGGGAGCAATTTAATTGTTTCCTATCTGCAGTTTTATACAGTTTCTATCAAACTGAAGGGTAATTTTTTTTTAGTAGCTGCTTATTTTAAATGTACAAAACCCTTGTGTGTAATTCCATTAGCTGCCCTACAGCATTGCAATCTACAGTTTCCCTGAGGCTGTTGTGAAATATTGATGAAATCCTTGCTTTTGTGGCTTCCTCTGATACACTAAACATTTGTCTGATGTTAGTTGAACTTGAATGGATCTGTTCAGAGCTATATCAGTACTGACTTCAAAGGGAGTGAGGCTGTTACAGTATTTTTCCCCCATTTTTCTTTCTTTCCTTCTTCCATTTTTTTCCCTTTTTTTTCTTTTCTTTTTTTTTTAAACAAACTGAAGTTTCAAAGCTTTACATGGTCTGTCTACTTTATAAAACAAAGTTCATATCAAATCGTTCCAAGTATCTAACAGATGGCAAATCTTTATAATTCTAAATGGTGGGCTTTTTTTTTCTTTTGATTCTGATTGGTTGCTTACATCACTTTAGATATTTTCATTGGGAGGTGGACACTCCCTACACAATAAACACACACACGCACACGCACACTCACACACACACTCACAGAGAGAGAAGGGGAAAATATAAAACAATGCACCAGATTTTGTGATGTTTAACTCAGAATTCTGTGTCTCTGGGACTTGCCACTTAGGTACTCCCTCCCAACACCAGTGAAAGGGCACCATGAATGAGGGGGAAAAAATTACATGTAATTGACTTTTTCAAGCTAAAGCTATTAGCACTGAACCGCACAAAATTTAGGACTAGAGTTCATGTTTATCCCTGTGTTTTCTGGTCAGGTTGTGAATGATAACTACTGAGGTTTACTATTTTTTGAAATGACATGATAGTCTTTTAAGACCTATATGCAGTGAAATTGTCTCTTGCATTCGGTTTCTCAACCTCGGCCCTATGGACATTTGGGGCCTGGGATCTCTTGGCTCTGGGGAACCGTCCTGGGTGTGGTATGTTGTTTAACAGGATCTCTGGCTTCTACCAGATCTCAGTAGCAAACCCTCCCAAGTTGGGACAACTAGAACTTCTCCAGACATTACCACCCATCCCCTGGAGGGAACAAAATTGCCCCTCATCCCTCCTAATTAAGGATCAGTGCTCTAAAGATGTAGGAGTTTGCATCCACTAGAATAGGAATGGTACCGATCGCTCCATTTCAACAAGCAATACAGCAATAAGGAGTTCTCCAAACAGGCATCTCATAGAACCAGTCTTCAGGTTCGTTTTCTAACAGTTCTGACCCAAACTCAGGAGTCAAGGACTATCTGCACCCTTGCTTTAAGAGCCCCCCTCTAGACAGAGAAAGCTGAGCATCAGCTTACTGTCTTGAAGATGAAAACCTCCAGAAACTGAGCAGAGGGTTCAGCCCTGGGCTGGGTGGCATTGGTTCACAAGGCATCGTTTGTCTACCAAAGCTGAGTAAATCACGAGTGACCCCCAAAGTGACTTCAGTCAATGTTTCCCTCACACGCCTCGCCCCACAGAGACACAGCCCAACCAGTCAGCCACCCTCGCCCGGGCTCACTTGCCACAGCTTTGCAAATAGAAACACCAGTGATGTCACCTTGCCATTGGCTTCATGCTTTAAAGTAGCAAAAAGAGCAGTATGCTTTTCTGTCCACACCTGACCTTTGTTATCACTCATTCGAAGACAGATGATTTATCACACACCTAATTAAAAATTATGAGATTATATTTCATCAATTTAATGTCCGCCTCGCCTGCGAAGTTCTATCTCCGTGAGGTTAGAACACGTGTGGCGGTTTCTTCGCTGCTGTCTCTGGTCCTGAGCCCAGCGCACACAGTAGGTGCTCAGCATTTCAAATCAAATGGCTGATTATTGAGTTCAGGAGCTAGAAGCATCTTCAACCCCATCACCTTTCCTCCTGGGGAACAGCATCCCTTCCTCACCTTTCAACCTGGCAATCTAGAAGAAAAGGGGAAAGGGGGACCAATACAAACCCCACAAACCCCAGCCCCTCTCCCCGCGTCCTCTCACCTGTCCCAGGGTCGGCCCTCAAAGAGTCAACGCGTTCACGCTCATTCACTTTTTTCATGCGTGTATTTATTGCTACTGCCTCACCATACCGTGCTGAGAGTGGACACAAGCAAACCCCACATCAACACAAGCACTGTAAAAACATAAACGAACAGTATATAGAATTCAGAACTGTGGTTGGATCACTTCTCCTGAAGCAGACTATGCAACGCAATTTGAAGGATAATGGCTTTATTTCTCCTTTTCCCTCGCCCCTCCTCTTTCCCCTGACCCAGATGTCCATCCCCATCAGCAAAGCAGCTGCCACACGGTGGCTGTGTCTCTACACAGCAGAGACCTGAGTAGACTCCACGGTCACAGCTGGAAGGAAACACCTGTTTCTGTGTGGCACAGAGCACCCGAAGGTTGTGCCTTTGTGCACAGGGAATCCAATGGAACAGAAACGCGGCACCCCGTCCTCTGCAGACAGGTGGAAGGGAGGGGGAAATTGACATTGGCCCAGAAAAAAACAAAATCCATAAAAGAAAAAGTATTTTGAAGTTCCTAAAACAGTCATAGAGATTAAAATTAAATTAACCACGCAGACTCAAAAGTAAAAAGAGCTTTTAAAAGTTCTTAACTCTACATCTCCTTCAAGCATGGAGAAGCCGGATGTTCTGTCTGCCTTGCTTTCTTGAGAGAAGGGGGTGTTTGTCAAATAGCAGCAACTTCACTTTGTCTCCGTTGTCAGTGTATCTGGAGTTGAAGAAGCTTATTTTCTGCAAATGCCTTTAGCCGCAGTCATGTCTGCAGTCTATTTATGTTTGGCTAAAACAAACGGAATAAACAGTTGAGAGGATATCATTCATACGGTGACGGGAGGGAGAATATAGGGCATCCTTGACATCCTGCATATACAAATCATTGAATGTCTTTCTAACTAGCTACGCTTATAAATCAATCCATGCACCCCTTCAGAAAGAATCTGCAGTAAAGTGATTTGACTTCAACTGGCAATGGATGACTTGGTTTATTGGAGAGCTGTTCTTTTTGGGTTATCTACAAAATCAACACTGCTGTGTTAAGGGGATCACCCTAGGAGATGGCCCCAGAAGCCACTAACCTCTGAAGGGTATTTAAGAACGGAGGTGGATGCCCAGTGAAGTCTCTAGAAGGGCTAGAAGCCAAGCAGAGGGTAGGATACATGGCAGAAGGGATCAGTAGTGGGATTATCATGATATTAGCAATGATCTTGGCCTTTGTCCTGAGTCATTCAACGTGTATTTATCGAGCATCTACGATGTGTCTAGCAGAATTCCACTTTCTTGACCTTGAGGAAATTTCCTTCCCCATAAGGGAAAGGATACTCAGCAGATTGTGGTCAACCACCTTATGGGAAAACGTAGAGATATACACAGTATTTGGGGCTCCCCTCAGGCACGGCATGGGAAGTTGTACAATTTGAAAGGCCTATTAAGTTTTCCTAAAATTTTAAATTATGTAAATCACCACAAATTGGTCCTAGAAGTCAAACAAACAAAATAATGATGAAGCCCCAGCTGATACGAAGCAACATCTTTGACTTTCTTCCCACAAAACCAAGACAGCCTTGGATCTGTCTCTCTATTGTTCTCTCCTGGACCCTCTTCTCCAGTACTTCATACATTTGGGGGGTTTTTTGGTTCATCCATCTAAACTGTCTGGAGCCTACATTTTTCAGGGTTTGGGAAAACAAGGGCATCCAGACTGGGTTCCGCACAGCCTTCCAACAGGCAGAAAAGACAGAAGAGTAATACAGCGAAGAGCCCATTTCCAGCTGGGGCTGTGTTTACCTAACCAAAACCCTCCACTATTGAACATTTCTGCAAAAAACTTAGGTGGGGCACCTGAGTGGCTCAGTCAGTTAAGCATCTGCCTTTGGCTCAGGTCATGATCCCAGGATCCTGGGATGGGGTCCCACATGGGGCAGGGCAGTCAATGGGCGGGAGTGATCCTTGCTCAGCAGGGAACCTGCTTTTCCCTCTGCCTGCTGCTCCCCCTGCTTGGTCAGTCTCTCACTCTCTAAAAAAAGAAAAAAAAACCAAATAAACAAAAAGCCTTAGATATGTCACAGGGGAATCCAAATCGCTAAGGAAAAAATATTGGTGTTCAAAATACTGAATTCGTCGGAGACTCCATAGAATTATAATCATCATGGCTCAGAAGTACTTTCTGGGTGCCCAGCCCTTGCCAGAGCGCTTTTCCCTCCTAGTTCCATTCTACAATTACAGTATTTCATCTACGAGCCCATTCTGTACACCGTACTGCTAATATTTTGCCCCACTAGGAAAGAAAAACGGTTACAATTAAACTGTGACACACTGCTCTCCTCCTGTCACTTAGAATTTCTATTTTATACTTACTGAACGACTCTTTAAAGCTTATTTTTAAATGAGCTTTTTAATGTAACACTCCTATGTTTATATAAAACGGAAAAGATAAGCAAAATAAATTGGTGAAGGCATTCGTGAAATAGCTTGCAACTGCCCCCTGGCCGCCATTTTAAGTTAGCATTGATTGTAAGATGCACCCTAATTTCTGAGTTGTTAAAATATGAAAGAAAGGCCTTGGAATCACTGAAATGCTGTCTGTAAAGTATATGCTATGCTCCAGGCTCTCTGAAAAAATGCTGAAGATAGAACAATGCATGAGACACCAAGTCCCAGCCCTAACAGAGTTTCAGTGGCAAGGTTCAGAATTTAACAGTTACACATACAATTGTTTGAGTGCAGTTTTGATGGGAGCCACCAGAGAAGAGACCCATGAGAATAGACAAGGGTTGGGGGCCAGCGGTCTGTTCCTCGGCAGGGAGCCAGGAAATTTCCTCCAGGGATCTTTAGGCTAAGACTGGAATGTTGACTAGGAAGCAGAAAACACGGCAGAAGAACTGTGTCATTTCCTCATTAAAGCCTCCCACCAGCCACAGAGAGCTGGTGCTGTGATCATGCCCATTCTACAGATGAGGAAGCTGAGACTTGGACCACTTGTGTGACTTGCCCGAGAACACACAGCTAGTATGCAGTAGAGCAGGGATCTCCCCCACCTCAAACAGCACGCCGTCTACTCATTCCCATGGGCAGACTCAGTTTTTGCCACCTTATGGATAGAGAGTGAGGAGGAACTTCCAGTCTGAGAAAGACCCTTTGGTGTAAACCCAGTCATTACCAAATCACTATTGAGGCCAACAAAGAAAGGAGAGCGTCTGGTCCAGAGTATCTGTGTCCTGAAACCAGGGATCACAGTGTCACAGCACCAGAGATAGAGAAGAGAGGGATAAAAGAAGATGCTTTGGAATGTTTTTCCAAGCAACTAAGAAGTTTTTAAATGCCCAGCTTCAATAACTTTAGGAAATATATTCACTATCCTGGTTGTGTCTCTCTTGCAGCCCAGAGTCTATGTGGCTATAAACCCAATAAAGCATGGACCCTTGAAGTATTTTTCTGATTAAGAGGCATCTTTAACTTTACAGTAGGCATTTCGGTGTTCCTGCCTGAACTTACGCCTGCATTTGGACCAGAGTGAATTTTAAAAAGCCTAGCATACTGGGAAGGCTGCAAAGCAAGACCAGTTTCCTGGGGCCACTGTTTCTCAGAGAATAGGAAGTCAGGGCAAATCCACTGTAATCTGGAGAGGTCCTGGTGAGTGCTAACGTCTGTGCACTTCACGGAATTAAAGATGCCCAGGGTTCTTGAACTATCCATGGAGCTAGTCAGTGAATATTTATTGAGCACCTACTATGTGCCACACACACTGCTCTAGCTGCTTACACGGCAGCTTCCAACCCCAGCCAAAGGTCCCTGCTCTTACGGAGCTGCAGCCTAACAAAGAAAGATCACCGTGAACGATCGCCATCAGAAAAAATCCATTCTGGGCTAAGTTTGAATATGGCACGTTATGGAAAAAGAGACAGTAAAGCAGGATGAAAGAACCAGCCATCCTGAGAGAGTCGGGAGACCAGTTGGAATTCTGAACAGGGCAATCCGAGGGAGCATCACTAGGGAATTACACGTGAGCCAAGATTTAAAGAAGGCAGAGGAAAGGCACAGAGGGAACAGCCAGTGCGAAAGCCAAAGATGGGAGGGTTCCTGGTTTGCTTGGGAACTGGCAGTGAAGAGGCCAGTGTGACTGGGCAGAAAACTGAGGGCGAGAGGAAGGAGAGAAAGGGCTGGAGTCCAAGGGGAGAGCTGCCATGCACAAAAATCTGAGGCCAAGGTGACAGCCTCTGCTTCCTCTGTGAGTGAGACGGATTTCCCTGGGGGGAATGGGAGGCTTGAGCAGGCAAGTGACATGATCTGACGTATCTTCCGTCTTGATGGCTAAACATTTCCAGAATTGAGTGTCGGTGACAGGGATGGAATCTGTTCCCCGAGGAGTCAAGGTAGCTCGAGAGGAGAGGAGAGGAGACAGTGACCGCTCTTCACGTTCAGTGCCTGGCACGGTGTCTCCTTCCGTCTCTTGGCCTGGGCATTTGGAGCCTGGGCCTTGGGGCTGTGTGCGTGGCTTCTGTCCTTCTTTCAGACTCTACCGGAGAACCTGCTGTATCTCTTCTGTTCGCCTCAAGTTCCTCACCTCTATTATGGAAGGAAAAATGCCTCCCTCACGGGATATTTCCAAAATAATGCCAATTTTTTGACATTGCCAATCCTTCGCACTCTACCGTGCGTAAAGTAGGCGCTCAAAGAAGGAAAGGGGAAGCTCTTCCTCATGTCTCCCCAGAACAGGAGATGTCCTAAGATGCCCATTCTGTGCCCTGGAAGAGGCTTAAATTTACCTCCTTTATCTTAAGTTGGTTAGCTTGAGTAATTAATTCAATGTTAAGGTTTTATTGGTAAGGCGCCCAGGATGTTAGCTACTGAGTTAGTTGAACATGAAAAGTCTTTAAGGATGAAAGATAAAATAACGTCTGTTCTGTTGCGACTCATATTTCTGTAAAGTGGATTAGCTCATTCCTGATTGGCAAATTGGTCAATGACAGGACTATAATGAGGACGTCACATTGATTCACTTGTGATTTTTTTTTTCCCAACACAATATTGTTCAGCACCACTAAGTAACAGTCATCACATGCAAAGTTGAATGCAAGAAGCCACAGCGGACAGACAGCCCATGGACTTCCTGCTCAGATGGTCAGCCTTGAAAGTCCAATTGTCACCTCTCCCTGACCTTTCTCATTGGACCTACCCGTAACCCCACAATCTTTCCACCCCTCCCAAAAGTCCTTTCTACCCAGCTGTCCTCCCTTCCGTAGTTCCAAGGCCAAGTCCTTTATTCACTATCACATTCCTTTATTTTTCATGAATTTAATGAGTGTTTTGAACTGGACTGGGACTTGTCTTATGTTTGCTCTTACTCCCTTCTGCTCTGGATCCCTACTTGCTTGGTTTCGAAGTGGTCTGCCCTAACCTGACCGCCCCCCTCCCCAAACACTATAATATTAATCCAAGCTTCTGCAGAATGCAGCCTCTGCCGAGAAGCGGGCACTGCTTGATAGAAACACATGCACCCGCAGCTTGCATGCCAGAACAAAGCAGGGCTGAATGCATAGCCACAAGCACGCGTTGGCTCCGGAGCCTCATAAGCTCACTGCGAAGCCCAAGTCCTCCAGTCTCTGGGTGTGTGACCTTAGGAGAGTGGTTGACTCCTCAGAGCTTAAGTTCCTCCATCTTTAGAAATAAAACTAATAACCTCACCCCCGCTGCAGGAGTGTTGAGAAGCTAAAGTAAGACAACTGCAAGGCACTTCACAAGCAGAGGCTACCTGACCATGGTACTGATAAACACGGTTTTTAAGCAAAAAGGGTTCTAATGAAATGATCCGGAGTGAGTCGTCTTCACAGCAAATGGTGGTCAGATGGAGGTCCCCAGCTCCATGCCCCTGGTTGATTTCAGCAGAACCGGTTTTGCGCACTTGGATCTCATCCTGACTTGGAATCACACACAGCTGAGTGATGGGAGAACCGACTAAGCCAGTGTGAGGGGAAGCTTGCTCTCTGGTCTTGCCTCCCTACCTTTGGACAAGTAGCTCAAACCCAATTTATTTCATGCAAGATCATCTCGCGCACACACATATGCTGCGCGTGCATGTGTGTGCGCGCGCGCACGTGTGTGTATGTGTGTGTGTGTGTGTGTGTGGATGTGTTTGGGTTCCCTTCCTCTACACATGAAAAATACAGCAGAGGAAAAGATAATGCTCCCACGGCTGGGAAAGATGAGATCATTTGTAAGTGGCTTGTTAAAGCGCACATCATTTTCCTGATCAGCGGTAGAGAGACTGTGTCTTTAGGAGCCCATGCGATTTATCATGTTATTATATATTTAGGGGCTTTTTGAAAATGCTGTTATTTACTCAACCGACTGTGTATATAGACTATTTAAAGCAGATTTTTGACCCAGTAGACTGTACCAGTCCCATCTATCGTCTCAATGAGCATGTGGGGACTCTTAAATATGCAGATTATTGACACGATAGACTATGAGCGCTGGAAACATCCTCTAGACGGGTGCATTCAAGTCACTGCGGGATGATGTGTCTCTAAAAAGCATTTTCGAGGCAGCCCCATACTTGCAACTAGGATCTATGGAAAAATGCACGTCTGAAGGGAGGGGGTTCTGGCTTTGGAGGAAAATTTCTAATTTCCAGAGATAAGGTGTTCATCCTGGTATTGTGTTATGTTCTGTCCATTTCCACCACCCTCTACTGCAATGTCAGCAAGAGCCTGAGCTCCTTTTACTCTGACATGCAAAGAAGTCTATTCGCTAGAGTTAGAGCAAGTGCATTCTTTCACTCAGGGTCTGTGTGGAGCTCCGTCTGTTAGCCAGGGGCATCTTGCATTGTGAGGGGCAAATACTATCTCTGGCTAACTTGAGTCAGGACAAGCAGTGTGTTGGAAGGAGCATGGAATGGGTCACTGAAAGAGAAGAAGCCAGTGCGGCCCTAAAGGTCAAGGACACAGAACTGAAAGATGACCTCTTTCTGATGCTCTTGTCAGGATGGGTCCACTCCAGCCATCTTCCGTGCTTGAGTCGTGGGGTCCGAATATGAGTTCAAGGAGTGCCTGGGTGGCTCAGTCGGCTGAGCGTCCAGCTCTTGATTTTGGCTCAGGTCCTGATCTCAGGGTGGTGGGAGTGAGCCCCACATGGTGCACACTCAGTAGGGAGTCTGCTCCTCTCCCTCTCTGTCTGCTCCTCCCCACCCCCGCTAGTGCACTCTCTCTAAAAGAAGTCAATAAATGGATTCTTAACCAAAATAAATAAATAGATAAATAAATTCTATGGATCAACAGTCTGGTTGGCCAACCTGCAGTAGTATACCCATGCTAAAAATAATTAATTATTAATTAAAAAAGAAAACAGAAAAGAAAATTCTTATGTTTTTGTTCTACCTCCCTGTTTGTTAAACAAAATACCAGACATTTAAACACGTACACAATCTGGATTGTTCTTACTGGAAAATAGTCCAGATGCACTGGAGTCTCATTGAATTAATCGCCCAAAGACCAAAATCTTATATCCTGCTGGCTCCTTCCCAATGTGCCTGGAAGGGAGGAGTTTTGTTTTGTTTTGTTTTAAGATTTTATTTATTTGAGAGAGAGATAGAACACCCACACCCTAGCAGGGGAAGGGTAGAGGGAGAGGGAGAAGCAGGCTCTCTACTGAGCAGGGAATCCGACACAGGGCTCAATCCCAGGACCCTGGAATCATGATGTGACCCAAAGGCAGATGATTAACTGACTGAGCCCCCAGAAGAGAGCAGATTTATACAGCCCAACTCTGACAGTGTTAGAATTACGTCAGTCCCAAAGTTGATCATATGCCTTAAAAAATAAAATCAGTTACATTTCCTATTAACCTGGCAGATGTTTTCAATCTAAAGGGGAGATGATTTCAGTTATTAACTCACCCAAATTGCAAAAGCAGAGAGACAGTGGACAGGGGCAGAACACCCCCCACCAAAGTGGCCCACAGTGGGGGGTAGAGGGTGCTCTGGCAAAAGCACAGGTGACAACAGTCACCTCGAGACCTGTGACTCACACTGGGAACGCAGGAATGAATTCATGGGGCTCAAGTTCAAATCGGAGAGAAAGACTTCCAATTCAGAGTCTGTCTCAACAGTACTGACATTTGGGCCACGTCATTCTGTTATGGGGGTTGTTCTGTGCCTTGTAAGACGCTTACCAGTATCTCTGGCCTTCCCCCCACTCGATGCCGGCAGTATACCCACTCCACCACCCCAGTTAGGACCACCGAAATATCTCCAGATGTTGCCAAATGTCCCTAAGGGACAAAACCACCCCCAGCTGAGTCATCAAGAATGTGTGAGGTGTCACCAGGAAGAGTGGTGGGAGCATACCCGTGTCTCGAATTCAGTGTGCACTTGGGTGTTGGGACCCCCCCCTTTGGGTAACCATTGTCTCTGCTAGTCTACTTAAGCAATATTCTGAAGTAATGTGCGCAAGACCATGTGTGACTTTGCAGAAGACAGAATAGGAGAGGAAAGAGAAGACCATTTATGGAGTCCTTACTGTGAGCCTAAAATTCCCAGGGCTGGGTACATGAAGACAGACACCAATAACCTTCTTGCTTTTAAAGAGTTTACCATCTGGGAGGTGAGATCAAGAATCGCAGTCTGATTTGTCCAGCAGGAGGTATGGGTAAAGTCCTATGCACCCACAGAGAAAAGGAGATCATACTCGGGGAGCTTGGGGAAAGAGCTCAGGGCAGAGAGGGCAAGTAAGGCGGGTTCAGAATTCAAAATAGTCAATGTGTGGCTAATAATGGGTTAGATGCTCGACAGGGAACAGGAATCCCAACTTTTACAGTATTGACCTTATCATCATGGATAATTAATGGACAAAATAGTACAAGGAGATTACCTTATACTTTGTCAAAGAAACAAACAAACAAAAAGGTCATAATTGTCGAGGGTAAAAGAATACACATACCAACAAATAAAACAATGCTAGTACAGGGGTGCCTGAGTGGCTCAGTGCGTTCAAGCCTCTGCCTTCGACTCAGGTCATGATCCCAGGCTTGTGGGATCGAGTCCCGCATCGGGTTCTCTGCTCAGCAGGGAGCCTGCTTCCCTTCCTCTCTCTGCCTGCCTCTCTGACCACTTGTGATCTCTGTCTGTCAAATAAATAAAATCTAAAAAACAAACAAACAATGCTAGTACATAGCAAGGCTAAGGTACATGTGTTGATAAAAATGTGTCTAATTTATAAACTAATAGCTACCAGAAAACTATGAAATGTGCACAGATTGATAGCTTTATCATGAAACTCTCAGTTGCAAGAAACGCCCCCCAAACTATCTTAAGCAGGAAGGAGGATTATTTGCTCATGAAATTTCAAAGTATGAAGACAATCAGACTTCTGGGGGAGTCTGATCAAGGTTCTAGTTCCATTTTGTTGTAATTGTCTTGGCTCTATGCTCTGGTGTGCTAGCTTGGTCCTTGGGCTAACTTCTCCGAAGGTTATTAACAATTTCATTGTTAATGAAATTATAATCTATATATTATATCATTTATTATATAATACATACATAATATATACTATAATATATAATAAAACAATTAATGAACAATTTTAATTGTATTATTGTAATTATATTAATTACATTAATTATATTTATTTGTATCATTGTATTAATTAAATACATTAATTGTATAATTATAATATTAATATTAATTAATTATAATAACAAACAATATTAACAATTTCTCAAGGAAATTGCTACTAGTAGTTTATCCGATTATATATTTATGCATAAGAAGGGAAAGGAGGAAAGGGAGAGACCTTTACTTTCTTAACCATCAGATCAGACTGAGAGTTGAGCTCCTCTTGGCTTCGGTTAGGCCAAAATCACCTAAATGCGCCACTACTGCAACGTGATTAGTGGCGTTAGACAAATTAGACAATGTGATTAGGTTACACCCACACAGACCTGGGTGGCGCCAATCCTGTCCATACTTAATAGCCTGGGGAGTAACCACATTGTTTACGACAATGTATCTGGGAACGCTGATGATTTAACAGCATTGCCCAAGAATTAGCAAAGTTCATTTTTCAACATCTCTAAGTAGCAAAAAAACTGACATGATCTAACAAGGCCACCAGTGTCTTCTTTGAAACTCTAAGGTGTACCTGCTAATTGGCCTTCTCTCTCTCAAGAGAGAAAGTTCTTAACCATCCTCCTCCAACTCGGAAAGTTCTGGTTCTTTTTCTTGTCATTTCTCCAAGAAAAGGAGAATTACCTCGAACACCCAAAAGCAAACTAACCAATTACCTGAACACTGTCCTTTTTGTTGTTGTTAAGGAAAAAAAAAAAAAAAAAAAAATATATATATATATATATATATATATATACACACACACACACACACACACACAGATATTACTATTTTTTAGGGGAATTCCGCTTTCATGAGAGTGGTTCAGGAGCTGGCTGAGAACCGACATCAGAAGATACACAAGTAGAGGAAAATTTGTAAAACAGAGAAAAAGGCCAGAATGAATACCAAACACAAGATAGTGGCTATATTATGAGCCACCTATCAGTGTTCTCCACTGGAAGATATGAGACCTCTTCCCCTGCCCTCTCTTGGGACAACCTCTAATTTCAGTACTGCTTAGGGGCACTCACATAGTAATCTCAAGACTTTTCCTGTTTACCTATCTCCTTTATAGGCAGAGAGCGAGAAAAGGTGACAAGGCTTGAAAAGGCTGTCTTCAACCAATGCTCACCTAAAATCGAAGGGTCAGAAAACCCCAGTGTATTTTCTCTTAGATTATTCAAACTGTCGATTCAAAAAGATCGCAGACCTCTGTATCTCCCGGAATTCGGGTCGTTTCCAAGAACTGCTTCATCCAACTGTCCAGTGGGGATTTGGCCCCAGATCCGACTTGCTGTTATTATATAAGTTGCCTCATTTAAAAGCTAACCTAGTTAATTAAGAACTGAAATAGGTCAGGATTTATTTGACAGAGTTACCGGAGTTATTTGGAAATGCTAATCCCTTTCATCATTAACTTTTTGTTTGTTTGTTTCTTGTAGTATAAAAAGACTCAATCTGATAAGGGAATTTAAATGAATCCAGAAGGAATTGCTTGAAAATAATGCTGAGAACATGATGGATATTTTTTTTTCTTCAGCCAACACTTGAAAGAATAAATACTAAAATCCTGAGAAATCCTGCCCCATCGTGTTGCTCTTTGTGGCCAGGTCTCTGTTCTTGTAATAAGGAAAGTGGGCATATATGGAGTGCTTACTATTACCAGGCATTTGAGTTCTTTCCTATTATCTCAAATCTCTTAGTCATCTTTGAGGCAGGTACTATTATTACCTCTAATTTATAGATGAAAAGATAACCACAGAGGTGGTTAGTTTGCTCACGATGACAATAGGAGATGGAGGCAGAGGCGGGATTTAAACCTGGGCAGCCTTGCTGTACATGCTGTGCTCTTTGATTCCATGACGTAATAGCCATGAAGGGGATGCCCACGCTTTGCTTTCTGATTCTCTTTTAATAGCACTGAACCTTCTCCTCCAGGCAGCCCCTTGCTTCATTGACTACTAGACACAGGATGAGTTATCCCCTTTCCTCATCGCTAATTCTCAAAGATGCAGATGCCTTTAACTTTGCAGCAATTTTTAACTATTGACATTTGGGGCTAAGTACTTCTTTGCTCTAGGGGACTGTCGTGTGCCTGATAGGTTGTTTAACACCATCCCCTGCCCTCTCTATTCCCTAGCTGACAGAAGAACCTCTTCTCCAGTTGTAACAATCAAAAATGTCTCCAGACATTGCCAAATGTCCCTTTGGGGGTAAACTTGCTCCAGGTTGAGGACCCCTGGGTTAGAGTCGGACGATGAACCAGTTGGCTCTTGGGGCTTCATGTTCTTCTACAAAAACCAGCTCCCAGGAAATGATCTGATAAACTCATTCACCCTGAAGTGCCAAGATGAGATAAGATTCTTTACATTTTCACAGTGGTGAGTTCTCCCGTGTGCCTCCTGCCAAACAAATCAAGACTCTAATTGTAGGGCTTGAGGCAAGAAATGGGGTGTGAAAGTTTTCCGAGTTGAGGAGGAAAGGGTCTTTTCAGTGGCCCTGAATCCACACCCCCATCTGTCCCTGACCTCTTCTGCCTCCCAGGAGGACCAGCCCACCCTGTGTTGAACCTCAATCACCCAAAGGGATACTCTGTTAGAAAGTCTTATAGCTTGAACGTGGGTTGGAACCAATGAGTAAAATCTGAGGTTGTCAGCCAGAGAACACTGTCCTTTCCTGATGCAGTCACTCCCTCATTTATTTATCAATCCAGCCATTCATTCATTTTTTTCTATAGTCAACAAATTTTTGAACAAGTTGGGCCCTGTATAGCCATGGAAAACAGTGGTGAACAAGATAGACTCCACCTGCCCTTGGGGGACTTAAAGTCCCATTGGGAAGCCAAACAACCAAGTGAATAGGAGAATAAAAGAGTTGCAAGTTGAGATCAAAACTGTACAAGAAGAAGCGGGAGGCTGAGATAGAAAATAACTTCAGCATTTGGGGACTTGGGAGGAGTCGGTGGTGGTTACAGTAATCAGGGATGTCCCTTCTGAAGACAGGCCTTGTCCTGACACTAAAAGACTGAGAAAGAATTAGAATTAAGAAAAGGGGAAGACTTTCCATGTACAAGAAGCAGAATTTCCAAGATCTTAGAAGGGTAAAGAATTCGGTGAGTTCAGGAACAGGTAGGAGAAATTTGGACTTAGATGTCAACAAGGGGACACTGAGGGGAGGGGGTGTGAAATGGAAAGAGGCAAGGTCAGAGCCTACAAGCTGCATGAGGAAGTGTGAACCCGGGGGCTGAGAGGGGTTATGCTGAGGAAGCCGGGGCTCCAGTGAACAGGTCCCCGTGACTGCCACGCAGGTTGAAGGACTGTAGGAGAGCAAGCCTGGCCACCAATTGAGGAGGTCGCCACATCTACCTGAGAAGAACTAACAGCAGCCTGAACCAAGGCAGCAGTGTCGAGGTGGATGACATTGTGCAGAGTTTAGATTTATTTTGGAAATAGCATTGACATGTCTGGCTGACAAATTAGATACAGGGAGTGAAGGGAGAAAGAAGAGTCCAGCATAGACTGTAAAGCTCAGCAGATCCAAATTCAAGTCCCAATTCAGCTCCATGCCTCTGGAGATGTAATTAACATTCTCGGCAATGCAATGCCTTCATCTGTTACCACGGATTTGGAAAGACATATAGTGTTGTGGGGATCGAATAATGTAACACATATAAAAAATTAGCCCAGTGGCTCTTACTTGAACATTTGCTCTCAATAGATGTTAGCTATTAGTATTTCTCTTTTAATAGAGAATAAGCTTCCTCGAACCTGGGAGTTCTCCATTACTGAAGCCGTCCAATGTATGTTGAGTGCTTCCTTGACTAACGTGTGAATAAAATGGTGAAAGCACATCACGAAAGCTTGAGCTAAAAGCTTTCCCCAAACCTTAGATTAGATCCAATTGTATCATGGTGGAGACTGGGCTCAACTCCTGGTGGGAAGGATGGCAAGGAATGGTGATGCCCATAGCCAGACTGGTCATAACAATCATCTTGGTGGGGAATCCAATGCAAATAAGAGAGGGACGATCCAATGTTTAAGCCATTAATTGTAGAACTGATGAACACCAGGACAAGGAAATCCTCCCCAAGCTAGAGCCGAACTCGCCATAAGGTCTTTCCACCTCAGATTCTAGGGACAGCAAAGACTCTTCACCAGGAAAGCAAAGACCAGATTATTGTCAGTGCCAATTCAGCTTCTCTGAGGGAAGTGTGAGCTTTTCTCTCTCTCTCTCTCTCTTTCTTTATCCCTCTCTCTCTTTCTTAATGGGAAGTGGTCACAGCCATGAACTTAGCAAAAGAAACAAGTTAAAATTTCTCCGGTTCTGGCTAATGCAGTTAGACATCTTCGAGAAAAGACAAAGAGAGGTGGTCATTATCCATTATCTGCATGAAATATTTCAGAGAAAGAAACAGCATTTACCAGAAAGAAAGAAAGAAAGAAAAGGAAAAGGAAAAGAAAGGAAAGGGATGAAAAGAAGAAAAGATAAAGAAAGAGAAATAAAGAAAACAAAAGAAAAGACATTTGACTTCAGGCCAGGCAAGCAGGGAACAAAATCACCTTCTTACTCCGTGGGTTGTATGCGCCGATGTTATTTGAAGTAAAATGGGAATATATTGTCTGAAAAAATACAGATGCTACCTCAGCTTCATATACTTTCTGAAGGTCGTTCTGGACAATGATTCATGTCCCTTTTCTTGGGGACAAAAAAAAACCCATCCAAACTTTCCAGTCTGGAAAGAACTACAAATGTCAGTGTGTTTCTATCTCCCTGGGTGAGGAAGATGTATAGAAAATCAGGGTGTCCATTTTGCTGAAAACGGTTGCTCCCGCTTGAAAAGTCAAAGCCTAAAAAAGCTTAATTTCCTAGGAAAGCCTCAGTCCTATTGTGTCGTTTCTTTGTCCTGATTTCGTTTCATTTCGTTTTATCCCCTGCTTCTGATTTATGGCCCTCTTGGCGTGAAGATAATATAAGGATAATGACTTGTAAACGGGAACCACCAGAAAGCTGATGAACTAGCCCCCTTCTAACCCTCCTCCATGAATATTTTCTCCTTTTGCTTTTTAAAATTGTCACCAGGACATTTCACGGTAAGACTATACACTGGATGGATATTGTAGGTAGCTAAATGCAGAGCGTTTTTCTAGACCTTCTGATTTGAGCATTAGTCATTTCTCTCAGTGCAAAGCCCAAGGCCTCCAACATAGACCTTTCCCCTTGGATGGTTCATTGCTTTACTTCTGGAGGCATGCAGATACGATCACTATGGGTAATGACGTAACAACTTGCTATTCGATGTTTGCACACTGCTGTGTGGAAGTTCCCAGCACACATACCACTGGCTTCTTGGAAGAATGATTTCATGTTAAGTAATCCCAAACTGAAGGAAGCTCCTTTCTTAGGCATGACACATACAAAGCTGGTTCACATCTAATGCAAATATCACCCAAAAGCTGTTGGCTTGGAATAGGATTTAGGGATAAAAAGATGCCAAAGTCAACTGATGTCAGCTGTCTGTGGGTTCAGGTGGGAGGTCAGGATATGCCGTGTTTATAAAAAGCCTCGGACAGGCCCGGGAGGTTGGGAGGTTGTCCTACAGCCTTGGTGGTTTGCATACGTCATCGTATTTGATCCTTCTCTCTTTCCTATGAAGTAGACACTGTAATCATTCCCATTTCTGTAGACAAGGAAGCGAAGCCTCCGGCAGGTTTAGCAACTTTCCCATGAAGGAGTAAGTGGCAGATCTGAAGGGAGACCTGCCTGATGCCACGGCCCAGGGGCCATCCTAGTTCTTCATTAACGGGTCAGTCCTTGAATCAGTAACTTTTGTTTTCCTTCTGCTCCATGCTTCCCAGTGTAAACTGGGAGCAGTGGTCAAGGCCCCAGGCATTTCATCTTTTGGCTCTTGGAGAGGACGGGGGCTGGCCCTCTCAAAGATGCCTTGTCTTCTCCCAAAGCTGGTACCCCACACACACACATAAGAGCACAGGGAGAGAGAGAAGCAGATTGCTAAATATTGTGGCACTAATTAACAGTTTTGCAGTTCACGGTGGGGCTTCTCAAACTTGTCTGTGTGGAGGAATTCCCTGGGGAGCTTGTGAAATGCCTCCTGCTCTGTAGGCCTGGGTTGGGGGGAGAGTCTGCATTTCTAACACACTCTCAGGTGATGCTGCTGCCGCTCTAAGGACCAAGCTTTGTGCAGTGAGGGCTTACCATCCACTTTCTGTGTCCCGACAGAGCCCCATGAGCTGGGCAGGCTTGGGACTATCACCCTTATTCCACGTGGTAAGGAATCAAGGTCAAAGATCTGGTCTACAGAAGGACCAGCAGAGCGCACCCAATCTTCACACTCTTTGCCTGCCCTGGATGCCTGGGTTCCGAGGGTGCAGTCGGGTGGGTCCCGGACATACTTGGTTTCATCGGCAAGGTGTAGCCACACAATTCTGGCAGCCCTTAGACCACCCCACCCCATGGCTAGTCCCACACCCTTTCGCTCTGATGGAAATTTCCCATGGCCCGCAGCTCCCCTGCATCTATCTAAATGAGTGCCAACGACATTCACCTTTGCAGCTGAGAATTCTTTTTCTTCCGTCTGGCCTACTTGGCCCACTTCGGTTACCTGGCCACCTCCACCTCCCCTTCCGTGACTTTGTTCTATCCCAGCCTCGCAGCGTCCGGCTTCTCTCCACAACTCATCCCTCTACTGTCCTCGGCCTTTGGAGACCCGGTGACGGGCGCTCCGGTGGAACTTGACTAAAAAGTGTCTCGCATGTGGTAGCTGCAAAGTAAATATTTCTTGATTAAATTAATAAACAGACAAACCACAAGGTGATGACAGAGGATCCCCTTCCCCTCATGTAAACTCGCGTTGTCCTTTGCTCGCTGATGACCAAGACGCAGAGCAAGATACAGAGCGAGATGAGAAAATAGCTTCATGGTGCAAAATGATTGGAAAAGGGCTCAGAAAAGTGCCCACAAGAAGAGACGTTAACTAAATGGATGTGTTTTTTGCTTCACTCAGACCCCACCTGCTATGCACCTCAGCATACAAGTAAAATGTTTCCATTAACCAAATGGTCTATAGGAAATAATAAAAGAGATGCGTCGTTCTCAGTGACCTTCAGAAAGCTCTGGGTCCGTCTCTAGAGAGCACTTACCGTCTCGGGAGAAGCCCCCACCCCACCCCCCACCCCTCACCGCTGCACCCAGCCCCTCCCCCCCCACCATTCAATAAGGATCTCGCTTTGTTCAGTTCCGACCTTCCGCCGCAGGGAACAAGCCCTTCTCTCTGGACCCGTGTGTACACGTCACCCTTACATGAATGAGTTGTGTGTAGTGGGACAGGGATTGAAAAACCACATACTGTGAACGGTCCTTTCCCTGTTGAAAATGGTCCTGTTTAGAAAGGTACGTGAGCTTCGACGATCTCCCCAGTCTACAGGGAGATGGAGCCTGGGCTGGGGGGTAGCTAGAGTCTCAGAATGTGATATCTGTGCTCCTGCAGCATGTCGGGGACCCCCCTCTTGGCCCTCTAGCCCGGCACGTGCTGAAGCACAGAGCTTCGGCTCCCGCAAGCCCGGCTCCACAGGGCCCTCCCTCGGGCCCGGCCACCACGGGAAGTACCTCCACCTCCTTGAACAAAATCTTATCTCTTTACTCAGCCTGCCAACCAGAGTGCCAATGAGTGCCAATAATAATGTACATATTCACGGGTTTCTAGACCACAGTCACCAAAACACTAGAGTCTTGTGACGGGGAGGCCTTCCTCCGTGTCACCATGTGGCATACCTACGGGGCCCACGGCGAGAAGTCTTCGCGAACCCTTCCTCGACATCGACGGCTGCTCTACGCACTGTGGAACTTTAGTGTGATTTTAAACTGTCATTTAGTGGGCTACATTGGTGAAAATGATCCTGTCACCACTGGATATGTTTTCAAATGAGGTCTTGGTTGAGTTCTGGTTTAGTTTTTTGAAAATCGACCTTCTTGAATTTGATTTTATTCCTGTCCCCACCTCTCCTGCCCCTTTAAAAACTGTCAGTCAGTGTTTGGGACGCCTGGGTGGCTCAGTGGGTTAAGCCTCTGCCTTCAGCTCAGGTCATGATCTCAGGGTCCTGTGATCGAGCCCCACATCAGGCTCTCTGCTCAGCGGGGATCCTGCTTCCTCTCCCCTTCTCTGCCTGCCTCTCTGCCTATTTGTGATCTCTGTCTGTCAAATAAATAAATAAAATCTTAAAAAATAAAAAAGTAAAAACTGTCAGTGTTTATGCAGCAAACACTTCATGGTGGCTTTTCAAGACAACGACAAAAATGTATGCCTCGCAAAAAAAAAAAGAAAAAAAAATCTGTTATCTACCACCATGCCACCCAGGAATTATTTTGCACAATTTCATTTAATTCATTCTGAAGAGACAGACATTCTTGGAACAATTGAAATCATAATTTTAAAAAAATTGTTTCTCTTTTGTTTGTTTTTTTAACCTTTGATAGAAGAGAAAATTTCTAAATTTAGGGATTTATTTCTGAATTTTAACCATATACTAATAGGGTAAAAAATTCACAGCATGCAAAATATATTTCTCAGGTGACTTTTTTTTGTAAAATCAAGAATTCAGGAGAAGACCAGCTTAATATTTGCAGGATCTATATCGTGGAGCAGCTAGTGTACTTTATTCGTGACAAAGCTCATCCATACTTTGAAAGTTCCCACATGTGAGTCTTTTTTTTTTTTTTAAGATTCAATTTATTTCTTTGACATAGAGAGAGAGACCACAAGTAGGCAGAGCAGCACAGAGAGAGCGAGGGGGAAGCAGGCTCCCTGCTGAGCAGAGAGCCCAATGCAGGACTCGATCCCAGGACCCTGGGATCATGACCTGAGCTGAAGGCAGAGGCTTAACCCACTGAGCCACCCAGGTGACCCCATGTGAGTCTTTTTTGACTCAAAGTCTGCTCACGTTAAGAGCACATTTTCTGATGCTTTGCAGTCTTGATGCTTCTTTTCAGTCTTGCTACTTAAAAGTTTAAATTCACAGCTCAGGGCTTTCTAGCAACAAGAACGTTGGTGGCTATGTTGGTCTGAAAAGATGATTTATGGGATTATGGGATTGTTCTGGTTTTATTGTTGAGAGGAGCTGGTCGGGGATGGTTGTAATTTTCACCTGATCTATATTGAAGGGGAGGGAGGCAGCATTGCCTGTAACAGGTAACAGTTGCACATGGGGGTGGAGTTTGCAACTGGAATAATCCTTTTGCTTTTGCATGATCTATTCATTCATTCGCTCAGATAATTTGTGGACACCGATCTGCGCCAATGTGCAGTCTGAGTGCTGGGAGAAGCAAGGTCTCTGTCTTCCCGGGAGACAAATATTTCCCCTTCGCATTTAGTGGGAGGAAAGAATCAAGCCGTGGGGAAACCAGAGGATTTCAGAGTCGGGTGGGTGCCACCGGATCTCAGTAAGCAGGGAGATGTGATCTGGAGTTATGCAGAGAAGGGGAGACTGGTCAGGACAGGCTTCTCCAGAAGAGACCCTGTAAGCACAACCTGAAGAATGAAAAGGAATCACAGCGTGAAGGTCCAAAGAACTTTCCAGGCAGAGAGGTCTGCAGCTGCAGAGAACCACATCAGGGAAGGGATTGGCAGGTTCAGGAAGGAGCGAGTACAATGTCACCCCTCGGGCGTGGAAAGCAGAATGAGGGTATGGAAAAATCAAGCAGGGAGGTCGAGGCCAAGTCCTACAAGCTCTGCAGACCATGCAAAGGGTTTGGATTTCATTTTAATGCAGCACAAAAACAATGCAGGGGTTAAAACAGAACAATATCACCACCCAATAGCTTATTCTTTGGAGAAAGAATATTCTAGCTGTTCTCTGAAAAACAATCTGGAGGAAACAGAAGCAGGAAGGCCACTTCCTCACCCTAGGGAAGAATAATGGCGGCACAGTCGGCGCGGTGGTCATGTACAAGGGAAACCATCCGTGGAGTCAATCACTTAGAGCACTGAGAGGGTTTGCTTAGGAATTCGCCATCCTGGGGATGGGCAAGCATCATGTGGCCAGGATCCGGCAGCAGCAAGGGATGAGATTCGAAATTTAGGTTGGAAAGGGAGATGTTTGCCACCACAAAGTTTGATCTTGAACCTGAGATCCACAAGGAGGTTCTCCAGAGAACAGTTCTTTTCATTGTGCCTTCGCATAATTGTGATCATCTTCTTTTGTTGAATAAGTATTCATAAGAATAAACTTGCCACTCATCCACTTTACCAAGATTTACACACGATGCAATCGTATTAAACAAATCATCGATAGTGAGAGAGAGACAGATACTCATTACGTACCCAGATCACCATGTTCTGGCTGTCTTTCCCCTCGCGTCAGCCGCCGGTGGCACACGAAAACACTTAAGTCAAGCGAACGGCTTTAAATGTATAATATTAAAATGTGTTTTTAAAAACTCCTTGGAACCCTCAGCCATCGTTAAAATACACTAGCTTTGACGGATGCTTTGGCACTTTCTTATGAAGCTTTTCAATGCGTTACCTTATCGGGTGCATGAGATTTAGTCTGTTCTGCAGAAGAAAACAGACAAAAAGGGTCTCTCAGCACGAGTTACTCTTCTGTAAAGGTTATAGTAAACATGTCAATGCCTAATTAAGCAGAAAATTTTATCTGTATTGTGGGGGAGGCGTTTGCTGTCTCTGACTTTTCTTCTGGGGAATCCATTTAGAAGGACAAAGTAGATTGGAGAGCTGAGCTGGTCCGGAAAGCTCAGCTTCCAAATGTCAGCCAGGGGGGAAAAAAAAAAAAAAAAGCAAAAAAACCCACCTCTTTTCTCCTTGTGTGAAAATGACTATATTGGGTGGGCAGATTGGGGTGGGAGGAGTGTGCGTGCACACATACACTCGTGTACATACACTCATGCACGTCTCCTTTATACACACACACACACACACGCACGCACACGCACAATAACATGACTTGCTTCCCACCAAATGTCAGGCCCTGTGCTAGGCACCAGAAATACTGAGATGCGTAAAACCCAACCGTGCTCTTAACCCATTGCAGTGATGGAAAGTCCTCTTTTCCCCTAATAGATTCCCCTCCCCCACTGGCTCTGTGTGTGTAGGAGTGTATGTGTGTGCTGGCTCTGCGTGTGTAGGGGTGTATGTGTGTGCGTGCGCACATGCACGCATGTGTTGCTGTGATGCTATGATCATACTACTCAGGGATGTGGTAACTGTATGTCTCGGTTGGCCTGGAACAGCCTTGGCTAATGAGTGTTGTCCCAGTTTTTGAGCAATAAAGCTCTTCGAATTCTCAAAAGTGACCCTGTTTGATTGATAAAATTTGCCTGACTCTGGAGTATTTTGCTTGGCTGTGTAACAACTCATTTATTAATTTTATAATAGGCATCCTCCTTGAACTTAATGATATGACTAACATACCAAATACTCATTTACAAACATACAAATAGGTCCTGGAAAAATCAAATGCAGTGAGGATGGGGGGGTCTAACGTAGACATCCAGCTGTTTGAAGCGGAGTTTTTCTTGCAAGCAGTGACCACTGATGAATGGTTGCCCAACTAGATTGAGTAGCTTTTGTTTTTTCAAGTCAATGTATGGAACTGGAGACCAGCAACACCAGTTTAACGAAAAACTTGACAGCTTGCTAGGAAAGCAGTAACACAACACCAGTAACAATACAATAATTAGCAAAACCACCAACCTAGTGGCTAAACTGTTTTTTCATTTCCTCTTTTTTTATGGTATCATGCTTTTTCAAAAAAAAATTATTTATTTGAGAGAGAGACAGTGCACATGGGGTGGGGAGGGGCTGAGGGAGACGGAGAGAGAGAACCTTAGCAGTCTCCCCACTGAGCATGGAGCCTGACACAGGGCTCGGTCTCACCACCCTGAGAGCATGACCTGAACTGAAATCAAGGGTCGGATGCTTAACCAACTGAGCCACCCGGGCACCCTATATCAAATGCCTTTGAAATCATGGGCTCTTATCTCCAGCATTCCCATAGTTCTCCTCTCCGAAGTGATTGTCAATCTAGTGACATTTCAATGAACCTTTAACTTTAGGGTCTCCACGAAGTTTTGTTATTGGTGAGGCTGGTCATAGAGAGTGGGCTGGTGTGGTTAGGACCATGGATTCTCTCATCAAACAGACCAGAGAAATGTCATTACTCTGAGATGCTAGTTCTGTGGCATTGGGTAAACTTCTTAACCTCAGAGCCTCAATTTTGTCATAGTTCCCACTTCACGTGGATAATCACACAAAATGAAAGAAGGCATTTGCGGTGGTCAGCAAAGTTCCTAGGAGATAGTAGTTCATCAATAAATGGTCATCTTCAGCAGCCACAGCAGGAACCTTTGGAGTGTCTGGCTGGAGCCAACTTATTTCTCTCTCCCCCCACCAAAAAAAATCACTTGTCTTTTAAATCCCTCTGCCCGCCTCCCAGGACAGACCTCCACACCTGATCTCCCTTTTTCAAGCTTTCTCGCTGGTGAACAGAAATGCGCCCCCACCCTAGGGTTTCTCCCAAGGACCCACCTGCACTAAGAGGGGAGAGAGAGGCTAACAGGGGGAGAAAACATTGCACTGAGATCATGCAAGCCTTGCAAATCTAAGACTGAGTCTCCTTTGCTTTTGTGCTTCTTTAGTTACATTTTATCCACGGGGCTCTGAAAAGGCCAGGTGAAGGAAATGAACACATGGGCATAAATAGTCACTTTCCCCATATCTGTTGATGGATATTTGCCCATTAATTCCCTTTGCACCCGCTCTCTCATGCCTTCATTTTCCCTATGCAATTACTGGCCCTAAATCCTCTCAGAGAAGGGAAGGCATGCATCTCCAATAGCATTTTGCATCTACAAATCAAACGTATAATTGGCATCTCATGACGGGTACCCACAAATCACAAAGCATTTGAAATTACAGGCACAAGATCGAGAGGGCATTTTCAGCCTTGTATGAAAAGGTCTTCATAAACCTGTTTGAGAATAATAGGATATTCCCCAAATCTCCCATTCCGACATCATTTGCTATTATTTTAAAATCATTATGTTTGCTGAGCTTACATAATTTTTCAGCTATCAATGGAAGATTTCCTTCAATACTCCATAATCTCTCTTTCTGCTGTGTGACTCTCTACAAATAAAAATGTTATAACAAAAAGAGACTGGCTATCAAAAATATAATGGCCATGCATCTAAATTACCTGTGAGCACTCAACAATGATTTATTAAGAAATTGTATGCCAGTATATCCCAGTGTCTTGAGGAACCCTACCACAGAGATGCTAAGAGTCAAGTCTTAGTTTTCTTATGAGCCAACATCCTTCTCTAGAGAGATCTGTCTTTGTAGGGTTGGAGTTTCCACCCAGCTTTCTTGAAAGTCCTACCTATGGACTTAGAGACTGTCCCACTGTTGGAGCATTGGAGTGATACCCCTTAAGTATGAAAATTATTAACTTGGGACCCTGGGCATTTAAAAGATGCATGACTCCTCTATCAATTAAAAACAAAGACATGAGATAGCACAAAAGATATCATTTGGCTTTTTCCCGTGTCCGTGGCTTGCAGTTCACAAAAACGTAAATTCCGCGGCTATCCCGTCCGTTTCGGAAGCGCTGAGTCTCAATGGGGAGCTTGGGTCGGCAGAGGTCACTTGTCATCTTACCACATCTCTTCTTCTTCTCCTTCGCAGGCTATGCCCAGGAGGAACAGCTGAAGGAAGAGGAGGAAATAAAAGAAGAGGAGGAGGAAGAGGAGGACAGCCGTTCAGTAGCTCAGTTTCAGGGCAGCAATGACCCGGGGACAGACGAGGAGCTAGAAACGGGCCCAGAGCAGAAGGGCTGCTTCAGCTACCAGAACTCTCCCGGGAGCCACTTGTCCAACCAGGATGCGGAGAACGAGTCTCTGCTGAGCGATGCCAGCGATCCGGTGTCGGACGCCAAGAGCGTCTGCGGTCAGGATGCCTCGGACCAGAAAGCCGGCGTGCACCCCAAGCTGCCCAACGAAAGCCACAACTGCATGGATAAAATGACCGCCGTCTATGCCAACATCCTGTCGGATTCCTACTGGTCGGGCCTGGGCCTCGGCTTCAAGCTGTCCAGCGGCGAGCGGCGCAGTTGCGACACCCGCAATGGCAGCAGCAAGACGGATTTCGACTGGCACCAGGACGCGCTGTCCAAGAGCCTCCAGCAGAACTTGCCGTCCCGGTCGGTGGGGAAGCCCAGCCTGTTCAGCTCGGTGCAGCTGTACCGCCAGAGCAGCAAGATGTGCGGGACGGTGTTCACCGGGGCCAGCCGGTTCCGCTGCCGACAGTGCAGCGCGGCCTACGACACCCTGGTCGAGCTCACCGTGCACATGAACGAGACGGGCCACTACCAGGATGACAACCGCAAGAAGGACAAGCTGCGCCCCGCCAGCTACTCGAAGCCCCGGAAGCGGGCTTTCCAGGATATGGACAAGGAGGACGCTCAGAAGGTTCTCAAGTGCATGTTTTGCGGCGACTCGTTCGATTCCCTCCAAGACCTGAGCGTCCACATGATAAAAACAAAACATTACCAAAAAGTGCCTTTGAAGGAGCCAGTCCCAACCATTTCCTCGAAAATGGTCACTCCGGCCAAGAAGCGCGTCTTCGACGTCAACCGGCCGTGTTCCCCCGATTCGACCACGGGCTCGCTGGCGGACCCGTTCTCCTCCCAGAAGCCCACCGGCCTGCAGCTCTCCTCCAACAACCGCTATGGCTACCAGAACGGCGCCAGCTACACGTGGCAGTTCGAAGCCTGCAAGTCCCAGATCCTCAAGTGCATGGAGTGCGGGAGCTCGCACGACACCCTACAGCAGCTCACCACCCACATGATGGTCACCGGCCACTTCCTCAAGGTCACCAGCTCGGCCTCCAAGAAGGGCAAGCAGCTGGTGTTGGACCCCCTGGCCGTGGAGAAGATGCAGTCGCTGTCTGACGCCCCGAGCAGTGACTCGCTTGCTCCCAAGCCTTCGGGTAACTCCGCTTCCGAGGGGGCAGCCCCAACCCCTGAGCTGAAGAAAGAGGGCAAGAAGGAGAAACCGGAGGAGAGCAATAAGGGTGAGAAGGGCATGAAACGGGAGGAGTACGACGATCCCCTGCAAAAGCCGTTAGACCCCACGGTGAAATATCAGTACCTAAGGGAGGAGGACCTGGAGGACGGCTCCAAGGGCGGAGGGGACATTCTGAAGTCACTGGAAAATACCGTCACCACAGCCATCAACAAGGCCCAGAACGGGGCTCCCAGCTGGAGCGCGTACCCCAGCATCCACGCAGCCTACCAGCTGTCCGAGGGCGCCAAGCCTGCTCTGCCCCTGGGATCCCAGGTCCTGCAGATCCGGCCTAACCTCCCCAACAAGCTGAGGCCCATTGCCCCCAAGTGGAAAGTGATGCCGCTGGTCTCCGTGCCCACCAACCTGGCCCCATACACCCAAGTGAAGAAGGAGCCGGACGACAAAGAGGAAGCCGCCAAGGAGGGCGGGAAAGAGAGCCCCCAGGAGGAGGCGTCGCCTTTCAGCCACAGCGATGGGGACGCTTTCGCCAAAAGCGAAACCCCGTCGGAATCCAAGAAGGCCGAGCCTTGCCTGCTGAAGGAGGAGGCCAGGCTGGGGGAGGAGGGCGGCGAGCCGGAGAAACGGCCGACCCTGGAGCCCACGCCCTCTCTCAGCAACGGGTGCACGCTCCCCCCGCGGGCGCCGGCCCTGCCGTGCATCAACCCGCTCAGCGCCCTGCAGTCCGTCCTCAACAACCACCTGGGCAAGGCCACGGAACCCCTGCGCTCCCCTTCCTGCTCCAGCCCAAGCTCAAGCACAATTTCGATGTTCCACAAGTCGGCTCTCAGCGTCATGGACAAGCAGGGCCTGAGTCCCGCCCCCACGCGGCCGGCCAGCGTGTCCAGGCGCTACCTGTTCGAGAGCAACGATCAGCCCATCGACCTGACCAAGTCCAAGAGCAAGAAAGCCGAGTCCTCGCAAGCACAATCCTGCACGTCCCCCCCTCAGAAGCACGCTCTGTCTGACATCGCCGACATGGTCAAGGTCCTCCCCAAGGCCACCACGCCCAAGCCCGCCGCTTCTTCACGCGGGCCCCCCGTGAAGCTGGAAATGGATGTCCGGCGCTTCGAGGACGTCTCCAGCGAGGTGTCGACGTTGCATAAGAGGAAAGGCCGGCAGTCCAACTGGAACCCTCAGCATCTCCTGATTCTGCAGGCGCAGTTCGCCTCCAGCCTCTTCCAGACGTCGGAGGGCAAGTACCTGCTCTCCGACCTGGGCCCTCAGGAGCGCATGCAGATCTCCAAGTTCACGGGGCTCTCCATGACCACCATCAGCCACTGGCTGGCCAACGTCAAGTACCAGCTGAGGAAAACGGGCGGGACGAAGTTTCTGAAAAACATGGACAAGGGACACCCTATCTTTTATTGCAGTGACTGTGCCTCCCAGTTCAGAACGCCTTCTACCTACATCAGTCACTTAGAGTCGCACCTGGGTTTCCAAATGAAGGACATGACCCGCGTGGCCGTGGAGCAGCAAAGCAAGGCGGAACCAGAGATCTCCCGCGTGTCGTCGGCTCAGAGGTCTCCGGAAACCATAGCTGGCGAAGAGGATACAGACTCTAAATTCAAGTGTAAGTTGTGCTGTCGGACATTTGTGAGCAAACACGCGGTAAAACTCCACCTAAGCAAAACGCACAGCAAGTCACCCGAGCACCATTCACAGTTTGTAACGGACGTGGATGAAGAGTAGCTCTGCAGGTACGGGTTTGCTCCCAGGTGATGGCCCAGTAGCCTTGTGAGGAACGTCCTGATGGGAGATGGGTCCGTGTAGAGGCAGCTCATGTGTCTCGGTACCAAGAGGACAGTAGCCTGCTGGAATAGGACTTATTGGTATGAGAGACTAGAACATAAGTCCTAAGCGTCTCACTGTCCCCGGGTTAGGGTCGGTGATGAGTAGCAGGAAATGGGTTCAGAGACCTGGAGTTCACAGAGCCCCGCTGCGTGGGACGTGACCTCCTTCCTGACCCAGGGCCCAGCTCTGAAGGTCCAGCCAAGGCTACACCTCGTTTTAGTTAATACGTGCGGACTCCGTCGCTGTCCCGTTTCACCCCCTCGCCTTCCCATAGCGATGCTAATGACTTAGACTGGAGCGAAGGGTGAGCCGCAGGACGAACCCTGTAGAGTTCCTGGGGGCAGCTGCTATGCAGAGATCGCTCCAGCAGCTCGTGAACTTGATGATTATTATTACTTGTAATTCATGCTTTTGCAGCTTCCTTTCGGGCCGGTTGCTCCCTTCTCTCCCATCCCTCTGTTTCTTGCCTCCGTTAGGTTTGTTGGGAAAAAGCTTCTGCCTGTGTAGTCAGTCAGACGGCAGGAAAATATGCTCTACAGAACACGGAGGTCAGAGAGAGGAAGCGTGTTTTCTTCTCTCGTCCTCTGGTTTGCTTTAAGATAGACTATTCTCAGCGTCCACGTTTAACCAAGGTAGCTGAACTGCACACCCTTGAGTTTCCTTTACCTAAAGAAACGGATGACTTTCTGAACACCCATTGCTGATGCGCATGGGGTCGGTCCCACAGCTTCAAGTTCATCTGTGTCATGTATCATAGAAGTTCTGTGCCTTGTATAGTCACCAGTGCCCAGACTCTCTATGTCACCTCCAGGAAAGAGGACAGAAGCCAAGGTCAAATACGTTGGCAGACTTGGCCCCACCGGCCGCTTTCAGATGTTTTCCAGGCTGGGTCCTTCACATACTCCTTTCATCGCCTTCTTTTTTTCTTTTTTTTTTTTTCTTTTTCTTTTTTCTTCTTTTTTTTTTTTTTTTTTTGTATTTTGTCCACTTCCTTCTCTCAGCATGATACCCCCTAGGGGCCCCCACACGCACTCAGGTTGTCCTCCCCCTCGGGCCCCACGGACAGGGACCTGACTTGACTTAAAGCTTCCGCACGTTCGAGTCCAGTTTCCATCACGCGAGGTGACCGATTTGTTCTTTGGGTCACTTCACAGTAAGAGTATCAGCAGTCAGTGTAACATATAAGCCCTCACTAGCCCCTAGTGTCAGAGCTTTTGTTTCTAAATAGGAGATTTTTGGATCAAGCCACAAAAGTGTGAGCCGTAGCCGAGTTCCAGGCAGAGGAGAGGTACTTCCGTGGTGTGGCTTTGGGTTCACCTCGCGGCCAGGTGGGGGGGGGGTGCCAAGTTTGAGGATGGTCAAGAGGAAATAAAGGGTGAAAATCTGGGACTGTCCCCTCACTGAGAAGATCTAACAGCTTCTGATAAAAGGGGACCCCATCCTATAACTAACGGCTCCTTGGGTCCAAATGAAGACTGTTGTTTTGTTTGCATGTTTTTATCATGATAATTAAAATGTGTTACTAGCAGATTCATCTCTTGCTTTCCAAGCATGATCTGTTCAGCTCACACCATTGAAAGAAAAGCCAAAATTCATCTATTAAATTCTATAAGTGAGCTTGGGGCTTGGCAACATTCTATTTATTTGCTATATAACATTTTATATCGTATGTAACTTGCTATTATACTTTTCTGGTGAAAAAAAAAAAAAGGGTGGATATATACAGAATACCCAGCGAGAAGAGATGTTTCCAATCCCATAGTGGTAGGTCCAAACCATGGTGAAGAGGACAAATAGGGAATGTTTATTTGTGCTACAATAAAGACCAATTTTCCACCTGTTAGGTCTGTAATCATTCTTTGAAAAAAATTAATATCACTGCCAAAACACTGAGATACGTAAATAGAAAGATGGGAGAGAAAGAAAGCCTTAGTCAAAATATGAAACATGTATGTCTGTTCAGGAAGCAAAGGTAAACTGGTCATTTGGAAAAACCTACATAAAAGGCACTTAACAAATCTGTTAAACACATGGCTAAGGTTTTCTCATCCCTCTGCATGTGTACAAAATAAATATTTCTGATTTGGACCTCCGAGGCCCCACGTTAGAGAGCTACCATTATATGAAACCAAAGCTCCGTTCTTAGATAAACACCGTGACGCTGTGCTCGTGAAATAGGACTGAGTTTGAGTATTTAAGGAAAAAGAAAGTTTGAGTATTTAAGACTCATTCAGAACTATAGGTGTATACGTGTGTTATGTGTACACAAAAAATGGTGTGTGTGCATGGTGTGTTTGTGTTAATACTAAAGACATTACAGTCTGCCTGACTAGCTCCCACATTTGCACGGAGGGGGACTTTTTCTATTCCTCTGGCCACACAGGAAGAATTCCTTCACCCTTGAGGTCCTCCCTTAGGACAGCATCCACACAGTACCTTGTCCACTGCTTAGAATTAACCGGATAGGTTTTTAAATGATCACAAAATGAGATCACTGTTATCCAGAACTCTAATTTTCGTTGGTATGCATGATAGCGCAAATTGTACAAAATGACATGATGTTTTAGAAAGCATGGTCAAGATGTTATGGAAAATTTGGGAGCTTTGCCCTATCTCTGTTCTCTGTGGGACGCAAATTTTGGCCTGAATTTCCTTTCCTTTCTTAGATAGGTCATAAATCCTGCTAAAGGCTCTGCCAAATATTAAAGGCAACTTTTCATTAAAAATTAATTAGATGATGTTAAATGCGCATCCCTATTTTAGGACAGAAGTAATCTAAAACGATTTCAGTAAGTATCTGCATATACCTTTAAAAACCACACGCTCTCGAATAATAGGAATTAAACAAAGAGCAAATCAATGAGTCTAAAATGCACAAGGACTTGAAATTATAGTCATTATCGTGTAATACAGTATACAAGTTTAAAGCACACCTAGCCTTGAAATTCGGGGCAAAAATGAATTCTAGTCCAATAACTGCCACCTTTGTTTTGGGTGACTTGACATTCAGGGTGAACAGCATTTAAACTTACCAAATACAATACAGGGTACGCAGTTAAATCTGAATTTCAGATACACAGCAAGTAAGTTTTTAGAAGAAGCCGTCCCAAGCGTCGCAGGGGCCATATTTGTATTGAAAAAGGTGCTCATTGTTTATCTGAGATTCAGATTTTCCTGGGCATTCGGTATTTTTACTCGCTCAGTCTGGCAACCCTAACAATATGGATTCTATGGCATTCTGGAGAAAGCAAAGGGCTGGATTAATTAATGTCTATAAGATACATCACCCTTTCATTCATCCATTAAATAAATATTTCTCCTTCCCTCCCTGCCTCCCTGCGTTTCTTTCATCTTACAACAGACATAGGTTTGCTTTGACTACGCACCAGCTTCTGCTCCGCAATGGCTGTGTAATGGTGAACTAGCAGACATGCTGATTATGATAGCCAAATGTGCCAGCCCTGCGGCAAGTGCTTTACAAACATTATTCCACTTGATTCTCACAAAACGGCCCTATAAGGTAGGGGTGGATTCAACCGTGTGACGGGAGAAAAAGGAGGCAGAGAGATTCTGCCTGAATTCCTACAGTCGCATAACCTCGCTCATGCGTTATCACCGATCCAGAAGGCCATCTCTCCAGGCCCCACACCGCGCTGATCCCGGGGAATAAACCGGTGACCAGAATAAGAATCTGCCTTTGAGGCTCGTGGTAGACACGCAGACGGGTGGCCCCGGGGTAAACGCTGAATGGAGGAAGGGGGGGTGGGCATCTGCCCGATCCCCGAGGGAATGATGGTTTCGGGGGCTTGTGATGTTAATGCTTCCTCTGGCTGCCGAGGCTCTCGGGCTTGGGTGCAAATCCTAACTCATCCTCCCTCCCTAAGCCATGGCCCAGTTCTCTGTCTGTAAAATGGGGACATGGTGCTCCCCTCTTAGAAAATTTGTGAAAATTAAATAAGCCTGTGTAACTCTTTTCCAAGAAGCCTGGCAACTAGTAGGTTCATGGGAAAAGTTAGTCCTCCACAATGCCCGCGGGTTTCTGCCGTGTTCTTCAGGCTCACTTGAAGTGTGTAGAAGCTGTGGGCTCTCTCCAGATGCCCCCGCGGAACCCTCAGCTTGCAGTTTGATCATAATGATAGCAAATGACAGCAAAACTCCCACTTACGGGCGTCTTCCACAGGCCAGGCATGGTGATTCATGCCACTCTGATTTTGCAAGGAGCTCTGAGGGCTTTGTGATTTGTCCCTGAGTGTGCAGTCAGGACACAGAGGGACTCCAGCTTAGGACTGTTCCGCACTCATCACCTTTTTCTGCCTCTTGGCTTCTCTGCCACCTTGCTTGATGGCTTCTAGATGCTCCCATGGCCACATGGAAAACAGGGCTATAATCCTGACACATGAGCTAGAGATAGGCAAGAGCTCCCCTGAGCTTCTCAGAGGCTCCAGTGGCAAACTGAATATGGAAACTCAGGGGCTTGGTCTGGCCCACAGCCTAGAGCACAGCATCCTCAATATCCTGACTGTGATGTCCTTGGCCAGTCAGCCAATTAGACATTTACCATATAGCATCCAACCAAGGAATGACCCGAATTCCAGTGAAAATATACACTTACCGGATTTTTTCTTTCTTTTTTTTTTTTTTTTTTTTGATCCTCATCCTGACTCTCAACTCTCATTTAGGGGAAACAAAATGAAAATTCAGAAACAGGGTCAGCTATAAGACTCATGTATTTCCTACACAGCAAGAAACAAATGTGTCATCTGTTTTAATGTTTCCATTTTATGCAAGCGATCTGGCTTCCGTCCCTCGCGAATCGCCGGTCCCCTTCTCTGTTGCTCTGTCCCCCTCATTGGGAACCTTCGAAATCTCAATCCTGACGTGTATAATTTGGTGCTTTAATATAGAGTAACATTATTTTTCATTTACTCCAATCTGCCATCAGTATCATCTTTTCATTTAACCAGATGCAATTCTTTTTTCTTTCGCTAAATTGAAAATCCATGAGCGACAGGGAGTGCAATGTTTTAATTAGCTCATATTTTTTATATGGATTTATGTCTTTAAAATACATTTGTGTAATTCTTCAGCTAAATTAAAAACGTCTTTCCGCGAAAGTGAGGAGGGGAAAATAAAGAGCTGAATTGTGTCATTAGCTTAGGTAGATACAGATGGAGAGCAGGACCTCACGAGGGTGGGGCGGGGGGTGGGGGGGACACACGGCAGTTCCTGGAGCATCTGCCCAGCGGATTCTGAACTCGCCCCTTCATTTAAAGAAGTCTTTCTCTATAGAGATTTCACAGCAATGGCTTGAGGAGGGATGGTTTTTTTTGGAAGGCCCCTAGGAAGTAAACAAGCAGCTACCTTCAACGAACTAATTTGAAACCGAACCAGCCGCCAAACAAAACAGGCAGAAAAGAAGAAGAAGAAGGAGGAGGAGAAGTCATAATGATAAACAGTTTCCCCTGCATTTCTCTCTTTGTCTTTTTTTTTAACTATCAAGTTTAAAGCTTTCCACGGTGTTTTTTTTTTTTTTTTTTTTTTTTTTTTTTTTTTTTTACTTTATAGGAGACAAGTGACATTCTGTGGTAAATGGGAGGCAAAGCCATGCAGAACTGAAATCTCTCTAATGCACTGACACTAACTTGCCCTCTATTGTTGGAACCGAGCAGGCTCTCATGATTGTTCATCAAACGGCTCCTAATGCAGTTAAAGCATTCAGCTATAATTTCTCCTTGCATTTATAATTACTGTCATAGACTGCACACCTCGGTGAGCAGATTAAAGCTATAAACTATTTAGCCACGGCTCTAAGACGAGGAACTTGATTTGTCTGGCAGGAATTATTTGTTAGAGAGCTTGACACATCACATAAAAATGACTCAACTTGATGAAGAACAATGCATTTTAGCAATGCGGGGATTTTAAATCACTTCTGATGCCACGCCCTGCAGGAACCGCAGGGCGGTGTGTTCCATGATATGTGGGCCACGGAGATCCCGTTAGGGGTACCAGAACAGAAGAGGCTGTGATGTGCCGCTGCTGGCTTTCCGGACGCTTCCCCTGAAAAAACAGGAGTTGGTTGGAAATCAGTGCATGTCATGTCCTCCCATTAAATCCAGTGTAAATGTTACAGGAGGCTCACCAGGCAGGGAAAAGGGGGCTGCCGGGAGCCGAAGGCGCAGTCACCTTTGGGGGCCTTTAGAGAACTTTGTGCTGCTGTCGAGAACACAAGCCCCCAGAGCCCAGGAAGCCGGGACTCCGTGGAGAGTGCTGGTGGTAGTTTTTCCTGGAATGGTCTTTATTTCTTTGGTCTTTTTATTTGTTTTTGTTTGTTTGTTTGTTTTGGTTAGGTTTGGTGTGGTTTTTCTTACTTGCTGGAGGTATAGCATATATTTAGGCATGGAGGGTATTTCTTTGGGGTCATCTTTTAGCGATGCTGTGAAAACTTGAAAAAAAAAATCCATGTCCAGGTTGAGGAGCAAGACTGGCAGAGACCAGGGAGAGGTAAATGCAGGCCCTTTCTTCCTCTTCCTGCCTGTGTTGCAGACTAGCTGAAATCCTGTAGGGACAGAGCTCCGCCCCGGGTCCGGCCCACCAAGCCGGCGCTCGATGCACCTCACCTCTTGATCACCTGCCTCAAAACAATCCCCTTGTGTTTGCTGAAGGCTTAGATCAAGATGTGGGATGGATTGTGCCATTTTATTTGAGGAAATCGGGAGAGACTATGAGGACAGACTTAATTAAATCAGCTCTGGATGGTTGGAGGGTGGCAGGAGGCATGGAAGTATGGGGGGTGGTTTGGGGTGCCCGAGAAAAGGTGGATATAGCATTAACCTGCATTTCTTTCCCTCTTGGTTCTGCTTTTTTTCTCTCTGCCACCAGCTACCTTGAAAAATCCCACTTGTACCGTCCAAACTCGCCAGTGGCTATGCCCTGCTTAGGAAGGTCTACACTGGAGTCCCAGGGCAGATAGTGGCAGTGATGATGTTGATTAGATGTGGTAAGAAAACAGTGCTTGGCAGCGTCTGCTACCGCCACTGTTCTCGCCATGATCGATCCTGACAGAGAATTGACATTTACTGTGCATTTATGATATCCCGGCTCTTGTACTCTGGTGGTCTATGTGTGTACTACCTCAATCAGTCTTACCCTAAAACTCGGCAAAGAAAGAAAGATAATGCCATTCAGCTTACGGATGAGGAAACCGGTCCTCAGACAGGTGAGGTGCTCCCCGGGCTCACAGAGCTAGCACGCGGTAGACCTGAGATCAGGGCTGGGCAAAGAAATGATTGACCTCAAGCCAGAGTTTTGGCTGAAACTTCTCCTAGCGTCTTTCTGGTATCTCTGGGGTTAAATTCTATGGGGCGCTGCACCAGACTGTGAGGTGGGAACGTGTCCCCAAGTTACTGGCAGGGGAGAGAAGTGGAGGGGGGCAAAAAAAAAAAAAAAAAAGTTTCAGTATCCCGAAAGGCCAGATCTTTGACATGGACAACTTTCTCCCTCCCGGGCCCTCCAGCAAATTGGCACTTTCACTGTGCCTGGTTTTATCTGGTATTTTGTTCATCTATGGAGAAAAAAAAGATGTTTCAGGTGATGTTATTTTCAATGCTACATTACTTGATTTCACAGTCAAATAATTCTATTTTTGTTCACCAGAGGATTTTGTCATGTTTAATTGTTTATGACTCCCTGCTCCACCATATTTGCCATAGCCTCCACTTCTCCCCATGCCGCCTTCCCGTGGATTCTCTGGTGGGTGGTAACCATGGAGATGGGTCCCTATTGGGTAGCATTGGCTCTGGCTGAGAAGTCGGGGGACCAATCAGGACTTTGTCACCCCAGAAATGTAAGAACGGGAAGTGAGAGGATGCTGAGTGGAGGGAAGGCCTGTCACAAAGTCTCAGGAGGCGGGACTTCCTGATGCCCAGAAATCCCACGAGGGACGCATCACGCAGCTAAACTCAGGGGGAGGTTCGTGGGCTCTGGAGCCACTGAGGCCTCGGCCCTGGGGCCACATCTCCACCTCCTAGCTGAGAGACCAAGGGCAGGTCACGTCACCTCTCTGACCCTCAGCTCCTCTTCTGTCAAGTGGCCGCATGAAGGCTGGCTTCACGTAGTGTTATAAGGATAAAATGGAAGAAAACCTACCAAGGGTCTTCCTGGTACAATATCAGGCACACACAAATGGCCCATTAAAGAGAGCTGCTCTTATCATTGTTAACATACAACAGCCCTAGAATGCAGGGCGGGTTAATGTGTCCGAAGACTTTAATTCTAATAGCAACCGCCACAGTCATAATGTGCTATGACCAAGTCAGATTTTGTGTCTCAGGAACGTCCATTGGGGAAAGACAAATGTGAAAACATGCATCACACAGTAGACATTACATGTCGGGACAGTGGCCCATGCGAGGACCACAGTGGTGCACGACACAGAAATGGGCTCTGCCCTCAGACCACAGACAGTCCATCATGGAAGAAGGACATGACACCACCAAGGCTTGCACTGAGCTCAGTGTCATCACAGGGAGAGTACTGAGTGAGCGGGAGCGGGAGGGTTCGAGGGTGTCTGATCCGATCAGCAGAGATCGAGGCTGCGTGGGAATGAGAAAAGGCACTAGCAGGTGGCAAAGGGGGTGGGCACCAGGACGAAAGGAATGGCAAGAGGAAAGCCTCATAAGTGAGGTTGAGCAGGGGGTTCATTCCAGAAAATGGCTGTTGTTCGGTGTGACCAGAGTGTGTTTCAGAGAGAAGATGGCGTAGAGGAGACACTGGTCAGGCAGAGAAGTCGGGGGATACACATATGATGGCTCCTCTCCAGCCTATAAACTTATCTTTTGAGCCTCACCGAGACAGATGTTCAATACAGGTTTGCTTTATTGAAAGAGTCAAACATCATTTCCACAAAGTTGACTGTGGGGCTTGGAAGCGGTGGGGCACCAGCCTCTTCCCTGAAGGTGAACGTGGCATCCACCTCTAAGGTCCAGGAGGCCAGGGGCTACATCTGATTCGCTCCCCATGTACAGACTATAAATTTTGGAAGGAAGGGAGGAGGGAAGGACAGTGTCTAGGAGGTGATCATAACTTCCTGGGACATCCCCCATTTCATCCCCCATGAAATAACGGTAACGCCCATGTCACTCGTCAGTCCGGCGGACGGAATAGGTGAAGCAGGTGAGAGCCTTAGCACAGAGCACAGTGCATAATAGAAGCCCCAAAGGAAGGAAATTTCAGACTCTGTGAAGCCCAGCAAAGTACAAGAAATTGAGAAGCATTTCCAGCTCATGGTCCAATGATTTGCCCAGAGGACTAACATTGCCATGAGACCTAAGAAATGCCTTTTTTTGAGGTATGCTCGCCCACGGGAGCAGAGTCAACAGATGCCTTCAGGGGAATGAGTCGAGCCTCCTGCACCAGGAGGAGCAGAGGCCTTCATTCAGTCCTCTAATTCACGCTCTTGGAGAAGCGGCCGTGAGCTGGGCTCTGTCGTGAGTGTTGGGCTACACCCCCAGAAGAGAGGAAACCAGATCTTACATTCTAATCGGAGGACACATGTTGATAATAATACGGACAGCTCACATTTGGGAACACAAATAAAAGTAACAATTTCCGAGAAAGTGGGGCTGCCAAGGGATGCAGTGTGATGCTCGGGGTGATGGCGGCCACCTGCTTTATACAGCGGGGGGAAGAGGGGCAGGGAAGGGAACTAAGGAGGGAGAAGGAGTGGTCACGTGACAAATTGAGGGCAGAACATTCCAGGTGGGAAAACAGAAGGGTTGGGACATCTGATTCAGGGAAAGGCCGTGTCGAGGGCTGGGATTGGAGGCATAGGGGCGTGGTTGGGGTGTGGTGGGGACATGAGGCAAGTCAGCGCTTTGTGGAACATCCTGATCACTTTAGGCTTTTTCATTCCAAGCCCAATGAGAAGCCATTGAAGGGGTTTAGGAGGACAAGGCCATGACCTACGTTGCCCTTTAGAAGACAACTGTGGTTACAGAGTGTAGAATGGATGAGAGCAGTCAAGGGCAAACGTGAACCCGTGAGGAGGTGATGAGAAGGACAGGGAGGCAGTGAAGGCAGGGGGCATGCAGAGGAGCGAGTGGCCTTGGGGGGTTCCAGGCTACTTGGGCCATGTGTGCCTACAAAAGAGAAGGAATATCAAACAGAGAAATCATGGGGAGGCATTAGGACAAATTCACCTTCATACTGTGGGGCCTGCCCGGGGTGGGCTTCTAAGTACAACCTCTCTTCCCAAATTTCCCCTGGATGACCCCCAACTCCTAAGTGAGACATTACTGCCTATTTCCTAAGGACAATCCATTTCTTGATAAAAGTAAGCCATAGTCTGTATACTTCTCCAGAAATTATGAAGTACAAACCAAGAGGTCCCTGCTGTGCTTGCCTTCCTATTTTTCAATCCTAATTTAATTCCTCCCTCCATTCTGTAATTCAGCCCCCTTCTCCCCACAGCATCCACCCTAGGTGGTCCTGACTCCAACGGAAGATTTACTGGCAAGACGAAATGGAGGAACACGTTGTTTTTTCAAGATGATTTAATGACCTTTTTGGCATCCCCATGACTGCTGAAATCTTCTGTAATTATTCAGCTTGGCGGCAGAGACTTCTGTTGATCAGAGGAAGGCTGATGTGGATGTCAAATGTCAATAAATTTGCAATCCATAATTGCGATCACTGGATGTTGGAGCAGGCTGGGACATGGCTTGGTCACAAGGCCATGAGTGGTTGAGCCAAAACGAGCATGAAAGGATCTTGGGCGTTAGGTATGCAAAAATCACTATGCTATCTTCTGCTCTTACACCAGTTCGCTTTCTCTGTCCCTGCCTTGTTTTCTGCCTGTGTCTGTCAATGTCAACAACCCCTGCTCTGGAGATGGGCGTGCTGCCTATCAGACACTTCGGAGTCCTCTGGGTCTGTCTCCACTCGGAGCCAGTGATGCTGTAAACACAGCAACGGGTTCTTCCAGAGAATCTCCATCAGCTTTTTTTTTTTTTTTTTTTTTTTGGTCACATTGTTCAGGTCTGTTTGGCCCTTGCTGGAGGTTAAGCATTGATTTTTTTTTTTTCTTTTTCTGCTTTGCTTGTCCTCTGACAGCATGGTTTATGTCGGAAAGGTCTACGTCAGGAATTAGAGAGTGTTCGTAACGATGGGGGATAATACCCTAATATAAATATACCATTTGTGGGCTTGCACTTTGACAAGAGCGAGTGAACTGGAAGATGCTAGAAAAGCTCTGAAGTCATGGAAACATGGGGCAGAGGCATTTGCTTTAATGACTCATCTAATTCCTCGAGCTCACCTTATCAAGTTGTAACCTCTGAATCTCTAAGTTCCTAGTTCAAAAATGCAGAGTCTCCTCTGTCCTCGTGTTAATTTTTAAATTATATATCATTGTAGAGAGGCCCTTTGTGGTGAATATGATGAGCCATTTTCACATCTGAAATGGGGAATTATAACTGAACATTAGCGATTGCTTATAAATCACTGTGAGCAAAGTGGCATCTGTGACCACGAGGTTCTAGCTGGGGAGAAATGCAGTGCAAGAGAAAAGGGGACCCAGAAAGGGGAAGGTGATTTTCAAGAGAGGCGGTTACAAGCTGATGATCATTCCTCGGGCGCACTGGGCAATCCCCGGGCCCCCAAGCGACCTGAGGTGTGTTTTATTCTGAAGCTGGGATTCTGTTCTATGGCTGCCTTTTCTTTTTCTTGGAGCTTTTTTTTTCCTTTTTTTTTTAAGTTTCTTGGAGGTTGAGAAGAGGTCCTAAGGCTCCCTAGGAATCAGCAAAAAGGCAGTAGGATGTGTGATTCTAAGGTGGCATATCTGCCAGACGGCCAGAACGTGAGCCAGGCACGGGGTCTGGGAATACGGGTGCTATGTCCGCCCTCACTGGAGAGCTCTGGAGAGATTTGTGGCTTTGAATCCACATTGCACTGTTCCCTAGCAGTAAGAGCAAACCCTTCATCTCTCTAAGATGCAGCTTCTTTATCTGTAAAATGGGGGTAACTCTCCTAGCTCAGGGCTCGATACATAAGATCACAGGAGACAATCCAGGTCAATACTCTGAGCCAATTGTTCTCAAACTTGAGAATCATCTGGAGGGTTTGTTAAAACGCAGATGGCTGAACCCATTTCCCAGAGCATTGGTTTCGGTAGATCTTGGGTGGAGCCATTTAATTGGAATTTCTAACAAATTCCCTGATGGTAGTGGGGATCCTCGTCCAGGGACCACATTTTGAGACCCACTGCTTTAAGCATAGTACCAGACACATTGTGATTGCTCTAAAAAAAAAAAAAAGTTTGCTTTTATTAGTTTGAATTCAGTCATTGCACCTGTCTGATGCTCTGTCCTGATGAAGAAGCAGCACGGACCACAAGGAAGGTCCTAGTTTAATGTACAAAATCAAGTCAGACCAAGAAGATGAGACCCTCTAGATCTTCCCTTAGAGCAGAGAGAACAGAAGCTGACGAGAAGCAACTAGAGGAGAGATCCAAATTCTAGGAAAGCAGGATATGGTTCAGGGTTTTATAGGACTCCCCTGAGATCACTTAATAACAGGATACACAATATCAGTTCAGTTGTTCCTACTGTATCAGGAGGCGTTTTCCATCTCATGAGCTGATTAGCGGTAAAGGGAATAGGTTCCTCTCCTGACTTTGCTAAATATCTTCCTTAACTCTGAAAGGATGGGATGCAAAATCACTTTGGGAGCAATAGTTAAAACTGATCAGCATGCTAACTCTAAACTGTGTTTATCACAATCTGTTATTTATAATTGACTGCAAACCAAATCAAAACTAATTTAGTAAACCAGGGAGTTTAGTAAACCAGTAAATCAGTTCGTCCAAGGATAGAGTTGGTTTCACGCGCAGATGAATCTTGGGTTCGAAAGACACATGTCATGGGAACTTAGTCTTTTCCAGTCATTTGGCTCAGGTTTCCCCTGTTTTGTCTTCATTTTCAGAGGAACAGCTAGATTGCCTAGACCAGCACCAGGGTTCTATGCCACCTAAGAGCTTAGGAGTTCAGTTGAGTGTCTGTTTCCCAAGAGTGTCACCTACGGAGATGCAGTTGAGTTGGCCTGTGCCGTCATAATACTCAAAGTGATGCCTCGGGCTGGGAATACAGGATGCCACCTCTTCAGGCTGGCTCAGACTCACAGTCCTGGAAGCCTTACGTGGGCTCAGCATGTTACAGCTCAGGCTGAGATTGGTATGGCCAGAAGGGTTGTGATATTAGTGGAGATTTGGGGTAGGGGTGGGGAATGACCCTAAATCCAACTCCTCTTGTTCAAGCTTGACCTAGGCCATCTGTTCACTCTCTTAACACCTGCTAACTTTCTGATTCTGCATGACTGAGAGTAGTCCCATTCAAGCCCTGGTGCCCCGGCGTAGGATCAGTAGACCCACCTTTTTCTCTCACCTTTCCCACCACTGTCCATGTCACTACTAATTTTTTTCCTGGACCTCCATAATATTTCTATCACTTCACCTGCTCCACCTCTGTGTCTACTGGAGGTGGGTCCGTGGACGCACACCCTATCTCTTGCCAGGACTACCCTCTGTCACTATGCCCAGCCCACGACTACTAGATTGAAAGTCCTAACTCAAAGCTCATGGCATAATAAGAAGAACTACTGTTTCATGAGTGTTTTTTCTACCTGAGGAACTTCAAATATCAACCTTCTGATCTCTAGATTGACCATTCTCATTACTGAAATCTCACCTTCAACGTCATCTTCTTCAAGGACTCTTCCCTGAAAATCATCAACATTTCTGTGAAGGGTCCAAAAGTAAATATTTTCTGGGTCAGAGCCTGTCACCACGGCTTATTCTGTTATTGCAGCGTGAAAGCGGTATTGGGGGTTGTGTGAATGAAAGGGTGTGGCTATATTCTAATAAAACTTTATTGATAGACACTGACACTCGAATTTCACATAGTTTTCATGGGTCATAAAAGAGCATTTTTCATTCAAGATTTATTTTTGTTTATTTTTGAGAGAAAGATTGAGAGCATGAACAGAGTGAAAGGCAGAGTGAGAGGGGGAGAGATCATTTCAAGCAGACTCCTTCTGAGGGCAGAGCCCCACACAGGGCTCCGTCCCATGACCCTGAGGTCATGATCGTTGCCGAACTCAAGACTCAGACATTCAACTGACTGAGCCACCCAGGCACCCCCAAAAGCATTCTTCTTTGGACTCTTTCAACCATTTAAAAATATGAACATGATTCTAGTTTGTGGGCCCTACAGAAACAGATGAAGTGCCGGATTTGGCCCATGGGCCATTTTTTGCCAAGCCCTGATCTAAAGCCATCCAGCCTTCTCAAATATCTCTTTCCTATTACCCTGTTTTATTTCCTTTATTAGATTTACATCTATCTCATAGTATGTTATTTACTCGTGCATTTCCTTATGTCTCAGCACTGTGGTAGGCTCCACGAACATAGCAGTGAACCAATGGAGAT
This sequence comes from Mustela nigripes, assembly GCF_022355385.1. Lineage (NCBI taxonomy): Eukaryota > Metazoa > Chordata > Mammalia > Carnivora > Mustelidae > Mustela > Mustela nigripes. Next base: position 132,161,118 of record NC_081563.1, read on the forward strand.
CTTATAGAAGGAGAAAGACAAGAAACAAGAAAACAAGTTAATAAATGAGATGGTTTCAGATCCCATGAAGGAAATAAACAAAGTACTTAGGGCCTGGGTAGCAGCAATTTACTTAGGGTGCTTCTAGAAGGCCTCTTTGAGGGATGACATCTGAAACATGAAGGACCAAGGGAGCCAGTCCTGAAATCAGTGAAAAGAGGATTTGAGGCAGGGACAGCAAGTGCAAAGGCCCTGAGGCAAGTAAAAGCTGGGCGCATTGAGGGAAACTGAAAGAAGATCAGTGTTGCTGGAACTCTATGACCTCAGAGGGAAAGAAGTTTGAGTATTTAGCACAGACTGATGAGTTTAAATTATTCCAAGTTTATTGGGGGGGGCTTTAAATAGGGGATACCATGATGTAATTGGCATTTCCAAGGATAATTCTGGCTTCCGTGTGCAGAATGAATCACAGACGTTTATATGTGTGAGCGTGCTTACCAGGAAGCTCCTTGGACATCTCAGATGGATCGTACACATACTAAGCCCCCACGCAAAACTTGTGAAATTAATGCATTAATTAAAACCATTAACACAGCATAACTTTTTCTTGACCCCTTGACAGCAAGGTTCTTTATAGCCAGGTTCCTGAACCAGGTCAATTTATATCATAAAATTCAAAAATTATAGCTTATAACATAAAGTGACCTCCCATTACATAATGTGGCTAAACAAGCAAATTAATACCAGAAGCAATAAATGTCTAGGCACTAATGCAGCTTGAGTATGAAATATGTTCCCATTGCTTTGGGAGTATGGATTCAAAATGAGGATCAGATTACCCGGCGCCATCGTAAGGCAGCACCTGACTTCTAGCCCCACTGGTATGAAAGCGGCACCCGACTTCTACCCGCCATGGCCTTCTAAAGGGTTTCACCCTATTTCTCATCATTCAGTCAACAGATATTTTTGAGTCTGTACTGTGTACAGGCACAAGGACCCAGAAATGGGCCAGATGGAGAAGGACTCTACCCCTCGCAGAGCTTACATGTTCGCTGGTAGAGTTGGAGGGAGCCGCAGCCAATAAACTATGGCAGTCGGTACCGTGAGTGCCGTGAGTGCCGAGAATACAAGGCCAATGGGAGGCAATGAATAGAGACCCCGAAGGCTCCTTTAGGTGGGTGGACAGGGAAGGCCCTTCGGAGGAAGCGACGTTTCTGCTGAGACCTCAAAAGTGAGAAGAAATTGATCACTCACGGAGTCAAGGAAGGAGAACGGCAGGCAGAAAGATCAGCACTTGCAAAGTTCCTGAGGTGGGAGAGAGCTTGGTGAGTTCGCAGTATTATCTAGCATAGCGCTCGGCGAACTTGTTTTTATTTCGGGACAGAGTAAATACTTGAGGCTTCGTGGGACATGTCGTATATGCCGCAGCAACTCGACTCCACCACAAAGGCGGCCACAGATGACCCATAAAGGACCCATAAAGATGACCCATGAGCGCCGATAAAATTGTATTTAAGAAACCGGTGGAGGGCCGGATCTGGCTCGGGGGCTGCAGTTTGCCAGTCCCCGGTCTAATGGGATGGCATCTCGGGCGCAGGCTCCAGAAGCTGCCCCTGGTATGAAGATTCCTGGATAAGTCCTTTCTCAGGAATGTGCTCCCAGAGGAAACCAGTCAGAGGAGGAGAGTCGCACCTGGGTCTGTTAGAAGGAAAACCTGCAGAAGGCAAGGGCGAGGCACAAGGGTAAGGGACTCAAAGCGTCACTACAGTGTTCTCTTCAGACGGGCTTCCCTGTGTCCACGTTCTCGCCCCATCTGAGAGTCCCTGCAAGGCCCCCTCATCACAGCTGGCAAATGACGCGAGTCACCTGCCTCGACCCAGGAACGCCCCCTCCCTCCGCAGTAACCACTGCTCGTTCATTCTTTCTAGTCTCCCGCCTGGGAGCGGCGGCTGGGAAGTGCTTGGGGCTCGGCGCCGGCACTGAGCTCTGGTCCAAACTCCAGCGCTCGTCAGTTGTGCCCCCACAGACGGTTCCTACCTCTCTGTGGTCCAGTCGGCAAATATGAAGTGAGCATTCTCTCTCTCGGAGCCCCTGTCCTGCCCTCCAGACTCGGCTTATAGTCCAACCTCAGTTTCTTTGTCTCTAAAATGGGAATAGTAATGTTTCACTACAAGTCATCGGTGGTGAAGGTTAAATGAGAAAAAGCTAAGGGAGCTCCTAGCACAATGCACATAGTAGGCGCTCAAACAACGCCCGTTTTCTCTCCTTCACTGGTTTGCCTGGGAAAGCTGTTCATCTGTGTCTCTGATGCCTTCCAAAAACATACTCTGTATTCTTGTGCGGTTTGGGTTACCCACTGAGCTCAGCCCCAGACTTCTGGAAGCCTTTTGCCCTCTTCCCTGGACAGATCTTTCCCAGGACTGACCTGGGCATTGCCTAGTAGCCATAGCGATCTCTCGCACTTGTTCAATCAACAAATATTAATTGAGCATTTATTATGTGCCAGGTACCCCGGAAGCCGCAAAGACACAGACTTCAGCAACAATGAATTCATGTTGAATAAGCACGCTAACAGTGTTCTCTCCCCTTTTCTTTGGGGCAGGCTCTTGCTCCAGGTGCCGTCTCTTCTCCCAAAAACACTAATCTGTCCGTAACCTAGTCAACCTCCAAACCCCAGAGGCTCTCCCCCACCCCAGCTGAATGCCTCTGAGGATCCAAGGGGCCACAGTGTCACTCAGCCTCATTTGCTGGACCAATCTGGAGAATCCCTGAGTTCACTGACCCAGGGGATTGTCCCCAGGTGGGGGGAGCAGGGGAGGAAAAATGGTAGCCATTTTTACATTGTTTTGTATAGTATTTATTGATTCAGGAAACAAAACACAAAATTCTGAATAAAATGACTTGCAAACTGAAAAAAAAAAAAAAAAAAAATCTCCAAATCTCCAGAAACAGGTCCCGTCGTGGGTCCCCATTTTGTAGGGGAAAAAACTGAGTGTTACAGAGGTTAGCATACAGTTAGGAAGCAGAACAAAAATTTGAATGTATTTTTGATAGACTCCCCTAGCACTGCCAGAACATAAGCGCAGTCCCAATCCCCAAAGAAAATAAAAGCTAAGACCTACTGAGTGCACACGGGGTCCAAAGCTTTGTAGACCCTTTATACGCCATGGCCAGCATGCCCAATGAATGGGTCCCTGGGACCACCCCGTTTTGCCAGCAAGGTAGCAAAAGTCCACAAAAGTTAAGTGATTTAACCATCATTACATAGCCTTGACATCGTGGAGCTGGGGTTGAAACCCCAGATTTGTTTGATTCTAGGGCCTGTCGAGCAGCCGTCTACATTTAAAAAAAGAAATTACCCCCCCAAAGGCAGCACCTGGGTGGCTTAGTGGGTTAAAGCCTCTGCCTTCGGCGCAGGTCAAGCTCCCAGGGTCCTGGAATCAAGCCCCGCATCGGGCTCTCAGCTCAGCAGGGAGCCTGCTTCCCTTTCTCTCTCTCTGCCTGCCTCTCTGCCTACTTGTGATCTCTGTCTGTCAAATAAATAAATAAAATCTTTTCAAAAAAAATTACCCCCCCAAAAAAGCAGAAATAAAATGATAAGAATGAACATGTACCGTGAGCTTGTTCTATGCCAAATGCTCGGCTTAGCACTTCTCTTCTTCATCGTCTTTAAGCTCGACCCCCCACGGAGTAGGGGCTAACCTTGTGCCCATTCTACAGATGAAGGAACGGAAAGGTAGCAAGTGTTATGCACCGGGAGCAAAAATGCAATCACGGGTGGGCACACGTCCATGAAATAGGTATGATTCGCCCTGCTCCCACTTCTAAAAGCTTTCCTGCGCAGCGTCCCGTGGCCTGGGATCATGGGGAGCAAAGAGCAGCCGGCGCTCCCCTGCCCCCTAAGAAGTGACGGGGTGAGTGTAGGGTCGTGATGGGTTTGAGGTGCGCAGAGGCAGTGGAGGGAAAGCCAGCGTGCATGCGGCCATCTCCGGGGCTCCGTGGCGTGAGCGGATGCCCAGGGCAGGGCTCCCTCCTTCCCCGTCCACTGCTTCCTTCCTGCCCCTTCTGCCCCGGTGAGGCGCGCAGCTCGGGCGTGTGGAGAATGGAGTGCGTCTGCTCAGAGTCGCTTCCTGGATGCTGGACTGCCATCTCCATCTTAGTCAGGCATGCCCATCTTTTTCAATCTAATGAACTCCAACCATCAGTGCAACTTAAGTTCGGCTGTCTGTTCGTGCATAGTTAATATTAAAAATGTACTAACAGTGTGGCTGAGAAATCAAATTATGCACATAAATATGCTGGCATAGCAGAGGCGGCGGCAGAAGCTGAAGTTAGCAACACTGATGCCAGTTCACATTTGCAAATCTCCCGTCAATCTGTCATTAAACATGTTATCAAATGATGATAAGTGTATGCTTCTTGCTTGCATTGGTGAGCCGATCCTCGATGTTGATGCGCATTAATGGGATAATACGCATTAACATAGTTGTGCTTGGATGAACACAAAACATTTTTTATCTGTCTCAGTTTGTTTCCCCCTGTGGCCCCCAAGGAAGTGTTTTGTGTTATCAAATTGCCAAAAAAAAGGGGGGGAGGGCAAAACATATTATTTTTAATTAGCAAACCTTGTTGTTGGGGAGGGTTTTTTTCTCCCCAGCCCCCCCCCACCCCTCTATAATTCCCGTGTGTTGGCAATAAAAGAGAGACGGACAGAGGAAGACAGCGAGAGAGAGAGAGAGAGAGAGAGAGAGAGAGGGAGAGAGAGAGAGGAGCTCCACTGTCTCCTTTCAGTAAAACGATTAATGTCAGAAACTCAGAAGCTGGTAATTATGCTCTGTCTTAATGCACTGGCCTTTCATCTGGGGTCCTCGCTCTTGACAGGGCTGATCGTTTCAGTTCAGTGATATGAAAGGCAGCAGAGGAAATGATCGTAGACATCCCGGGTCCGTCACGAGAGCCAGCCCTGAAAGGCTGCCCTGGTTCTCTAGCCCGATGCCGCTCAGTGAAGTCAGAGGCGAGCGAGACAGATGGTGGCCCCAGGCATTGCCCAGACTGATGGGTGTCACAGTGCTGAGCGAGGAAGACGTAGCTACAACTGTTTTCCAAACTTGGGGACTGAGGAACGGTGCCAGCCCCCACAACGTGAGAAAAGCTCTATTAAAAAGCCAAGTGATGCCCTTCTTCCCCCGCCGATGACTGGGCACCCACTCAATCACCAAGATAAACACCCATGTAGACACTGATTGTGTGTAGCCATACTCGGTTCGAAGTCCGTTATCCTCGTGATCCCAGATAGGACCGGACTCCCTTTTGATAAGACTGAAAATACAATGGAGAAATTCTTGAATGACCCCTCAGACCTTCGTGGCTCAGACAGTGGACGAGTTCAACATTTGGGAACGGCACTGGTGCCCACCTACCTTTGTGAAGTGATACCCTGAGACGTCCGGATTCTGTCCTTTCACAAGAGATCGGCCAGCTTACCTTTCCGTGTCTGTCCATTCATTCATTCATTCAACACAGACACGTGCACCACCTACTGTGTGCAGAGAACACTGTGGACCCAGGGAGCCAAATGGACATGATCCCTGGCCTCATGAAACCTATAGTATTTGGGGGAAACATATGTATATATATATTTTTTGAATTACTGCACAATAATTCATTGAGCTCCATGATGAGAAGTGGAGAGGAGGAGTCGGGGTACAACGTGTGTCACTGTTACTTCTGGAGTTCGGCAGAAAGCGTGCTTTGCCATTAATAATGCCAAGAGGTTATTGTGTTTGGCCTTTCTGGATTCCTGTTTACATGTGTTTTAAAATTAACATTGACTTCTTGCCATTTGGTTTGTTCCTAAGTGGGGTGAGCAGCTTATTAATGATTGGAATTATTGTTGCTGTTATGAATGTGCTAATTAAAAGAAAATTCTGTCATGCGACTTGGTGAGGCAAGCACGAACCTTTCCAGTTGGAGACGTCAGGACTGCGAATGTGGAGAGCAGAGTGTGAAATTGTAAAAAAAAGAAAAAAGAAAAGAATGAAAAGAAAAGAAAAAAAAAGAAGAAGAAAAGATGGAGTTCAGGATAAGGGAAAGAGTTCTCAAGACTCCTACCATCTTCTGTTGTCAAACACTTTGTAGGGCATTTCCTCCTCAGGACATGGAGAAAACCCACTTGTTTTTTGAGAAGAGATGTTGCTTTTTATTTTTTTTAAAGATATAATTTATTTATTTGAGAGAGAGAGAGAGAAAGCACAAGAGTGGGGAGGGTCAGAGGGAGAAGCAGACTCCCCATTGAGCAGGGAGCCCGATGCGGGACTCGATCCTGGGACTCCAGAATCATGCCCTGAGCCAAACACAGTTGCTTAACTGACTGAGCCACCCAAGTGCCCATGGGATGTTGCTTTTTAATCTTCTATGTCATAGGCTGGAGGGTGCCAGCTCCTCTCTGACATGAGCCCTGGGGACATCTTGATTTCCCCAAGTTCATTCAGATATTTAACACATCTGAACTAACAATCGGGTGCCAGACTCTGGGCTGGACACCGAGGATCCCGATATGAACATGCACCACCCCTCCCTTGAGGGAAGCCTGACATGGGGGACAAGAAGACGCGAATGCACAATTTCTCTGCCGGGGCATTAGTGTGGTGATGGGGACCGTGCAGGTGCTCGTCAGAGAGGCACTTAACCTAGTCTTACTAAGAAAAGTTATTTTCTTTCTTGATAAGCATTTATTTCACATACCCATATACTAAACTTCGTCAGAGACTAATGTGGATATAATAATCGGAAGAACTGATCTATATTGAGAAATTATCTGGCACTTGACCTCCTCCCGTGTAGACCTTGCATTCATCAGAACATGAGCCAGGGTCTGGCTCACGACGGGAGGCACTTCCGTGTGTGCTGACTTACTTTCCGAGAATTGTAGATCAGATGTTGGAGAGGAAGGGGGAATAGGGAAACAAGTAGCGTGTCGGGAGCACATGCGCCCTCAGACCTGCCACGGATGCAGCAAAATGATACTGAGCCCAGCGCCCCTCACAGAGTGAGCAGCTGTTGCTTATCTGCTGACTATCCCAGAGGAGAAGATGTTACCTAATTGTCTACAAGATTAGTAAACTTGCACTGAAACTGGCAGGGGGCTTGGGAAATATTAAAGGGTCGCTCTGCAAAGGTGATGGTATTTTGGATTCCCTACTCTTCTAAAATTATTTCTGTGTGCTCATGTCACTTCGACAACAAATAAAACCCACAGTAGCTGATAGGAGATGTCATTTCTTAATCAATATTGTTCTTATCTTACCTAAATTACTCAGCCTGAATGAACCTTTAAAACCTTCCATGACTTTCCGCCATCTTCTTTCCTCCGAGGGTATTCCAAAATGGAAGGTTTTTATATTCCACAAGGAATCTTTCAGATGTTCTCCCCTTATTTGTTGGAACAGTCTGCAGTCTTTTATCTTCAAGCTCCCTGTTGTGTGGCCACCATAAAACTCCCTCGAGCCATTCCCAGGAGACCGGCCATAGGAAGCCATCGTAAACATGATGTAAACATGATATAAAAAGCTGGCGTTAGGTTTGTGGATTTCTCCCAATGTCAAAAGCAAGTTGCTGGTGAATATGTTTTAGCCTTTCACGGATGTTAAGATTTCTGTTAATAGAAACCTCTTATCTCACAGCCTACTTTTCCCCAAAATCTTGGATAATGAATAGTCTTGGCATCTCATCAACAGTGATCAAAAGGATCATTTATTTACCCATTTGACGTATTGATTAGGTGCCTACAGTTGTCAGACACTGTAGCAGGTTCTGGGAATTCAGCATTGAACAAAACAAAGATACATTTGTGCTTTCAGGAAGGTGAGACTCTAGTGGGGGAAGACAGATCATACAAAATATGTGTCAGATGCTGATAGGTATTACAAAAAAAGAAGAAAGGCAGGAGGGAGGAAGGCGAGTTTAGATGGGATGTTTAGGGAGGGCTTGGCTAGGAAGGACATCTGCACTGAGACCTGAATGTATTGGAGGAGGCCGTGTGGAAATGTGGGGTGGGAACAAGTTAGTGCCGATATTCATAGAAACTAGAGAAGTTATAAAAGCAATAATTCCATATCCAAGAATCATTGAACATTGAAATGATCGAAAATGTTGCAGTGAGAAAGACAGACCATTAATTATAATCAAGGACTCAAGAGGCGATGAAATCTAAGAACTTTTCTACATCACTATTCCTGGATCATAACTTCTGGTTGCGTCTTCTAGGCATTACACAAGGAGTTACAGATTGACCTGAGAGTGATTATTTTTTAATCTTGAGGATTAGTTGCCATTGTGCAAAAATGAGAGAAATTTACTTAAAAAGCCAGATTTTCAGCTTTTCTTGAAAAATTGGAAAAATTGGGGCACCTGGCTGGTTCAGTCAGTTAAGCATCTGGCTTGTGATTTCAGCTCAGGTCATGATCTCAGGGTCATGAGATCAAGCCCTGCGTCTGGTCCCGCACTCAGCAGGGAGTCTGTGTAAGGATTCTCTCTCTTCTTCTGCCTTCCCCCTGCCAAATAAGTAAATAAGTCTTAAAAAAAGAAAAAGAAAAATTGGAAAGATTGTCAAAGGTGGCCCCACATTTCCACATGGAACGAAATGACCATCATTCCCTCCAGACAGGATACGCACACTTCCTTTTACCTCAGTCCCCACCACTTCCTACTGCCTTGCACCAACCCACAGCATTCATTTATATTTTTCTCTTAGCTTCTCTAAGCTTTAAGATTGTGACTACAATTTTACAGGTTTACCCTAACACTTACTGCTCATCGGGATGGATTTGTGATTATCCAAATGTTAGCGCACATCTATCCCTAAGCTTAAAAGTCCTCTGAACCAAGAGCTAAACTATTTGTTTATTTAACAAGCATTTATGTTGACTGTGAAATGTCATGTGCTAGAAAATAGACGGTTAGAATTAAAAGATCCAGACTCTCTTCTCATGGCGTTCATTGCTTATTAGGGAATAAAAATATAATTATAGTAATCTACTCCATAATTTTTATAGCTATTCTTTTTTAAAATTTTAACCCCAGTATAGTTAACATAGAGTGTTACATTAGTTTCAGGTGTACAATATAGTGATTCAACAATTCTATATATCCCTCAGTGCTCATTGCGAGGAGCGTGCTCTTCCTCCCCTTCAACCATGTCACCCATCCCCCAGCCCCTCCCCTCTGGCCACCACCAATTTGTTCTCTAGAGTTAAGAGTCTGTTTTTCAGTTTACCTTCTTTTTTTTTTTTAATCTTAAATTCTACATATGAGTAAAATCATATGGTATTTGTCTTTCTGATTGGCTTCTTTTGCTTACCCTCTAGACCCATCTATGTCATTGCAAATGGCAAGCGTTCATTCCTTTTCATGGCTGACTAATATTCCATTGTACACCTATAGTATCTCTTCTATATCCATTCATCTATCAGTGGACTCCCTGGCTGTTTCCATAATCTGGCTATTGTAAATAATGTTGCAATAAACATAGGGGTGCATTTTTTTAAATTAATGTTTTGTATTCTTTGAGTAAATACTTAGTAGTGTGATTACTGGGTTATAGGGTAGTTCTAGTTAATTTTTTGAGGAACCACCATATTGTTTTCCACAGTAGCCATACCAGTTAGCATTCCCACCAGTAGTGCATGAGGATTCCTTTTTCTCCACATCCTCACCAATACTTGTTGTTTCTTATGTTTTTTATTTTTACCATGTCCAAAGCAATCTACAGATTTAATGCAAACCCTATCAAAACACCAACAGCATTTTTCACAGAACCAAAACCAACAATTGTAAATTGTATTTGGAAACACCAAAGACCCTGATAGCCAAAGCAATCTTGAAAAAGAAAAACAGGGGCACCTGGGTGACTCGGTGTGTTAAGCCTCTGCCTTTGGTTCGGGTCATGGTCTTGGGGTCCTGGGATCAAGCCCTGCATCTGGCTCTCTGCTCAACAGGGAGCCTGCTTCCCCCTTTCTCTCTGCCTCTCTGCCTACTTGTGATCTATCTCTCTCTCTCTATCAAATAAATTAATAAAATCTTTTTTTAAAAAAGAAAAGAAAAGGAAAGGAAAAGAAAAACAAAGCTGGAGACATCACAGTTTCAAGTTATACCATAAAGTTGTCAACATCATAAGAGTGTGATACTGGCACAACAAAATACGTAATTATACATTAAAATGCAACATATTCATAGCACTCTGAGATCTATTACCACATGGGGGTCTCCTCAGCATTCTGGGCAGGAGGAAACAGCATTGTTGGTTTTATCATTGGTAGATGCAGAAAGATACGTGCAGAGAGATGGATGCGTGTGGCCAGGATGATATGGTGTCAAAGACAAGATGAGAGCTGAAGTTGATGCCCCTTCTCAAAAAGTTCAGTGTTGCTAATTGTAATCTGCGAAGTACCATTTTTGATCAGGGGTCAACAAACCCAGTCCACCACTTGTTTTTGTAAATGGATTTTATTGAAACACAGCCACACTATTGTTGACATATTATCTATGGCTGCTTTCCTGTTCTAATAACAAAATTGAGTGGTTGTGATAGAGATGGTAAGGCCCACAAAACTGAAAACATTTACTATCTCTCCCTTTACAGAAAAAGATTGCCAATCCTTGCCCTATGTAGTAGGTGCTTGGTAGGGGTAGGGATGAAGAGATAGCTACCTTGGTACCCTCCCAAGAATTTGGAAACTGAAGGGAAGGTCACCAAGCCACAGTGGGAGAAGTTGACCAACCCTAAATATACCAGTCAAAAATACTAAGAGCAAAATCAGGGGTTTGGTTGGGATACTCAGTTTTACATAATGAATCTACACGAGTTAACAGTTTTAAAAAATGCATTAAATATTATGATGTGGCTCATGAAATCACCCAGTGGTCCAGAGGATCAGAGGTGAAGGCCGTGCAGGCAGGACCCATGCCCAGGTTATAGCCAAGGCTGTGTCAGTGGAACCATGCCTGTCCCAGCAGTGCACATAGACACCTATCACACGTTGCCTGCACAAGACACTTGACCTTGAACAACCTGCCTTTGAAGCACAGGTGGTTTCTAGTCAGTCAGAGGAGAGGCTGCCCTGAGCCTGCTTCCTCATAATATACCTCTGACTCTGAGCCTTCCATTGGTGCCTTAGATGGATGGACCCTGGGTTCTGTCCCTACATATTAGTTGCAAGAGAAACTGGGAGGCAAGTTCTGATTTCTGCCTTGAAGAACACCTTCCTTCCAATCAACTTTTTGAGGTGTTGACACTGTGCCACAGACTGTGTTCTTGATTTTTGAAAAGAAAAATATATGTCACAGAAAAAGGGTTAGGATAACATTTTTTTAGGAAAAAAAAAAAAGGAACAGATTTGGAATTTTACTCAAGGTGCAACCGAACTTGTCCTTGGCAAAGGATGTCTTTGATCACTGGGCATTGAGTGTCTGACCCGTGATAGAAAACATCTCGTTTATCACCATCTTAATAGTAATAAGTACTAATATCCGAAGCTTTGGGTGCATTCAGCTAGGGGGTGAGTGTGATTATTTCTACTTGTTATGGACGATCACGTTGTACAGCATGGGCTGGTAGGTCTACACTTGGAGGTGATAGAAAAGATTTCAATCTGGAGCACTTTGTATCTTAAACCTTCACGCTAGCGAGGAGGGAAGTTTTGTCCATTCATTTGGAGCATTTTTGTATCTAGTAGCTAAGCAACAAAGATGACCCCCCTAGCCTCTTACAAGCTCTTGTTGACAGCCATCTGAGTGTCATCTCCTGGCCAATAAATAAACACAAGCCACTCCCTGGTGAGAATCTGCTTTCCCACGCTTCATGTGGACTCACAGTAGCTACGCTACTCAGTGAAGGAGCCAATGACTTATTGAGAGCATACGTTACGTCCGGTTCCGTAGCACAAGGTTACTTAAACTCCTCAAAAACCCTCTTGTCATTTGCCTATTGGGACTGAGTTTTAGAGAACGGATGTGATTTGGCCAAGGTCATACAGCTCCGAAGGGGCAGAGCTGGAATCAAATCCCCAAGCCTCTGACATCACATCCTCCGTGTGTGTCCTCTTGCAGACATAGAATTGGGGACTCCTTTGGTTCTGGACTCATTCTTATCACTTGGGCTACTCATTGTCAATAAGACTTTAATTAGGTAGGTAGGTTGCTTTAACGATATAAGAATCACTCCCCCCCCCCCAACAAGAGCAAGGACTTGAAAGTCACATCCATCTCGCACAAACTCGTGTTCTTTAGTGCTAACTAGATGAGTCTTTTTCATCTCTGTGCCATTTCTACACATTTTCCATATAAATAAATACATAGGAATTCCTAATCCACAGGAATTATGTAAGTTAATAGATGGGAATTCCTAGGTATTAGGAAGGGACTCCTGCCCCTTGCAGGAAACAGGAGGCTGATCAGTCTTGGAGGTTGTTTACTGTGAATGGGCACTGTTGAGAGGTGTGGAGGGAGGAATCTAGAACCAGACTGCCTGGTTCTAGATCCTACTCTCTCATTTACCAGGTATGTGCCCAATAGTATGCTGGCAAATGGGTTAATGACCGGCTCCCCAAGGAAAACAAGCCTTGATCTGTAGTGTTTACTAATTTCTGTGGTATAAGTTGTCCAACCAAGAAGAGATGTACACAGTCAGCTCTCATGAGCTCCATAAGGAGTCTAAGTATGTGGGCCAGTCTCTCAGTCTCTCTAGCCTCCAGAGACAGAACAAAAGGTGAGGATCTACCTCAAGGTTTCTCAAAAGGATTAATGAATAATGTGGTGAGGCAGTTAGCATTGTCTAGCCATGCAGCAGGCTTTCACTCAATGGCATTATTACTGGGATTCGATTGGATCTGTAGATCCCTAATGCCTTCTGCCTCAATGTCATTACCTTAAAAATAGTAAGAGAATACTTTCTCTGCCTCTTTGCACATTATTGTAAAGATCAAACGAATTAATCTGCATCAACTGCTCTGGAAGGTTACAAGCTTATAAAAAAAAAAAAAGAGTAATTTTATTAAAATCAAACCAAAACCCAGAGAATGAACTTTTGCTAGGCAAAAATTATACAACTGAGTCATAATTATTAGTTCTTTTTCTCACTCTTGTTTTCCTTGAGCTTTCAGGCTCTCCTCCGTTCTGGTGCTTAATTCTCATTTAGAAGCTGTTGAATTGGGAGAGGTCTGGCAACTCACCAGCTCAGTGAAACATCCAGTCCATCAAGAGGTTTTGACAGTCTTTGGGGTTTAAGTCCCTTTCATCTTTTAGCCCTCGATCCTCTAATCCTTGTTGTGGGGAATCTTCAATTATCCTGTTTTTAGTCTTTATTTCTTAACTTTCCCTTTGAAAAGCAGGATATCCATCATGCCTTAAAGGTGAAGGCAGCAGCCAGCCTGCCTTCAGAAATACCTGGTTGGTTGCATAAAGACGCCAGGCGTCTCTGTTCCTTGAGGCGCCAGTGGGGCGTTCTCTTAGAATTTGCTAGAATCTCTGCTCAGCCCTCTCCGTGATCTAGGAGAATACCATATTTAGACTAGAATCTTGGTGTTTTCTACTCAGCACGCTTCTCCTTAGTCACTGGGTTTGGGTTTTGTCTCCATTCCTCCATTTGCAAATAGAAATGCTTGGTTAATGCTTTGTCAACCCAAATTCATAAACTAGTATTAATGGTCACAGATCATTGCCATTCGCAGGCATAGACAGACTGTAGGGCAGCACAGCAGTTAAGAGCATGTGTTTTGCAGTTCAAATTCAAATCTTGACCCTACCACCTGCTGGATGTGAATTCTGGGTAAACTGTGTAAACTTTCAGCATCTCAGCTTTTCCTATAAGAATATGAATAATAAGAAGAAGACCTACATCAAGGTGTAGTCCAGAAAGTTCAATGAGTTAACACATATACAAAGGTTTTAGACTATGTCCTAGCTAACACTAAAGAAAAAAAGAGGGGAGCCTGGGTGGCTTAGTTGGTTAAGCAGCCGACTCTTGGTATCAGGTCAGGTTATGAGCTCAGGGTCCTGAGATTGAGTCCTGCCTCGGGCTCCACGCTCAACATGGAGTCTGCTGGTCCATTCTCTCTGCTCCTGCCCCCCTGCTCATGTGTTCTCTCTCTTTCTCTCTCTCTCTCTCAAATAAATAAATAAGTAAATCAAGTCTTATTTGAAAAAAGAGTTTAAGCCATTATCATTAGAAAGCAATGTTTCCCTAATTTCACTCAAGTGAAAGTCATACTTTTTGCCATATCTTCATACCCTTTGAGCTCTTATTTACTTATTTAAATACTTTTATTCAAGAGGAAATTTAATTACTCATTAACATAGATTGAAAACGGGTATCACTTGCCAAAACAAAAAACAAAAAACAAAAAAAACACACTAATGGCAAAAAATAGGTACATCAACAGACCAGAGAGACAACGAAACGATGTCTTTACCTCTGACCAGACCCTGATGGCTGCCGAAGTCTTGAAGCTGAGCTCTGCTCTACCTTTGCTGTGGTAAAGGGTAGAAAGTGTTACTGAGGGGTTAAATCCTTCAACTTGACCGTCGAACTGAGACTTTCTTCTTGGAGAGGAGTTCGAAGAAAATCTAAAACAGAGTCACCTTTCACTCTATAGTTCTTTTTTTTATTGGTGAGTTGATGTCCCTCACCAAAGCTTCTCACACATACCCAATGATGTGCACCCCACAGTTTGGTTAAGACAGGTCCCCGGGACTCATCACCACCCAGGTCCATGATGACTGCAACGAACTCCAAGTCATTTGACAGATATTATTCTTGAGGTCTCTTTCTCTTCTGAAGCCAGTTCTCGTTATCCTGATGTCCCCTCTCCAAACTTAAAAAAAAAAAAAAAAAAAAAAAAAAAACTCTGCTTTCTTCCCCAGTTCTTCAGATCAAGGTCAGGGTTCACATCTACTCTGAACTCCAGAGATTGATGTCTCATTGGGGAATTTGGAATTTGCTCCAGGCTTCCCCATGCTGAGCAGCCCACCCCCTGAGTCCAGGAAAAGAACAGACGTCAGTGTGTGTTAGAGGGACGGTATGATCATATAGTTTAGTTGCCATAAAGTTTGATGACTAAAAGGCTACAAACTGTCCTATAACATGGTCATGCAGCATGCATTATGCCCGCAGTTTCCAGTATTTAAGAATGAAGCTCCTTCTCGTGAAGCACTGCGTGGTTATCTCCCACATCAGTTAGTACGTCCATGCTGGGGAAGATGTGTCAACAGTGAGGCCTGCTGGGCTGGTGCTTGTCCCCAGTCCTTCCCTCCCACACTCCCTGTTTCTGAAAACACAGGCTTTGAAATATCTTTGCCCTGGATTGTAACTCAAGTTTGTTCTGTTCCTCCTTGGTCTGAGGCTAAAGCCATCTTCCTAGAAACTCCTTTATCGCCCTGGCCCAGGGTTAAGGTCGAAGGGATATAAACACAGAGATACACCTCTTATCTTTGCCCCGTTCAAGGCGATGGCAAGTTTTGCATTGTCGCTTGAGTTTCTCATGCAAGCTTGGAATTTTTCCCCCAAGGAAACTAAATGAGATGACATTGAGCTTGACAACGTCTGCAGGCTCAAGGACTCCACGGCAAAGTGGACTTCAAAGTCTGCTCGTTATGGAGGTGAGAAAAATAAAGCACAAAGAGGAAAAGACTTGCCCCAAAGCAAATCCAGGGTCTTCGAGTCCCAATCCATTTTCTGCAGACAACCCCAAGACGGCAAGACGCCCGTGATATTAGCATGCCCCTTACAACACCCCGGGACCCCCAATCATTTAGTGATACTAAATGATTTCGTTTGTATCACCTTATCTCCGGAGTTGCCACGTCCTTAGAACCACATCCCGGGACAACAGGATTCAGTACTCTTCAAGAAATAGCGAGAGGAATAAAGTCAGGAAATAAATTTCACTGTGAGTTGTAAAACCTCAAATTCAGAAACTTTAGGGCAAAATAATTCAGTGAAAAAAGCCACGGAGTCTGGATACGATTTCTGATCTATTGACTACAGTATTACTTGGGCAAGTCATTGCCAAGAACTAGTAGTCTTGATAACTGAGTTGGAATCTGGGTCCTAACACTTATTAATGGTGTCACCCTGAGCAAGACGTAACTTGTCCAAGCCCCTGTTTAATCGTCTACCAAATGGAGACTGAAACAGGATCTACTTCCTAAGGCTGTTGTGTGAAGTAAATGTTATCTTCAGATCTGTGCCTGAGACACAGAAAACACTAAATAAATATTGTCTGTAATTATCATGTGACCCATTTAAACATCCATCAACCTTGGATCATCTACTATAGAATTTAATGGCCTCCTCCATATACAAGAGGATTGGCAATGAAATTATACAAAACGTTAAACCTAATTCTTGTTCTCTTCTTTCTAGATGAGCAAGTAGGAGAAATCATGTAGCCATAAAGGGACCCCTTAGGTGAACCAGGCTCCAGCTCTCTTTCTCCAGCTCTGGCCACCACAGTCTGGCCATGAGTGACCTTCCCCCTTAGAGCATCTTCCACCACCAAATCTGTAGCCTCACCCCTTTTTTTCAATTAGGATAACATGTATATCTTCCTATAAACAAGGGTTTTTTTCAGAGCCCACCACATGTCAGCTACTCTGCTGTGCACTAAGACATGAATGGTAAACGAAAGAAGCTCTCACATTCTTCCATTCTAGTGGAAAGAGGCAGAAAAATCCAACAAACCAACAAACACACACAAGATCATTTCCAGAGCGGTGCCGTGGTCGAAATAGAGAGTAGTGACACGTGTTAAGGCGTGCATTGAGTGGATGGGCCATCCTGACAGGGTCATCGAGGGAGCATCTGAAGACATGAGAGCTTTCTTTTTTTTAAAGATTTTGTTTATTTATTTGACAGACAGAGATCGCAAGTAGGCAGAGAGGCAGGCAGAGAGAGTGGGGGTGGGGGGGAAGCAGGCTCCCTGCTGAGCAGAGAGCCTGATGCAGGGCTCGATGCCAGGACCCTGAGATCATGACCTGAGCTGAAGGCAGAGGCTTAACCCACTGAGCCACCCAGGTGCCCCTAGAGGTGAACCTTTTGCTGAGACAGAAGTAGGTAGAAAGCACTGGCTTCAGAGATCTGGGGAAGGAATGTGCCAGGCACAGGCAAAAGCAAGTCTCTGATATAAGAAAGGGCTTAGCTTGTTTGAGAAACAGAAAATGGGGCAAGAGTTGGGTGAGGGGGTGGGCTTGGGAGCTGGGTAGGTGCCTAAGGGCAGAGTCATGCAGGTTGCTCAGAGGGAGGCAATAGAAAGCCATCCAAGTGGTGTGAGCCCAGGGGGACTGACTAACCCTCAGAAAACATACGTCCAGACATAACTGAGAGAGGACGAAACGGTACATCCCGGCTCAGAACCCAGGCTCTCTTCTCTCAGAGCCAAATAAATAAATTGCATGTTTTCATCCTTAAAAAGGATTGCTTACAAATTATTTGCTTACAAATTATCACCACTGATAACCATCCAGCACTTACTTTTGTCTCATTCTTGAGAAGTGTATGATGTGCCTGTGTCAAGATGAGAAACTATAGATCCCAAAAGGTTTTTGTGGGAGCTATTTTTTGGCTTATAAACAGATTCTAAGAGGCTCCCCATGTCTGCGAACTGTCCAATCACAGCAGTCAGTGCTGACGTCACCCCGGGGCGGGCAGGGAAACTCAGAGCCTGGGCATCGGCTCATTCCTGGGCAAGCCCCCAAGCGAAAAGCTACGTATGCCCCTTCTGCTCCATTAAAGCATCCGCCATACCCTGTTCTATGACAGACCTGGGGTGTCCGAACACGACTTGAACTAGTCACACTAACGAGGTTAAGTAGAAGTGAGGAAGCTAATCCGATAACTCAAATCCTTCGTCCCAAGATTATATGTCAAATAACTTAAACTCCTATTTCCCTTAAATTAGAATGACTCGTTGGCTTTCCACATAATGCATTAATCCTCCATAATTATGATGCACAGGTCCCACATAAAACTCTATTCCGGGGGCGCCTGTGTGGCTCAGTGGGTTAAAGCCTCTGCCTTCGGCTCAGGTCAGAATCCCAGTGTCCTGGGATCGAGCCCCACATTGGGCTGTCTGCTCCGCAGAAAGCCTGCTTCCTCCTCACTCTCTCTCTGCCTGCCTCTCTACCTACTTGTGATCTCCGTCTGTCAAATAAATAAATAAAATCTTAAAAAAAAAAAAAAAAACTCTATTCCGCATAGATATCATGGATCTGATTTCCTTAAAAAAAAAAAAAACCCATATTTTATTATAGAATAGGTTAATGGGTTTCTTCTTTATTTTGTTCCTTTAAAAATGTGTGCTATTTTTACTTTTTGTTTCACACGGGACGACTCCATTTCTTTCATCCTTTTGTCGCCGACGTCATCCTTTATATATGTTTTTAATTCTAAGACGAACCGATTATTCTCTGCCCTACCCCCACGCAATTTTGCCTCTTGATTCTCCCAGTCGCTGTATGAGTCAGTCTAGTTTCGCTCTACCTAGGGAGCCCCAGCAGAGAAGCTGTCACTGGCCTTTGGCACAACTCAGCAAGCAAGCTCTCAACACCGAACTTTGAATTTTGGCCACATGTCCTTATTTGTAGGTCAGCATCGAAGAATTTAATAAGGTGGCTCCAGTTTGAGAGTTCTTACTCGGACAATTCATTTTGCATCGTCATCTCCAGATGCCACGGGGCACGGGCTTCTCAACCATCTACAGAACTCACCGGAGGACGACTCATTGCCCGATGCGATTTGCCTAGTTTTATCCTCAAAAACTTAAAAAACCTTAAAAAGTAAAATAAAACAGAACTGAAAATGAATGAAATGCAGGCATGTTTTCCTCTCCAGGGTATATCTTCTTTACTTCCTCCGTGCTGTTCATCTAATTCCCTGCCAGGGGAGCTCGGCTGTAGCCCAGCCATCACACGAAGACGTGCCAAAGACACTTGCGAATCAAGTGTGTGTATTTCTCCCAACAACAAAGCCAGCAATTTTCAGATTTTCGTTTAAGTGCAGCCCCCAGCGAACCCTCGCTACCTGTTTTAGTAACTTCCCACGGACTTTTTCATTTTGGAGGAGTCAGTAGCATTGTTTCATAATGATCTTTAGGAGAGAGAGCACAGAAAAAAAAAAAGAAAGAAAGAAAGAAAGAAAGAGCATAGCAAATGTCAAATCTCAAGATGTATTCACGAGGCCTTCAAGTCAGAACCAATTCGAGATCCATAAAATCACTAAAGCACTTACATCCCAATATACGCCTTTTAAGGTCAGAAATATCATGGAATCACTCAGGACATCTTGTTCTGTTCGAGTCCCTTTTCATTCTCCTATCCTAAATGCAGTTCCTCAAACTTCTTGAGAAAGCAAGAGATTTTCTTGACAAAAGATTTGAAGAGTTCGTGTTTTCTTTCCTTTTCTTCTTCTCTTTCTCTTTTTAATCTGAAACTTAGTATTTCTGATCTCGCCTACATAAAGTACAGTGAGTTAGTCCACAACCCTGCCCTTTTTCTTTTAAAATGAGTGGCGTCTGCCTATGTCGGTATGATTTTGGCGAGTGAGTGAATATAATTAGCCTCAGATCAGCTCAACACATCAGTCAATGTCATTAACTGGGCAAACATTCTAATTTAAAGTTCACTTCTGAGAGTCTAACTGCTGAAATCATGGAGATTCGGCCAGATCTCTTTGGGGATTTGCAGAGAAGGCAAGAGAGAGTCAAGGGCTCAAGATTGGTTGTTTGTTCTCATCTCATCCCAAGGGGGGATGTAGTGGATTTGTTTTTGCGGATGACACCACCCTAAGGGTGAGGGGGACTGTAGACAGTGGCTTCCAAAAGAGAAAAAGAAATGTTTCATAGCAGATAGGATATGTTCCTCAAACCCAACGAGACTGAGCTCGAATTCTTCCGCAGGGACTGTGTGACCTTCAGCAGGCCACTTAACCTCTCTGAGTCTTATTTTCCTCAACTGTAAAACGAAGATTAAAAAATACCTACACTACAGGTTTGCCAGGAATATGAAAGATTCAGTAACGATGGGTGCTGCCTGGCTGGTCTGGTCCGTGGAGCATGTGACTCTCGAACTCAGGATTGTGAGTTTGAGCCCCACTTTGGGTGGAGAGATCACTTGAAAAATAAAATCTTAAAAAAAAAAAATCGGGAAAGATAGTCTCAGGATGCAGTCGTAAATTCTCAATCAATGTTAGTCTTCGTCAATTCTCAATCGATGTTAATCTCTGCCCATCCTCCAAGTGAAACAAAGGCTTGAATATTGATACATGTAGAAAACACTTCAACCACGTACCACAGGAACAAGAGAGTAAGAGGAGAGCCTAAGCCACGTAAGCAACAATAGATTAGTGTTTGCCAAAAATGACATTCTGTTCAGAGGGTGTTCCTTCCCTCTACAGCGGGCCTTAGTTGCTTGGCAACTTTCCTCCAGTCATCCCGAAAAGCACAGGGCCCCTTTCAACTCCCCACATCTGGATTTTTTTTTTTTTTAAAGAAAGAACCTTCTATTAGGAGAAAATTCACCTTGTGGCAGTGCCATGTGAGAGAAGAAAAATATACGTTTTAAAAGGCGCCGCAGCCAACACGAATACATCGCTCATTGAGTACTCGGCGATGAGACGATCATAATATTTAAATCAGTTTTGAGAACTTTTCCTTCAAGGAGAAAAGGGGGGAAATCCGCTCGTTGACTACTCGGGGAGGCCAGGGGGGAGTTCCGTTACCATAGAGATTTCATGCTGGCAAATGGTGCTGGGGAGCAGATTGGTGTCTGTTAATTTTTTTTTTTTTTATTTGTAATTTATGTGTGTTGGCTCATTCTCCGGGCCAGTCCAGATTTTCCTGTTTACCTGCCATTCTGTGTGATGCAAGTGAGGAATGACAGTGCCATGATTCAGCCATGTCTTCAATTTGTAAACATTATCGAGGGTCAGGAGGACGGCAGAAAGCACGCGGAGAGGCCCCCACACTTGGTTTTTGGCCGATGATGGCAAACAAAGTATTGGAAAGACGGTGCAGGGGTTGCCGGAAGGAAAGAAGAGCCTTGCAAAATTCTCTGTGATAATTCTCTAGATAGCTTCAGGACCCATTTTGGTCTTTAAAAAATCTGGTTTCCTAGAACCTCTTTAACGACTAATTATGATTCTTTGGTGAATGCACGGAAAAGAAAAAAAAAAAAACCAGGAAGGAAGTCTGTCTGTCTTATCCTATCATCCTGTGGCAAACACAGTCCTTGAAAAGAAATGGTCTTTGCAGCCTAAACGGCTAAGTAATTGTCTTTCCAACAGTTCCTGGGTGCTGGTTGGGATGTTACTGGTGTTTTTTGAGTCTTCACTTCCCTAGGATTAGGCCCCTGGAAAGTGTCAGCCCTCCCAGCAATTAAGTGGAGACCGTGCAAGAGAAGAGTGAGGACATTAATCCTTATCGACACCATCCTTGAGTCTCAGTGAGCCATGGACTAGGAAAAGCAAACCTCCGAGATGGGCTTCAGTTGGATGTCAACTAATAAATACTCATTTCCATAAAATTTACATGAACCCACTGAAATCTACCTCTCGCTGTGCAGGAACCCCATCTCATTACTCAAAATAGCAGCTGTATAATTATGGGAAACCACACCCTCCACACGGAGGTAGTAAAGTTGCAGCAAATTTGCACACACCCCAGCGCTGCCGTGGAAAGAAGTAGCTGGAATGCTGCGGGCTCCTTCTGCGGAAGGCCATACCCTCCTCCAACTCCATGTACCTTATAAAATAATAATCGTCAACTGCAGAGCTGCGTTTTGATGAGCCGAAAGACGCAGCAAAGATTTCTTTTTCCTTCAACACACAGAGGCAACAGCCCAAATGCTTAAATACGTAAACATTGCCTGTGCCGGTTGAGGAAAATGCAGAACTTCAGCCGCCCACAGAGATGGACTGATTTCCCGCCCTGGCTGAGTTTTGCATCCTCTTTGCATTTTAAATGACCTTTAAGCGGTGATGAGGTCTGTCTTGTTGAGACTTAATTGCTTAATTAGAGAAGCCGTTTTTCAGTAGACAAATATTTCCCTGAAAACCCATCTTTTAATTTTAAAAAGACTCCATTTGATTTTAGGCAAAACGGAAGCTGTTTCATATTTTCATCTTTCACAGCAAAACTGGAAAACGGTTTCAACAAATGCTAAGGCCAACTGCATTTTTCCATAAAGTTTGAGTCACATCTCCGGCAGCTATTAGCCAACGTCGCGGGTCGATTGACAATTTTTTTTTTTTCCAGTCAGTTGAGAAATGCACAAACTCCGACACCGTCTGGAGATCCCGGGCCCTCTTAACATTTCTGTGCTTTTCCCAGAAACTTTATTTTTCTTTGTCACTTCCGGCTACAATGGGGAGTCAACAGGGCATCAGAGTGACGAGCTAGTTGCTGGAATCACACAACCTAGAATTAACTACTGAGAGACCTCAGACAAGATAAGTAAACTCTGTGATGCCTCAGCTTACCCCATCTGTGAAATGGGGGAATGAGGTCCTACCGTATAGGGTTGCGGTGGGGATTGAGTAGGCTAAACTTTTGAGAACTTCCAACAAGGCTGATGGTGTAGTAGGTGCTCAGGACATGTCTGCCGTTGTTAGTTTTGTTGCTACCGATTTGCTTTTCACTTCTTTTTGCAGTGTCTCCCCTGTCACTTCCCTAGTGTTGACCTAAGGCAGGCACAGCCTCTTCTCCTTAATCAATGTCCACCTGCTACCTCTACATATTGTAAATCAAACAACACAGTCTTGCATATTTTTAAATCAATGGTGGGATGATTAGAAACAAATAATGTCATTTATTTAATTAACAATTAATAATAATAATAATAAATAATAATAAAACTAATAAAAATATTCGGTTTGAGAGGTCCCTACCAGTAGAATGCATATCATCGTGCCGTATCATCATCTTACTTGTGACATGTACAATACTAGAGAATAACTGGAAAGTCTTCTCCCCCTCACCATCTCACTGCCCCGGGGAAAAGCAAAACGAAACAGAACTGCTCTCTTCATGCTGCAGACCTGTAACAGTCTTTGCCCTAAGTCTAAAGTCAGCCTTCAACCGACCTCACACGGCAAAGATGTAAATGAACTTCTTCAAGGCTGATAACACCTCCTAGACCTTACTCATTTCTGCTCCCTTCAGTCTGAGTAAGACAAAGGGAGTGACTAGGACCGGGTGAATTAAGCTCTGCTCTCCCTAAAAGGCTTCTCCCCCAAAAGTCTACTCCCATTTTAAATAATGGGATCTATTTCTTGCCTTCTTTTCCGGTGCAATGGTCCTTCAGCTTCCTGGGTAGAGGCCCGCCTGCCCTGGGGCACTCCGACCTATCCCAGCCAGAAAAGACCGACCAGACACATGAGAAACACTCCTTCCCAAATTTCAGGGAACCACGAGCTCCCCCTTGTTCCCTGCTCCCATGCTCTCGGCATTCAGTGGTTCCCAAGGGGATGCTTCCAAGATCTCGCCTGGAGCACAGTCTAATCTCAGGATCTAGCTCCACACTGGGCATCGCAAAGGTACCCTCTAGAAATGTGTTGGGCCTCAGGAACAGAAGATCCCGCCCTCGCGGGTTTTAAACAGCACATGCTGTTGTTTCTCACTGAACAAGGCAGCCATTCTGGGGCTACTGAGGCTGCATCATGTCAGGGTCCCTGTGGTTCTCCTCGCCTTCCCCTCGTGCTCGTACCACAGTCAGTATATTGCTCTGTGAGAGCGTCCCAACCGCGTGCAAGGCCAAAAGACTGGCCAGCTCCTCAGCTCTCCTTGCCAGAAGAGCAAACCCTTCCTCGGACCACCGCTCCTCAAATGGAAGAATTCCATGAGCATCTTATTTGCCAGAAATGTGTACTGAGCCACACCTAGACGAAAGTAAGACAGAGACAGCGAGGATTGTGCTCTCCCAGCCCCTGCAAGGAGGAAGCAACCAACAATCCAAGAGGACCCGCCACACCAGAGAAAGACCCAAGATTGATAGATTCCAAGTGGCTGATTTCTTGCTATTGACTCTCTCTCTGCCGATCAGCTACACGATGCCAAGAGGCTGCAAGAAACCTCGGGGAGAAAAAAAAAAAAAAATCAGTTAAATATTTAGATGATTTGCCGACACAGGGAACTTGCCGTTGGCAGCGAAGATTTATTAAGCAGGCTACAAAACAAGATGTCATTAAACAGTTTGAAAGCATGCCCTCGTAATTAAGAAGGGAGAAGCTTTCTAATTTGGGTAATGAAATCTGTGGCTCAGATAAGCGTTCATTTTATTAATATTTATTGTGTGCCTACTGTGTGCCAGCAACTGCATGGGTCCACTCCATTCACTAGAACAAAAAAGTCTCCCTTTTGCCAAACCTACTGGTGATCATCGCTGTCAGCTTTTGGATACTGGTGCTATGCCAAGCACCACGCTAAGCATTTTACATAACAAAGATTTGTCCTCACGACAACCCCAAGAAGTACTCATTGAAGCCGTCAACTTATATGGAGTGAGCAGTAGACTTGGTTTCTCGGGGATGATGAGGTTTCCCAGGACATGGGATTTTCAAGGCTAAACCAGAGAAATCCCGGCAGCGTCTACCAAGACATGAGCAAAGTGGGACCAAGTATAGGTATAGCCAAGGCATGTGGCGTTCTTAGAATCCAGGCCAGTCCTGCCTACGGCCATGCCCCTGCCCCTCCCAGGCTGCAGCCTGATTGCAAAGCCTCTTCTTGACCCACCACTCTTAGCACCTTCCTTCCCTGTCTCTTCTTCCTTCGGCTTCTCCTTCCAGTGCCAACACACAAAAGCTGACCATCTCTGTTTTGAGCCATAGGGCTACCAAGCAACACCCCACCCACAGTGGACACACTTGGGTGGTCTTCTAGGGGTCAACCCCACTGAGCCATAGCAGCTCTGGGCCGACCCCACACTGCAAAGAGCTGCGGGAGCCCCTCAGCCCCCTTCTTCAGGCCACTAGGACTTAATCACCTACAGACTGTTCCTCTGCCCTGGTTGGACATTAGTGTCCCCTGGGGAGCTTTTACAGCCTCCTGAAGCCAGGATCATTGGAAGCAGAATCTCTAAGAGCAGACCTGGATGGAGAAATATTGTACTCTTTAAAAAAAAAAAAATAGAGTTTATCTTATCTACGGGAGAGTGCATAACTCGTATGCGTAAAGTTCAGTGGATTTTCGGATGTTACCCATGTGACCACCCCACAGATCCAATATATGGACCATTTCCAGCCCCAGGAGACTTTTTCGTGTGTATAAATCTAGTTTTTAAACGTGGACAGGTGATTCGAACATGCCATCCTGTCTCAGTCTTATGGATTTAGGACACAGACCCTTGGTGGTGGGAGACGATCCATGTTCCCAAAAGCTACCAGAGACTCCCTGTTCCCTCTCTCAGTGGACAGGGATGGAAGAAGGGAAAATAATCCTTAATCGTGCATCTTAAATACGGTGCCCGCTGCTAGGGATATGTGTCTGCACGTAGGCGCCTCTCCCACAGCATGGTGGGCGCCCGGGAGGCAGAAGCTGTGTTTGGCCAAGAACCTAGCAAGGTGCCTGACCCATCGTAAATATTTATCGGATGAAAAATGGAGAATAAGTAGACAGTGTAGTGGGGAGTCGTGTTTGATCTCCATTCGGAAGGCTCCTTGAGGTTCTCTGAGAAGACAGACACAGACGCAGCACTCGGGCCTCTTTTCAGTTTCTGCCTTTTTTTCTTTGACCTGAAAAGGGCAAGTTCGGGAAAATGCTGCTCTCGGGTCTGGTTCTCTCGCAGAGTTCACGCTCCGTCTGTGCATAGGTGACACCAGCGACTTACAGTGCAATTCTGTGGTGTTGAAAGCTGATGTCTACTGCTAAATGGGGAAAAACAGGGTGTCTCGGTGGCGATGTGTGTGTGTGTGTGTGTGTGTGTGTGTGTGTGCCCGTGCAGCTAGAAAATAAGCCGAGTTCTCGGGGAAATTGATGTTGTACTAGCAAAAGGCCAGCGATACTTAGGAATGATCCATGTCCAATGCACGTCTAGCTGCCCTGGGTCACCAGGGAGGTCTTTTTTTTTTTTTTTCTTTCTTTCTTTCTTTTTTTTTTTTTAATGTATAGAACTTACAAGTTTGAAAAATATGTATTTTGCCTGGAGGGCAGTTAAAAAGCCCTTATTGTGTCAGCCTCCCCAGATCGTTTATATATTTTTCTGCCCACATATTTTATTCATAACATCTGTTTTATTCTCCCTTATTTTGTCAAGTTGGTGTTCGACAGGACTCCTTGTCTCTTAGTAAACAACCCATTATCAGAGCAAGGCCACGTGGCCACGGGTACACTCCAGAGCGCTACCGGGCAAGGATAAAAATCAGGGCCACGTCGGAGCAGCTGGGAGGGCTTCGGTGTTTGGGCTTGAGCTGCATGATCGTGCGGTTCCTGAAGCCTCGCGATGAGAGGTGGTGGTAGGAGAAGGTGTGGTTTCGACAATGAGAACTTGGGGCAGAAGACTGGCCGCCATGACGGTTCTTTGTGTAAAGGGAAGACCAAGGCTTGCTCACCGATGGGTGAGACAGCAGAACATTCAGGACGTCCCACAGGATGGTTAATGGAGCAAAATACAAATGACTTATTTTTCGTAAATTCTCCGGGCAGCTCAGGAGTCATGGGAAATGACTGTTCTGAGCTGAGGGCTCAAAACCTGGTGTCTGTTCAAAGAATGATCGTCCTGTGGCTGTTCGGCTACTTCAGGAAGTGTTTCAAGTGCGCTGTGGGCTCTGGACTCCAGATGGGAGAATCTGGGGATATTAATTCTCCTCCTCGCTCCCACCCCAGATGAAGGCATGCGGAGCTCTTTATTGAAAACAAATAATAGAAAACATTTAGCAAAGAGGAAGGAGAAGAAGGGAAAGGAAGAGAAGGAAAGAGAAAGGGGGAAAGAAAAGGAAAGGAAGGGGAGGAGGGAAGCAGAGGGAGGAAGGAGAGAAGCAGGAGGCAGCAGGAAGGGGGGAGGGAGGAGAGAGAAAGGTCGGAGTGCGGAGTGCGGAAGGAAGGAAGAGCAGGGAGGGGAGAGGGAGAGAGGAAGGAGGGAGAAATCACCGCACATTAGAGAAATGTTAGGGAGACAGATCTCAAGGTGGATTACAAAGAAGAAGGAAACGTTTTATTCTCCAGGGCAACTAGCTTGATGTGTATTTCGGGCATATTTCACACACCCCTCTCACATCGGGGTGCTACCAGGAGAGTGACATTACCATATCATTATTGCTATTTCCTCAATGGAGCTTTGCAAGGCGGGGAGGGCCACGTCCCTGTGTTGGATCTCAGCGCAACCAACTTCCTGTCATCCCAAGTCATTGGAGAATCGAAGGAAGATGAACTCTCTTCCATTGGGTTCATCTATCCATCAAGAGGAGAGTTTTAATCAGTATAAGGGAGGTTGTGGACCTTCCTTTAGTGTGTTCTGTGAAGCACTAGTCCCAAAACTCAGGGGACAGCAGTGGGAGAGTTCAAGATCAAATAAGTTTGAGAAATGCTATTGGCTCCATCTCATTATTGGACATTCCCGATGGACATAAGCAAATTAATAGCTCTGAGAGGTCCTGAAGTAAAGAAACCTGTTAAGAAATGTTGTTTAACTCGGCAACCCCCAACTGAATTTGACCACAGGATTATTTTCTCCGTCTAGAATCTTTTAAAACAAGTGTTCTAAAGAACAGATTTTGAAACAAGCCAAGGGCTCAGGAGAGAGAAAACCCACATAAAGCCTAAATTACCCTTGTAAGTCAACTGGCCCAACTTTTCCTTTGATAGATGGGGAAACAGAGTTACAGGAGGACAGAATCATATGGTCTGTGGAAGGGGCCGAATTAGAACCATGTGACCCAGGACTAATGCACTCACCTCCGTGGGCGTCAGTTTCCTTGTCACTATTGAACTAGATCAGAGGTTCTCCACGTGAAGGCCTTGAAGAGTCTCAGATGTGCCCCCGAATTCTCATTAATGTGTGTGTTTGTTGATTGAAGATAATACCTGTGTATTATCTTATAGTTTCTATGCAGCAGGAGTCCAGGCACAGGCTAGCTGAGTCACAAGATTATGCTCTCGGTGTTGGCACAGGCTGCAGTCTGAATTAGATGCTCCACTGAGGAAGGAGCCCCTTCCACACTCCCTTGGGCTGTTGGCAAGATTCATTTCCCTGCAGCTCTAGGTCTTAGGGCTTTCATTTCTTGCTGGCTGTGGGCTGGTGGCCACACTCAGCTACAAGAAGGCACCCACAGCTCCTTGCCCTGTGGGATTCCCCGAACTGACGGTTTACTTCATCAAAGCTAGCAAAGGAGAGAGTCTCCGGCAAGATGGAAGCCATGACGCGATGCAATATGGGAGTGACATCCCATCACCTTTGCCATCTTCTATTGATGCAAAGCAAGAAGGGAAGCATACTAGGGTGTGGACACCAGGAGGCGGGCATCCTGGGCACCAGCCTAAGAGTTTGTCACAATATGCAAATTTTGTCTTTGCTGCACATGTGTATGCCATGTAGAGACACCTGCTCTGGTGGAAGGTTATATGGTGATGATCACTTGAAATGCTGAAAAGCAAGATACACCTTGCAACGAGCTGAAAGTGAGACTCACAGCACAGCGCAGAATCGCACCCCGCTGGGGGGCCGACTGCCAAGTGCAGCTTGTAAGAGAGGAAATTATCCACAGTCACGTTTGCCATTTAAAATCTCTTAAGGCATCAGCCAAAGTCCAGTGTGCTTGTTTTTGTGTATGACTACTTTGTGCATAACCTTGAACTGTGGTTCTTATGCAACTTGTTGTTTAAAAAAATTATTGAGCCAAGTTAAAGGAAAGTCTGTACTCAGAATCCAGACATTTAAACCATCCTGACTTTATAGAGATTGCTAACAGTACCGAGAAAATGGATGAAGAATAGTAAAGCTGTCCTCTGGCCTCCAAAGATTACTCCATTCTGCTTGAGAAGTAAGCTTCAGAAACTTTATAATGTCCTCATAGATTTGTTTTCTTGGTGAGGGCTAAATGAGGTAATATACATGAAACAAATATTCACTAGGCGGGACACATAGTAGGCCTTTGATGAATGTTTGCAGACTTTGGATATCTGCCTGGGCTGATCAGATCCCCAGATAGACACACACACACACACACACACACACGCACACGCACACGCACATGCACATGCACACACACAGTCTTTTGAAGAGCTGGAGAGAGCCTGACAACAGGTGTTCCTCTTGTCCAAGTTGGCATATCCTCTGGTTGGTCCCCAGCAACTGCATCCTCCTGGACATTGAGGTCATCTACATGGAGCAAAGGGGCCAAAGTGAATGTTTTTGGTTTTTTAGTTTTTTGGTATTTTGTGGGGGTTTTGTGGTGTCTTTTTTTTTTTTTAATCCTTCCTGCCTTACAAACAATTAGGGTTGTAAGACTGAGGTCAAAATTCAAATCCACAGAAGCCAGATCCATATGTAGAAGAAAAGAGCAGGCAGAAGACAAGAGAGAGGAACATGGAGCAGGAAGAAATGGCAGTCCCTCAGTCTGTGTAAAGGAATTCAGATTGGGAGACTTCCGCCGGCACGGCGCAGCTGTAAAAGGCAGGTCTGCAGCTGGATTCTGCCAACGAGCCTCTCGTCTCACATTCTTAAGGGCCTGCAGGTGGCAAAGTCTGTTTATATTTTCCCTCAAACCACAGGTTTTTAAAAAGGAAATTATTGTTGTCCCGCATGGAAACGAGATAGTAGATCTTGTGTTATTCTGACCACACTGAATCCGTTCAGACTTTGGGTAATAGGACGTTCACTCTAGACCTGTAGCTGCAAACCTCCAGGCAGGGTTAGAAGGAGGTTAGGGTTTATTTCTGTTACTTTTCCATGAAGGACTCTCTCTCAGGAACTCTCACTCCTATTATCCCATCTGGTAATAACTGAAATACAGATTTGGAATATCATTTTTATCTGCACATATTTAAAACGCAATGTCCAAATATTATGCTGTTTGAAAAGAGACACCTGTCCAAAAAATTCCCAGGAAGGTTTTAGAGAGTGCACTTAAGCTCAGATTTAGACACAAGTAAAGCTCATTTTTCATTTAGTAGAAGCCTTCAGCCTCGCCAAGACTTGGAATACTTGCCGAATGCTTTGCAAATGCAGCGATGCCTCATTTGTCTGACGTGGACTGTTCCGTGTAAGTGAGCTTTCCACGTAACTGAAGCTTCTCCCTTTGTACATCAAATCACGTATTTATTTTAACCATGCTGCGTAGGAATATTTGTGAGAGTGCATTACACACTCCTCTACCTCCTTAAGTAGGAGATGAGAAACGTAATCTAATCTTTGCTTTCTGACTCAGAGTCATAGTCGTGAACCTCAAGTATTGGGCTGCTCTGGGCTCCGAGAAAGGAATGCCTCTGGGTCCCTACAGCATCGGTGGGAACTAGGGTTTGTGATGCTTTTGAGATCGTGTCCACCAACTTTCCATTTCAAGCTGTGCGGTTCTCATCAGTCCTGAAAGTCCTTCTGTTCCTTAACCATTTAAATGGGTCTTTTCTATGGAACAGGAAGGCATTCCTTGGATGCAGAAATTCAGGATTATTTTCTATTTTTTAATACACTCTTCTACCTTGTAACCTGACAAAGTTACTCAACTTCTCTTGGCCTCTGTTCTACTATCAAAAAGTGAGAGGATCAAGCAAAAATTGTCTCCAAAACCACAAAACCTATTCCAATTTGCATAATTTTAAATTGTTTATGGCTCTGCTCTGAGATGAACAAACATGTTAACACTGTGCATAAACACAGAGATGAGAGGTCTTGAAGTGAGGACGTCCACATCCCGGCCGGAAGCAGTGTGTGGGCTGCAGATTCCCTTACTCATCCGTTCTCAGTCGTATTCTGTATGCTTGAAGCTGTCCGAGAAGGGAGCCCTCAGGAACGGAAATACTGTGTTGTTTCAGTTATCACTTGCCATGTAACAAATCAGCTGAAAATTTAGCAGCTCAAAGCAAAAACGGCTTGTTATTTTTCAAGATTCTGTGGTTCAGGATTTCAGGCAAGGTTCTGCCAGGCACTTAAGCTCAAAGGGGTTTATACTTGGGGAGCTCCGACTACACTGAGTCACCGGACTGGACTCAGAGTTCCAAGATGTCCTTGCTCACACAGCTGATGCCTTGATGCCCCTCCACCTGGCTTCTCTCTGACCATATGGTCTCGTGGTTCATAATGTAGCCCTAGTTTTTTACAGCATCATGACTGACCTCTACGGGAGAAAGCAAAGGTTGCTAAGCCCTTTAAAGGCAGTCCCAGAATTAACAGAACGCCACTTCTGACCAAACAAGTCCCAATTCAAGGAGAGTCAAGGGAAATAGACTCTACCTCTTGATGGGTGGGATTTATGCATGTATAGAAAGGCAAGGAATTAATAGCAACCATGTCTGGAAACTCTCTACTATACACTTGAATCCATCTTCACACTGTATATTAGGAGCCTAAAGGTTTTCCTTCAATGTCAAAAGTATTCATTAATTTCGATGTACCTAGTCATTTCCTTTAGCAGAACAGGTTTGGTAAACAGCAATTTACCTGTGGGAAAGGAATAAAAAACAAATCCACACTTTTAATCGGACATTTCTCTTGGATTGGATTCCAAATCTGTACCTTTCTCTTAGATACATACAGCAAAGTTTCTGAGTTTTGATTTGGGATCCGATGAATCAAAGTCAAATCTTGTGAAAGGAAGCATTACCTCCTTTGGAACTTTCTGTACAGCTGCCCTTGCCTCTGTGGTTATCCAAATTCTGTGAAGGTGTTCACCCAACAAATCAAATTACCCAACTTCAATATTCTACTTGCTTTTTTATCAAAGGATAATAGGTTCCTTTCTCTTCTTGGGTTGTGCAGATTCCTTTTGTCTGTCTGGATGTTCATTCATTGCTTTGTTCGTACAGATTTCTTCAGCATATTCTATGTGCCAGGCTAATGCAAGCAACAAATAAGGCAGCCATTGCCTTGCCCTCTTGGAGTGGACATTCTAGTGTGGAAAATGGATGATAAAGAAATAATTTCAATTACAACCGCAGTGTAGGCTGCAAGGGAAAAGTATACAGGGCAAGTGTTACATCATGAGGACCTAACTTAGTAGGAGAAGTTAGCAGAGGCCTCCCAGAGGCAGTGATATTTAAGGTGAACTCTGGAGCTGGATGGGTATCCGCTAGGTGAAAGAACCATGGAAGACGGGAGTTGAGGAGGAGGGCATTCAGGCAGAAGGAACAGCACATACAAAGGCCCTCTGGAGGAGAATGGGGTGTGGTGGGTTCAAGGAAATGAGAGGAGTCCAATGTGGCTGGAATGATAGGAGCCACAGTGAAGACATGTGTATGGTATTGAAACGACAGTAGCCTTTGGGCATAACAGTCAAACCCTTTGAGCCTTAGAATGAGGTCGAGAAAGGAGGATCTCTTCTTTCCAACCACTTCCACCCACAAAAAGAGGCATCTGTAGGAATTCCAATCTCCATCTAGCTAATCCTCGGTTGGGGCTTTAAGCGTACCCATAACATCCGCCAAGCACTGGGCACCACGTTACAGACTGGGAATAGAGACATGAATAACAATAGGTATACAAGAAAGATGAACTGATTGAGAGGAGAAGTCTGAGCCCTGCAGGACCCCCAGCCTGTGTCACAGGGAGCGGAGGCAGGAGGAGGGAAGACTGCCCTGAGATTCAGTCACAGCTGTGATGAAGTCATTTGGAAGACATAGTCAGTCAGGTTACATTAAGCTCTTTGGCATAT
The DNA here is from genome assembly GCF_022355385.1 of Mustela nigripes. NCBI lineage: Eukaryota > Metazoa > Chordata > Mammalia > Carnivora > Mustelidae > Mustela > Mustela nigripes. The sequence continues at coordinate 132,193,939 of NC_081563.1, forward strand.
CCTAATGACCGAAAATGTTTCTATGCCCTTCCTTCCACCCAAATGCACTTCAAAATCATATTTTATGTTTAAAGACAGGACAAGGACATACGCTGAAAATAAATTCTATCTAGATGTTTTGATAATGTAATTTTGGCTAGGCTCCAAAGCTGAACTGTACTCATTTTGTTATTTTTTTTTCCTTATGTATACCTTTTGGGGTCCTCACTTTGCCAGTCACCTAAGCACATGTTTGCCCTACCATTTGAATAATCCAGTGCAGAGTATGACAGATGTAGGCTCATTCTGTTGGGGTGCTGGGATAGGGTAGGAGAACAAGAATGGAGGCACCAATCAAACTTCATCTTAAAAAGTGACATGTTAGTTAAGAAACAGATTCGGTTGCTATTTTTTTAAGTCCCTCATAAAACAGAGGTCTAAATAAGAGAGTCTGCTTCTATCTTACCTTAACGGTCAAATATAAGCAGTCTCAAGACCAATATGGTGGATTTATACCATGTTGGTCCCTAGTTCTTTATAAGTTACTGCTCTGCCACCCTCAACACATGGCTCTCATTCCATGATCTAACATGGATGCTCAGCTCCTCCCATTACATCTGCATCTAGTCTGCAGGAAAGACGGATAGAAATTAAGGGAAAGAAGGCTTATTCCTTTTAAGGGTGCCACCCACTTTCACTCACATCCCATTGGCCAGACCTGGTCACATGGTTCTACCTAGCTGCAAGGAAGGCTGGGTAATGTAGTCTTCAGCCTGGTGGCCATGTTCCTGGCTAAAACTCAATGGCTCCTATTACTAAAAGGAAAAAGGAAGAGTGGATATTGGAGAGAGCAACCAGCAGCTGCCACCACAGATGGCATGTGGGCATGGGTAGGATGGGCAGCCAAACACAGCCAAACATGAAAATCATCCATGAGTTTCTACAATACCCATTTTATAGAAGAGAAACATAGAAACACAGAGAGGTTAATATAGAGTAGCCTACCAAGGCAGGTGGGTAGTGGGAGTGTTCCCTCCCTGGGGACAGACCATAAAGAAATACATTGTCTGTGTAAGAATAACAAAAGCCATGAAAAGCTCTTCTGCTTCTCGTTACTGCCATGCACTAGTGACCCTAACGTGTCAGTGATCAAACACTCCTCCCCGCTGGGCCAGATCATTCCTGCTACCCCCCAGCCCCATGCCACATTGAGAAGACAGGAAGTACTAGAACTTTAATATATTTGAGGCTGAACAAACAATGGAGGAGAAGGGCAGTGGGGCCAACGTCCCTAACACACACACACTCACACACGTGCATGCATGCACACATACTGTACACACACACCCTTCTTCTAGTTCTGACTCCTTCACCACTGATGAATAACCCTGTCCCTGAACCCAGTATGTTCTGGTATTTAAAGTTCTGTGTAGATCTTTGTTCAAATCTTGACTCTACCACTTTGGAGGTCTGTGACTTCGAACAAGCTAACGAGTTTACAGTCTATCTAAACCAATTAGTGATTCTCAAACTTCAATCCATATGAGTTGGAATCAGTTGGTGGCTTGTTAAAACACAGACTGGGGGAACCTTACACCAGGGTCTCTGATGCAATAGATCTGGGATGGTGTTGGAGAATGAGAATTTCTAACAAGTTCCCAAATGATGTTGATGCTCATGATCCAGAGACCACTGGTACAAGAGGAGGGAAATATGTTTTATTTGTCATTGTAGTGTCCTCAAATGGTTATAAAAGAACCTGATGTCACGGGAGGTAATGGGAGGTCATGGGAGATTTAACTGTTTTTGAAAAGAAAAAAATTCACTCAATAACACATTATATTATTGGAAGATTTACAGTTTCCTCTTCTCTTTCGCAAAGCCTAAGCATTATTAATAATAACAATAACTAACAGTCTTCATCAGCCTCATGGATTTTAAGCTCAGGGAAACAAAGAACTGTCATAAATATACTACCTGTCCCGTAATAATTGCTCAATAAATATTTGTTAGGTACATGAACTTACTGAGTTCTTGCTATGTCCCAGACATTATGCTGTGTACTTCATGGGTACTATTTCCACTGATCCTCCAAATAACCATGAAGTAGGTGCTACCATTTGTCCCACTTTATAGATGGGGAAACTGAGGCTCGCAAAGTTAGGCATCTTGCCAAGCATCACTTATCAAAAGATGACCAAGCCAGGACTTGAATCCATTTCTGCTTGACCCCAAGGTCAATTATTAATCATAATTCTCTACTGTAGAGGTCAGCAAGCTATGCCCTGCAAATTCAATCCTGCTTGCCCCCTTTTTTTACAGGACCCCCAGAGTTAAGCCCAATTTTACATTTTTAAACGGTTGGAAAAAAAAAAACTAAAAGAATCCAAACAAAAGAACAATATTTCACCACACATAGAAATTGGAATTGAAATTTCCATATCTCTCAATAAAGTTTTATTGGCATCCGGCCACACCCATTTGTTTACACATTCTCTTTGGCTGCTTTCATGCTATAATTACAGACATAAGTAGTTGCATAAGAGCCCAGATGGCTCCCAGAGCCCAAACTATTTACTCTCTTCCCTTCACAGAAGAAGTTTGCTGATCTCTGCTCTTTGCTTCATATTATCCTTTTCATAATGGCAGATTCAAGGAGAAACTGCTCCAGGTGAAAATCATCACAATTAATCATTTCTTTTATCTTTTCAAACAACGCCCTGTTTCAACGAGCTGCCTGCCATCCCACCATTAAAGCTCCAGTGTTTGGGGCTTAATGCTGGCTTCAAGGAGTGCCTTTCAAGAGGCGAATCCCCCTGAGAGCGGTAGCTCATTATTTGGTTAATAACAGTGAAAGAAAGCCCTGTGGTGTTTAGCAAAAGGCAACGGTCCAAGGAAAAGGCCACCAGTATTCCCAAAATGCTGCCCCGTCTAGTTTTCCAGTCCAGTTTCCCAGAGTGAAACAAACCCTTCTGGCCCGGCCCGTGGTTTCTACAGGTCCCAGCCGGTCTGAATTCCCAGATCGTGGGCAGAGATAGGTTGGAGACTTAGCCTGTTTGCAGGATCCCAGAGAATCAAAGATAAGGATTAGAATGGTCAAGTTCACGCAGAGAATGGTTGATTGTGTTTTATCCTTTTAAATATGTGTAAGTCATAGAAGGCTCTGCAGTCAAAAATATTGACTGCATTGATCTCTGCCAACTGCAGACGCAGCCCATGCGGGCTGCAGGGGAAAGGCTGGAAACTACTTCAAATAAAGATTTCTCCAACAGAAGATACCGCGCCTGGCTTCCTTCCCCGCCCCCACCGCGAAAGCAAGCTCAAGCCCAAAAGGCACAAATGCCAGTCAGCAGAAGGAAAAAGTACTTTTGCAGTCCCCTCTGACATCAGCATGCAGGCCCGGAGTCCAGCGCCGCGTTTCAGGGCAGCGAGAATACAAATTTCGGCAGCACGCGGAGATTGTACAGGGAGCGCGGCGGAGTGAATCGTATTACAAGGCCTGATGAGCAATGTTGGTTTTCTTACAGAGAGCGGCACCTTCGTCATTTGAGGGGGGAAAAAAAAAAAGACAATGCCCGTCAAGAGCCCTCTGTTTGGGCACCCGCAGCCCTGTTCTAGAGCCAAAGATTTCCGCATCGCTCCCTTATTTGGTTGATCGGCCGTCTGCTGTGCAGGGCCAGCAGCTACTCTGGGGCAGCCCCTCTGCCAGATGGAATGTCACGGGGACATGTCTCTGCCCTCGGGATGTCTGTGGGGAGAGAGACACCAACCTCCAGACTTCTTGGTAGCAGAGGTGTCCGTCTCGTTAGTCTAAAAGCACTAACGGGGGGGGGGGGGGGGGCTGGCAGGTAGCAGGGGTTTAGAAAGCATTTGTCAAACAGGGGACTCGAGGAATAATGCCAGCAGCAGAAAAATGAGGTGAAATCATAGAAGAATCCCGAAGTCAGCCAGGCTCCAGGGAAGGGCTGAGATTCGCCCTGGGCCTTAAAAGATGCACGGGAGTTTTGAGAAGTGAGGAAAGACAGAACGACTCTTCTGGCAAAAAGGAACAGAGGATGGGTTTTTCTCCCCAGGGGCTTTCTAGAAATCGGCACTGAATATAAATTAGTAGAGCTAAACCTCTCCGGAAATGCACACAAACCTTCTAGAATTCAACCTGTGACCACCTTCAAGGTTATTCAGAAGGCACCAAAGCCTCCCTCTACTGCCTTCTGTTGGTGCTGCTCGGGACCTGGCAATGGAGACAGTTGTTTGTCCTTTGTGATGCTCTGAGGGGCAGCCATGGGTCATAAAGTCTCCCAGGATGGGATGAGAGAGCCTACCACCCACGGGGCACAGGACCTGCCGGGCGGAAGCAGAGTAGACAGGGCTGGCCTCCTGAGCAGGGATGCTGGGCAGGGCTTCCCTGGGGGAGGAAGGAGGAAGGAGGAACTTCAGGCCTCAATTCTGCCCCCCTGGGCTGGGCACCAGGCTTGGCATGGGACAGAAGCGGGAGGCTCGGAGCAGCTTGGCACCGCTGGTGAGAACATCGGCTTGGGACAACATTCACTCGCTCACTCACTCACTCAATACATTCCCCTAATATTTACGGAGTCCTGGATACAGGTGTGAAGGACCAAACACAGTGCTGGTCTTGTAGAAACTCTATTTCAGTAGAAAAAGACAAGAAATAAATAGTAAGGTTGATGTAGTCCTCACCGTGTGTCGGGCATTGTTTTAGGTACGTAATCGACACGTTAACTACAACATTGAGAACTCACAAGAAACCTGCAAGATACATTACAATGCCAGTCCCCTTTTACGGATGAGGAAACTGAGTCATGGGGTGTTACAACAAGAGTCAGAATGGGGATCTGGAGCACAGGCGCCTGGCTCCACAGTCCGATGGCCCCGTTGTGCTATCACGGGATAGGGAGAGGTCGGGGTTGGGACAGGGGACCGCTGTCAGTGCTAGTGTGATCCAGGAAGGCCCTCTGAGCAGTGACACTGGGCGTTCTGGGGAAAAGGAACACAAGGGGCCAAGGCCCCAAGTAGGAGACAGGGGAGCGGCTGGAGTTTCATGAGCGAGAAAGCCTGGGGCAGGGAGCGAACAAGACGGGGAGGCTGGCCACAGGGCACAGGGACTCCTCTCCTTTCGTACTTGGGGATGTTGGACTTCTCTGCACCTGTTTCTGCCTCTGAAACACAGGACAAAACTCCTAAAAGAGAATGGATACAATGGGCTTACCCAAAGCCCGGGGCAGAGCCAGCACTAATAAACGGGGCTGTTATCCCTGTTAATAAGACCCGTGCTTGTCCTCAAGCATGTCACAATCCAGACACACACATAATTATGATACAGTAGGGCCTGGATGCAAAATGTTTCTCCTTCCTTGGAAACCTTCGCATACTAGATGCAGCTTACTTTTTGCATTTGCTTTCCCTTCTTTGAGAGACGTCTCAGCCTCCTGCTCTGGGCCATCGGCCTAACCGTTCGTGGGAACCCTCCTGAGTGTCCCTCCCTGCCGCTTCTCGCAGACCCACCCACAGAGCAACCTGGAGCCCACCAGCACCAACCAGCCCGCTCCCCCCACAGCTGGGGAGTTGTTTGGGGAAAGGGCTGCCCTTGCAGAATTTATATTCCAGGAGGGAAAGACGCCTTCCCTTCGGCCGTGGCTGTTGGTCGCTTGTGAAGCACAGCCAGGATCACTCACAGCCAGAACAGTTGTCTTGTCGTAACAACTAATCCACAGAGGAAGCGAGGAGAGACAGCAAACCAGTCCCCGGCTTCTAGGTGCAAGCAGAGTATCTTGTACACAGAGAACCGGCCAGGTGCAGAGATGCTCACAGGCAGGGAGAAGGGGAGGAAGTAGGATTGCTGCCCCAGATCGGATGCCCTCATCACCATAGCCGCCACCAGCCTCATACCTAACCTTTACAAACTACTGACAATGGGTCAGGCTTTGTTCCAAGTGCTTTTTACTTCTTACCTCTCTCAGTCATCATAATAGCTCTGAAATGGAGACACAGAGAGGCTAAGTAACTTGCCCACAGTCACACAGCTGGGAGCTGGATCTGAGCCCCAGACCCTGCCTGCAACCCCAGGACTTCCCACTATCAGGATCTCTTGCCTCTCAGCACTATTTTCCTGCCATGATTTACATCAGGTTTCTCCTTTGCATGGACTCACCGTTTTTACCTAAATCGAATGAGCACTTTGTAAAACCCCCACCGTATACGAAAAGCCAGTTTTGCTTGTCATAAATAGAGGCTCACTATAACAATGAAAATGTAACAGCAACAAAAACTATGGCATCGAAATCCTTGCTAGACATGTTGCTGATCGAAGGCTCTGAGCCCAAGTCCTGCTCTGCCTTTGCAGAAAGGGGAGGTGAGAAGTGTTAGGGAGGTGTTTGCATTCATCACACAAAACTCACCTTTGACCTTGACAGAAAAAGTAAAAGAAACGTCTTATCCATGTATCATATAAAATATGCCTCTTCCCCTGTATTCCATCCCATCTCAGGCAAGATTGAAGCAGGGGGTATTCAGGGACCTATGGGTCAAGACACCTGTTTACAACAAGCTGTGTGTCTTTGGGCAGGTTAATGCCCCTCTCTGGTCCCTGTGCCTACTCAGAGTGAGCGATGAAGAGGTTTCAGCCACAGGTCCTCGAGAAGCAGTTGTTAGATTGATTCTGGTTCCGAATAACTTTTTTCTAGAAAAGTCAGGAATAGAAGTCCCACTATAAATGGAATTTTCACAAAATTAAGTTTATTTAAAGGGCTCTTTTTTTTTTAATCTGAAATTCATTCAACGATATTTGTGGAACAAACGCTAGATACCATCACTCTGTAGGCAACAGGGTTTCTGTAGAAAGATTTGATCCTTCTTACTTTGGGAAAATTTAAATGTCTTCTCTTTTTATTACACCATAGTCATAGTAACTCCTTCCTCATTTTGTGTGTCCACACACAGCAACTTAAAAATCTGGTCACCTACATAGTTTTCTTTCTTTCTTTCTTTCTTTTTTTTTTTTTTTCCTGGAAATGTCATTAGTCTGTCCATTCTATGCCCAAATCTGGAAGCTCCTGTATGAGTGGTTCTTTCTGAGCTCAAGAATGCTGGCCTCCATTTGAGAGAGTCTTTGCAGAAATTCCTGCAGGTGATGAACTGAGCCAGGGGCTTATCTAGGGAGGGATCAAGCTGGCCTGCCCACGCCTCAGCTAGCGGGACCGGTGCTGCTCACTTCTGGGCGCTGTTGCCGTGGGAGAATGTGGACCGGGGATGTTGGATCTTGTGGGCATGGAAGAAAAGAGGAAGCGTGATTTTCACGTGTGCTCCTGGGAGCTGGATCTGGTAGACAAGCCACAAGTTGTGACTTCTGCTCACAGTTTCCAAAGCTTGCCCTCTCGTAGTGCAGGTAGCTAAGAGCGTTAGACAAGAGGGCTGCCATACACCCGTGTTTGTCATTAACCAACTCACCTTAAGCCAATGCAGGTGGTGAAAGGTCGGAGCAGTATGTCGTGGGAAGAGCTTGGACTCCGGGTCTGTGGAGGCTGAGGCCTTGCTGATCTTCGCTGAGCAACCTTCGGCAGAAAGATAACCTCTCTGGGGCTGTTCGCTTCTCTGTGAATCAGATTTTTAATCCTACCTTGCCAATTTTATGGGAGATTAGAAATAGCGTCTAGTGTCACAAAATATATGGCAGTGGTTTTATGTATAAGTAAAATGCTTGAACCCAGCTCTTCGGGGTCCCCCTCTAGCTGCACCTCTGGGGGTCACTGGCCGGCCTTTGCTGCCCTCTGCCTCCCCTCGAGCCTGTGAAAGAGGCACCGAGGTTCCGTTCCTCCTTCTCTTCCAAGGCCGGGCTCTTCTCAGACCCAGAATCCAGAATAAAGCAATTTTCTTGGCAACAGGACTAACAGCCGTGGTCCCTGGGTGGCTCACTTGGATAAATGTCTGACTTCGACTCAGGTCACGATCCCGGGGTCCTGGGATTGAGTCCTGCATCAGGATCCGTGCTTGGTGGGGAGCCTCTTCTCCCTCTCTCTCTGCCTGTAGCTCCCCCTGTTTGTATGCTCTCTCTCTCTCTTTCTGTCTCCCTGACAAATAAATAAAATCTTAAAAAAAGAAAGAAAGAAAGAAAGAAAGAAGGCTAACAGCCACTCTACTAAGCAATCAGGAACTGCCTATAGAAATGAAAGCTCCCCCTGCCTGTCTCACTGAAGCCTGGGTGTTTGGTGACCATGGCAACAAGTATCTTGGGGGTTGTGAGAGTAGAGGCCCAGCCCTCCACAGCTTTGCCGAGATAGCAGGTGACCACCTCCCCAGGCTGCCCAGGACAAATGCGGTTTCCAAGATGCCAGATTCCCAGGTTGAAACCAGGGAAGTTCTGGACGATCCAGGACATGTCGGTCAACTTCATCTGGAGAAAAGACCTTGGATAGGGGAATGATTCTTTCTAGGTCTGCAATGTCAGGACCGGGACTCCAGGTGTGTTCTTGGCACCTTAAGGCCCGTGTTGGGCTGGGACACTCTCCCGAGCTGGAGAACTGCGGAATCGCTATCACGATAGGATTCCAGGTGACTCTTACAAAATGGCCTTCCCAGGTTCACAAAGTGACACTGAGGTCTCGTCTTAGCCTGAGTCCCTGAAGTCCACCAGAAGAGAGCTATAGAAGTACCCGGGGAATGTTTGTTTCATGAGTAAATAAAGAACCAAATGAATGGCATGGTCAAAGGCTAAAGGCTTGGCTGGATATAGATATACGGGGCCCGGCAATGGCAGGGAAAGGACTCCTTCCTTCCTATCCAAGCCACACCCATTTATCTCACATCCTCCTGATCAGACCCTTTAAAACCTGCTGATCTGAGTACATGCTGGGCAGCAGGTGTGAAGGGCTGGGGGGTGTCGTCTGGGCTCTGAGTCTCAGCCTGGACCTGACCTCTCGACCTTGAGCTCTGCTCAGTCCACTGTCCACCAGAGCGCGCTTGCAACGCTTCCCAGTGCCTTCCTCTAGCCCTCGAGGACCGTCCCTAACCACGCTCACGCCACCCCTCCACGTGAAACGGTTGCCTTTCAACTCAGACCTTCCTGGGAGATGCTTTCACGCACACAAACAGGTTCCGGGGTGCGGGGATGCGAGTTCAAGGGAGCCGCTCGTGGTTTGCCGGTCTGCTCCACGGAGAGCGCCTGGGAGCCGGGCCTGGGAACCCGGGGCTCAGCCCTGTGTCGGGCGGCCAGTCTGGGGCTGGACCGCGGACGGTGGGCTGAATGCAGGAGCCCACCGACGGCCAAATTTGTCAGTGGAGAAGCAGAGGCAGTGCGGCTCCAGCCACAGCAAACCGCATGAATCTGGCCGTTTCTGAGGCCTAGTTCTTGGGAGAGGGTCTTGCCTAGGGGCACGGACTCATCCAGCACCGGCGCGGGTCTTGGTTAAACCGCACCATGAGCACAAGGTCTGCAAAGTGAAAATCTGTGTTTTTCCACCGGAAGCATTTTATGTTTCCGTGTTTCGTTGGGAGGTTTTTAACGCTTGTGCCCGTTATGGTTCCCCCAAGCCGAGAGCTCCCGCAGGACATTCACGGTCTCGGGCGCGTTCTGTGCAACCTCCCTTCCTTCTCCTCACATCTCTGAGGCAAGAGTTTGTTGGGACTTGAGAGTTTTAATGGCTTTCCCGGAGCCTCGATCTAAGGGGGTAAAGTCATTAGTAAAGAGAAAGGTGAGGACGACACAGGGCTGGGTTGGGAGCCCTGAAGGGGAAGCTGTAGGGACTCTGAAGCAGGCCCAGGGAGAGCCAATGGCCCTTGTGTGGGGGCACCGCTGCCCCCAGTGGAAGGACTCTCAGGCCCACTCAGGCGCGCCAGGGAGAGCAGGGAGGGCCGCACCGCTAGGCCTGCTGGGAGGTCGGCCTTCCAGAAGCTCACCCCAAGAGCCACCCAACATCTGACTCAGGCAAATGAGGTGCCTGGGAAAGGTGGGGGGACTGTTTTGCTTGTTGTTTGTTTTCAACTGTGTGACTTTTTTTGTACCCGTGGCAATAGGAGAGGAAAAAGAACGAAGGACTCGCGATACCCAGGAACGGCAGCCACGGTGTCTTAGAGAAACGCCCCGCGTGCGTCTCCCTAGTGCCTCCCTGTTCTCAGGTTGCTTCTTTGGGAATGAGCAAGGAAGGAAGGAGTGTGGGGCTAACGGTGGAATTTCAGGCAGTACTGGGAGCACCACTGTGTGTAAGATTCCATCCACTCGAGCCAGCCAATACAGAGCAATTGCCTTCTTTGTGTCGGGGACTAAGGAGAGAAAGACTGGGGTGCCTGGGTGGCTCAGCCGGGTAAGAGCCCAACTTCTGGTTTTGGTTCAGGTAGTGATCACAGGGTCGTGACATCACGCCCCACAACGGGCTCCGTGCTCAATGCCAAGTCTGCTTGAGCTTCCCTCGCCCTCTTCTTCAGCCCTTCTCCATCTTTTCTCTAAAACAAGTAAATAAATCTTTAAAAAAAAAAAAAAAAGGGAAAAAAGACTTTGACAGGGACTTCTATTCTGAATGAGCTCACAGTTCCGTGGACTAAACAGACGTATAACCCTGTTTGTCAGCAGCTGGGATGCCAGTATTTGTGGATTTATTTGTGATTTCAACCATTGATTCCTCAGCAACCCGCATGATAGAGATGTGGTAACGTATCTTTTTGCTGTGGCATAAATTTGATTTGTGTTGCAATGCTAATGAGGAACGCCCAGTCAATAGCCCAGTAAGTGCCCCCACCCGACCACCCAGCATCCACCCTCGATGAGACTTTGCCTTCCTTCACTCGCCGTCGTGCGCACCAGAGCGCTAAGTGGTATTATGACCACGTTCCATTGTGGAGAAGTGCCATCGAGTTTTCAGAGCAAACATGACTTGTAAGGGCTGAAATATTTCGTTGTATAAAAGTATTTACACAAAACGTGAGACTCCCAAAGAAAATAAGAATTAGGAGAATCCCATGAGCCTATATCAATGTCACGCCTGGATTCACAAATTCAGGATCTGGAAAAATCTCGTGCCGTGTGCCTTGCAAACTGGCAAGAGGAAACAGGTCTACAACGATTATGATCAGATTTGCCAGATGAAAATTAGCTCCTGTGCTGTATGAGTTCATGTCCTGGAAAATATTTGAAACCAAGAAGGTCATGGAAGCCTGAAGCCACACACGGTGTGCGTCAGGGTGAGGCCGAGGGCACAGATGACTGTGAGCCCTTGCTCTCGGATCGCACCCGGTCCGCAGCCCCTGGCAGCTGAGACCATCCTACCATTTGCTTAGTCTGTTGGGTAGAAGTTATCAAACCAGAACACAGAGGTAACACATTACTCCTTCCATCAAAGGAGGGCCCCAACATCTGGGCACCGGATGTGAGGCATCAAAATGTTCTCAGGTTTCTGAGCAATTACTGGTGTGTAACGGTTGACTCTATTACCCACTGGAAACAAAGGCTTTGGTCCAAAACCCACAGCTCCGATGAGATCAGGAAGAGCCTCCCACTGCTAGGTGAAGGTTTGTCCACAAGACATGCCGTGTGGGCTCTGTGACTGCCTGTCCACTCATTGTTTGATACAATAAATATTCACTGAGTGCTTGTTACCGGCCAAGGACCGTCCTGAGGCAGTGAACACTGAGAGAAAGCTCCAGCCCACATCGGGACTAGCTTGTAACTGAGCACAAAGAGGGAAAACAAACGAGACCAAACAAACACGCTCTGAAGGCACCCACACAGGCTGAGGGGCTCGTGACCCGGGAGATCGCACGACAGGTGTCGAGAGGACGATCACCGTGAGACCCGTGCGGGAGGAGTGGGCAGCCACGCGAGGGACGGCCGCGGCGGGCCCTCCGAGGAGGCGCGAACCGCGCACGCCAGGGGCGAAAGGCCTTGTGAACCTGAGAGCAGGGGGGAGGAGGGGAACTCCAAGGGCGAGGCAGGGCCCGGGTGGTTCAGCGACCCAAAGTCCGCGGGAGAAAGGGAGGGGCTGTGTGCTGGGGACACAGTCAGGGACCGCCGGCGGGTCCGCGCTGCCCCCCCAGAGCTCAGACCTGCTCTTGCATGTGACCGGGAGGAGAAAATGTGTGTCCATCCAGGTGAACCTCCAGGACGCCCGTACACTAGCTGCGCGCGCTCTCTGTGCTGCCGCTTGTAAACGATCCGCAGGAACAGCCGCGCGAACCCCGTTTGTAAGTCGTTTGGATCTGAGCTTTACAGACTTGCCCTTTGCAATTTAGACGGCTTGTTTCTCAGCAGCTCCCCCGAGGGAGACATGGGAACGTGAACCTTTTTGCTCCGTTGATGAGAGAGAAGGTGGTCCATGGGAATAGGTCAGACACGATGTAAATGATTGATTATTGACAAGCCATTGATAATCGATATTCTCCATGGAGAATCTCTGGTGACGCATTTCTTTTCTACTTCGATAGAGGAAATGGCAGCTTTCTATTTCGCTCATAAGAAGATTGAATGCTGTATTGTCCCTTTTCTCCCATTGGCTTTGTTGTTGTTTTTGTTTTTGTTTTGTTTTGTTTGTTTTTGCATTAGTTTATTTTGGTTTTGGAGTTTTGGTGTTTTTTTGCATTGGTTTTTGTTTTTTGGTTTGTTTTATAGTGTTTTTTTTTTTTTTTTTTTTTTTTTTTTTTTTTTTTTTTTTTTTTTTTGCTTTGGTTGCCAGGAAGCTCATATCCAGACTGGATGGTTAATCACAGAAACTATTTTAATTCTTATCATTAAGGTATTTGCTTTCTCCTCCTTTAATTAGCTTTATTATTTATTTCCATTTTATGTCACCTTAAATCTTTGTGTGGCTAGAGGTGGAAGAGCAATAAAGCAAATTGCATACCTCAAAGCCACAGCTCCGTGGTCGGCTTGCTATGGACCTCAGAAGCTTTATATCCACCGGTGACAGGGTATGAATAGTTAGTTGAATTAGCAATTAAATACACTATTATTGATAATTTCCATAAAATGTTAAGCTTCAGGACTTTGGCCAAGAATCATTTCTACTAGAAAGTCAGGTTCTACCATAAATTCAAGGTCTGACTATTGCCATCAGAAAGGTTTTAAGCTTAATATAAAACAGGAATGTTTCTCCTCCCTGGAATGCATTTGCCAAAGAACTTCAACTTCTGTCTCCTTTCCTGTTGAACTTTAAAAACCGGAGAGACAACTGTCTGTCGAGACTGTTTTGTCTGGAGCCGGGCTTACGGCAGCGATCCAGCATGATACATTTCAATTCTTGGTCCCCAACTCAGAATCTCAGGAAGCACCTCGATCGTGCCCTGTTAATTGCAAAATTCACTTACAGTAAACTTAAAGAATAAAAAGCCTCTCTTCTCCTTGGCTTCCGAGGAAGCAGGAAGTGTGGGGGCGGTGGTTGCATGCAGACTGAGGGCCCATGCGTCTGCAATGGAACCCTGAAAGTCATTTATAACCGCGTTTAACCCTGGAAAACCCTGCTTCCTCTCTCCCTCTGGTCACCCATATCAACTTCAGTGTCATGGCTCTGGCTTTTGCTGGCCCCGAGGAACATAACCACATTGGAGTTATTACCAGATAATCCCGGGTTTAGTTGTAAACAAGGCTTCTGCATCCAGACTAACTATACGGATCATGGTTGTGGGGAGAAAGAGAGACAAAGATGCCAGATCCCATAGGATAGTCAAGGTGGTGCTCCATATCTTTTGGTGGGAGGTTGGGGTACCAGGTGGTGGGTATTATAGAGGGCACAGATTGCATGGAGCACTGGGTGTGGTGAAAAAATAATGAATACTGTTTTTTCTGAAAATAAATAAATCAATTTAATAAATTAATAAATAAATACAAACCAAGAAATCACCAACACCAGCAAGAACCTTATTTTTTTTTTTTAAGATTTTTATTTATTTATTTGACAGACAGAGATCACAAGTAGGCAGAGAGGCAGGCAGAGAGAGAGGAAGGGAAGCAGGCTCCCTGCTGAGCAGAGAGCCAGATGCGGGGCTCCATCCCAGGACCCTGAGATCATGACCTGAGCTGAAGGCATCGGCTTAACCCACTGAGCCACCCAGGCGCCCGAACCTTATTTTTTAATGATAGAAATATTAAATATCCACGAACAGGAAACGAAAGCTTTCAGGTAGACCACAAAGGAGGTGAGGGGAGAGAAAGAAAATGTCAGTGCATATTCCTAACATTTTGGCAGACATCGATGTGTAGCACACAAAGTCTAGGCCAGGGGTTAACACACTGAGGCCCGAAGCCAAATTCCTTTTTTTTTTTTTTTTAAATAAAGTTTAATTGGATACTACCCTGCCCATCTGTTTCCATATTATCTGTGGCTAACTTTATGAATTAGGGGCAGAGCAGAACAAACACTATGTAGTCTGCAAAGCCTGAAATATTTATTATTTAATACCTGGCCCTTTACACCATAAGTTTGCTAGCCCTGATCTACACTTTTTGTCTCTTCACATTTATGCTTATACATAGTCTCATACACAATTTTTTTTTTTTTTTTTTTTTTTACTTTTTAGTTTGAAATCATTATAAACCCACCGGAAGTTACAAAGAACGTTTGCAAAGAGAAGTTCCGTGCACTTACATCCAGCTTCCCTCTGTGTTAACATCTTGCGTGATGATCAGATGGTACCAAAACCAGAGTGCAGTCCTTTGTGGTGATACACACACTTTTTAAATATAAAAATGACATGAAATATGACACCTTTAAAGTTAGGAGTGACTCCATATGACAGTAAAGAGAAAGAAACATGATTGTCGTTACTGTATCCTGAGAAATCCCCAGGAGTCCGATCTGATCTATTATCCAGGAGAAAAATCAGAACCAGTCGGCGTTCCCACATCACACTGACCAAAACTTCTGGAGGGGCTTACGCTTTATTTGCACCTAGACTTGTAATCCTTTCTACTCTCTCCCTCCTGACCCTCCCCATCATCTTGACACTTTAAAAAAAAAAAAAAATGTGCCTGAAATATGACGGGAGAATCAAAGATGACAGAGCATTGATAAGGTCCAGAAAAGTCTCAGCTCCTCTGAAGCCAGCGATTAAAGAGAAAAGTGACATTTGGTTTATTCAAATATGTTTATCTGACATCTGTCTGGGATTCGTCTGAAGTATGGAGGGCTCCGTCCCCAGCCCTTCCCGCCATGTGCCTGGTCTCGACATAAGATACTTTGTGAGGGATGGAGTCCTTAAGCTCCACAGCTAAGAAGAAAAGATGCCAGGGTTTCTGGCAAATTGGGTCAGAGAAGGAGAAAGGCTTGTTATGAATTGTTACTGCATTAGAACACGCTTCCCTTTGGCTAGAGTTACCAAGTGTACACGCGGATTTGGGACGCACTCATATTTGTGTTGAATGAGGCTGGGTTCATGGGCGTAGGTTACATAGGTCTTTAGAAAATGTACAAATACAGTAGGTAGGGAAAGGCAATACAGCTTAAAAAAATAATAAAATAATAATAATTTTTTTTTTGAAAAAGCTATGGGAGAAGACCAAACTATAAGGCAGTGTGATTAAGAAAATTTAATAGCGGGGCGCCTGGGTGGCTCAGTGGATTAAGCCGCTGCCTTCGGCTCAGGTCATGATCTCAGGGTCCTGGGATCGAGTCCCGCATCGGGCTCTCTGCTCCATCCCCCCCTCTCTGGCTGCCTCTCTGTCTACTTGTGATTTCTCTCTGTCAAATAAATAAATAAATAAATCTTTAAAAAAAAAAAGAAAAAGAAAAAGAAAATTTAATAGAACAGCTTGAATGGGAGATTGCAACTTACCAGCAAGAAGCCAGTGAAAGACACGAATGCTCTCTTGGACTCCAGGGGTCACTGTGCTGGAAAAGCAGACAGGAGTGAGGCACTTGGTTCTTTCTGGGACCCAGGGGGAGCCAGGAGGCCTGAACGAGCGGTGGCCCCCAGTGGGAAGATAGACTCTGAGTGGGTAGGGTAGACCCCAGAGACCAGTTGGGAGACTGGTGGACAGCCCAGCTGAGAGGTGGCCATGTGTGGGCCAGTGGTTCCCAAAGTGCATTCCCGAATGAGCAGGATCAGCACCACCGGTAGCCTGTTCAAAAGCCAACCCTTGGCCTCCCCAGAGACCAGCTGCATCAGAAACCCGAGTGTGGGCCCCCACGCCCTGCGCTGCACTGAGCCCCTGATGGGGTTGATGCACACAGGGGCTGAGCTACCCCCCATCCCAGGACGGAGGTGTACACCATGTAGGCGAAGAGCGGTGTTCAGACAATGGTTGTTTTTTATTTTTAATTTTTAATTTAAAGTCAGTTTAGGTAACATATACTATATTATTAATTTTGGGGGTAGAATTTAATGATTCATCGGTTGCGTGTAACACCCAGTGCTCATTTCATCACGTGCCCTCCTTCATGCCCTGTTCTAAACACAGAGCTTGGGCAACAGAAAAAGAAAGTCTGCATCGGCTCTGTCCCTCAACACAGGATGCTTCTCCAGTGTGACACCTTCCCCACTCAGCCCTGCGTGTTCCCTCGGCGGGCACTGTACCTGTTTGGTTCTGCCCCTGCCCTAGACCCCTGGGTGAAGGAGGAAAGCATTTCAGCGACAGGGATCCCAGAAACTTCTTCTTTTATCAAAATTGTGTCCTGTTGTCTGTTTGCTTGTTTTCATGGGAGAATCCTCTCAACCATTCTCCTGGAAGTGTAGGAGAGGGAAAGGAAAATCTCTATGAAGGTTTCCAGGAAGGATGTTGGGTAAAAAGTAATAATAACAATAATAATAATAACCAGGCCCCCTGGTTCTCTTTCTCCAATCTGGCTCCCCTTCCCCAGAGGCAGCACTCAGTACCTGCTGTTACTTTGCACAAGCGTGAGAAAGGAAAATCACTTCCCAGCCTCATCTGCCAGGCAACAGAAGTTTCTGCTACAAACGGCCGCTCCTACAGGCAGCTCTTATTAAACCCTGCTATCGCATTAAGCCCAGACAGTGACCTGCTCTGTCGCTGGAAAGAATCCGCAATTAACATGGGGAGTTTAATCAGGATATTAATGGGTTTGGTTTTTAATTCCTATAATATTTTCATCAGTTAAAAAAAAAAAAAAAACAACCTCATTTCAACCTGCATTAAGCTAGAAAAGTGGATTTGGTGGGGTGAGAAGGGACAGGATTTAAGAAAGCTTTTATTTCTCATCAGGTAAAATGCCAAGTATATGGAGGATTCTGTTTGTTTGCAAAGAAACCTTCGTTAAGCAACCCAAGGTTGAGCCTGTGACCACTTTGTGACACGGCGGCTGACTGCAGGAGACAAGACAAAGTGTAGGGAGCAGAGAGGTTTGCTTGTGTAGTTGCTAAATGCTGATTTTCCCAATTCCCTTCCATGGTGATTCCATAGTCAAGGCCAAGGAGATGAAGGGCATGCATGTTGTCTACTCCAAAATTATTCCCTTCCATGGTGCTTCCATAGCTAAGGCCAAGGAGATAAAGGGCATGCATGCTGTCTACTCCAAAATATATAATAGCTTAAATCAAGTCAGTACTTGGTTTGCATTTACCGTAGTTTATTGAATCAAGGATGCCACTCGTTGTTAAGATGTGTCGTTATTTAAGGATCCCTAAGGGGAGAAGAAAAGTACAAAAGCAACACTGACAATTCATTGTAAGAGATCATTGATCAGAAGATGCATTCTGATTTCAGACACATTAAGATGCCTGGAGGTAGGCTGGCCAGATGGTAGGTAACCGCAGTGAAGCAATCATCAACCCTTGTTCCTTCTAAAACTTTCTGCTCCATCGGGCTTAACATCAATGCCTTATGCCTTATCTGCATGTCTGTCACTCACATGGCAGCAAGATGGCGGATGCATCTGATGTCCCCTCTGCAACAAGGTGGCAGAAGAGTATATCTTCCGCTAGAAAAACAAAATGAGAGGAATGGAGATATATATATATATATATATATATATATATATATATATATATATCTCCCCACGACAGTGGGATTATTTATTCACTTACTTTGTTCCTTTAAAGAATTGGCTTATGCGACTGTGAGTCTGGCTGGCCACGTCTGAAATTTGTAGGGCAAGCCAGCAGGCTGGAAACTCTCAGACAAGAGCTGAAGCAGTTCTTAAAGTCTTCAACTGATTGGACAGGGCCCACCCACGTGATCACGGATAACCTCTTTTATTTTAAAAAAAATCGACCGATTATGGAATTCCATCACATCAACAAAATACCCCCACAGCAACACTTTGACAAATGTTTGGAAAACTAGGGACCAGAGCCTACCCAAGCTGACCTACAAAACTAGCCATCACAAAGAAAGAGTGGATGACAGCAAATCTCCCAGCAAGTTTGCCTTTTTAAGCAGGGAAGGACTCCATGCCCCATACGCCTCACTGGTGCATGATCAGTACCAGCTGCAAAGGAGGCCGGAGGTGAAGAATTCGTTTTTCGGCCTCTATGGGAGGGGTATATAAGGAAATGGACAGGGAATGGATTTGGGTGAGCCAACCCACAGGGTGTGGCGCGACCTATTTATTGGACATCTAATGAGTATAAGAGGCCAAACAGCCACGTGCTGGCCAGTTTCAATTCTTGTCCATCATTTACCTAAGATAAATAACTTTGGCTCCTAACACCAACTACTCATTCCCTTTCCGAGCGAGGCTGCCGAAAAAGGCTTTTCAATTTAGAGGAGAGGCGCAAAATGCCTTTTAAAATATTTAAGCCAAAAAGTAAATCCACATAAAGAAAAATATTAAATAAGTCATAGGACGGGCAGTTTGCTGGAGCAGACAAGGGGAGGTCGCCTGGGACGTCTCCAGCAGAGTGCGGCCTCTCCGGGCGTCACTGGGCGAAATCACAGGCCCAGGGCCCCACCACTCGTGGAGCTCCAGGTGGGATCCTGGGAACAATAGGGAGCCTCTTTCTCGGAACCTCCATGTCCTCGCCTGGAAAGGAGGGACACGTTTGTCTGCATCACAGTGTGGTCGCGCGGCCAAATGGGGTCCCACAGAGCTCTTCACGGTCGGCATTCCTCAAACATTCCTCAAAATGTTCTTCTTCATTCATCATCACCTCCCCAGTGGAGAGAATGTTTTCACAGTTCTTCCCCTGTCACATTGAAGGATTTTATTATAAAAAGAGTGATGAGCCTAGGTTGGAGGAAGTCTCTTAACCCCGTCAAGCCTTAATGGCCTTCATCTAGAACACGGGGCTGGGCCAGCTTAGAGAAACACCCGGAAGGCCCCTTTGCCATCACAGGGAGACCCTCCTAGGAGACCTCATGGGATCCAAACCACAAGAACGAACAGTAAAACCGATTACTACCTCCTTTTCTGAAAAGAGTGATGCAGGCCCTTTATGATTAAATCATTTATTCTGGGTCACTGCGTGGTAATTGGCCATGGTGGATTTGAAGTCACCGGGGGCGATTTTGCCCCCGAGGCAACAGCTGGCAATGTGTGAGGCATTCCTGGTGGTCACGATGGAGGGGGTGGGCTGCTAACATCCAGTGGATAGAGCCGGAGCCGTTGGCTGAAGGCATCCAGTGAACAGAACAGCCCCCAGCAAAGAGCCATCCAGCTCCACACATCAGTGGCGCTGAGGATGAGAGGGTCCCCCCCCACCCCCGTCTCCGCAGGCCTTGGTTCGCAGGTGTTCCCAAGGGCCACACGAGGTCACCAGGTCACCAGGAGCCAGGCCAGCGCTGCCGGTAATCAGAGCCACCGATGAAACTGTTGTAGCAATGTGGGAACGTGCTGGCCAGTGCAGGGGCTTACGGGAGGAAGTTCCAGATTCTTCCCCTCTGAATCACCGGCAGCAAGACCAGAAGACAGAAACAAGAAGTAAGCCCAGCTTAGTCACTGAAGGAGTCAAACTACATCTGAGACAGGTAAAACTCTCACCACCAGTCCACAAGCTCAAGTGTGGAAGAAATGCAACTTCCTCGAACGTTCTCCACCTGAAGACTCAATGTCAATTTCAAGTCTGTGTTCCCAGGGGCAGAGACTTATTCCCGGTCAGTTCAGGACTCCTCCCCGTTCCTGAGGGACGCAGCTGATACAGGGGGTAGGTAGGAGCAGGCGGGGGGAATTGGCATGTGGTGGCCTCAGGCTCTCACAGGTCTTCTGATCGCTGTGAACTCTATGAGGTCTCTTCACATTTACCCCGCCCCCCAGACTTGTGGTGGCTGTGACAGTCTCCCCCTGGGGCACACGGGCACCCTGTCAGGTGGCCACAACCAGCTACACCATGCGTGGCCTATTGCAAGACGAAAATGTGGGGCCCTTGGTTCAGAAAGTGCTAGGACTTTCTAGACGGTATTCATCCAGACACAGAGAGCCCCGTGTGACTGCCCAGGTCAACTACCCATGACCACGGCCCTGGGGGTACCCCACCCCCTAGGCCCAGATGCCTGATCACCCACTCCTCTCAGCCATTTGGCTGGCTTTCCAGCCCTTTTCCCAGGGCCCTGGAGCCCAGGCCATCTCGAGGGACTCACAGCATTCCTAGGTGCTGCTGGGGAAAAGGTGCAGGTGGTCACTATTCCTGAGTCCCCTTGAAACTGTCAGGCTTTCTCCCAGGGACACCTGGCCGCATTTGACTGCCTAGTTCCCCCAGGTCTCCTCTGCCCACCGTCCGCAAGCTTATCCTGTCATGTCCAGTAGGGAGACTTGTTCTGAATCACATCTTGTCTTGTTCCCGAACTGCCTCAGGAAGCACGGGTTGGCGAAACCCACTTTCATTAAATTCAAATTCCTTCCGTTGTATTTTTGGTGTGATCGTGAGTAACTGATGCCTGGTTGAGGGAAAAGCAGCCAATACAGGAATGCTGGGAAGAGCCGAGAAGATTTTTCAAAAGCATTATCCCACCAAATGCGATGGGCCACACTCACCATCCTCCCCCACAGACCCTGGCAGAAGTGTATGTGCAGAGGGAAAGAACACAGCGGGAAAGGCATGAGGGAAATTGTGCTGGTGGGCTTCTGGGAAGGATCCCCACGTAGCCTGTAGGTCTCCACTTACATTCTCTCTCTTCCAGGAAGTCCTCTCTGACTTCCTCTCCCTGGTTGTGGTAACTACTCCTTCTCGAGCCCCCATGCCTCCTACCGTCCGATCTCTGTCCTCTGTCCCGCAGACCTATGGGAGGCGGACTGGGGTAATTTGGAAAACCACCGTGTTTAGGAGACAGGCAGATGTGGGGTAGGTCCTGATTCTGTGTCAGCTTGGGCAAGCTGTCTGACCCCTCTGACTGGGGTTTTTCACACCTGACGGTACACATCCATCACCTAAGGATCTTGTTGGAAGGGCAGATTCTGATTCCCTGCGCACCATAGGATGGCAGGCGAGCCCATCCTCCGAGCAGCCAGAAGGAGGACCCCCCTCCTCCCACTTTACAGTTCACTTTTCTTTCTGGACCAAATAAGGAAACTACCATGTACCCTACCAAGGTAGTAGCCAGAGTTCCTCAGGTCACTTTCTGGCCCTCTGGAGCTCCGACGGCCAGCAGATAGAAAGAAATCTCAGAGCTGAGAAATCCCAGTCGCTATCATTCTGGACGACCAATTGGCAACTCCAACCTCTCCGTCGGGGGTTTGTGAAAAATGTAATTAGCCCAGGTGAGGCTCATTAGAGCAAGCCTGGAATTCTGCCAGTGCTACCACGAGCTTTATGCCAACCCCTTGATTTTAATATCAATGGCAGTGCTGACAAGGAAGCTAGAAGGCCCGGCAGGCTAGGAGGACGCTTTGTACCCAGGCGGGAGGGCACCCCCCCCTCCCCTTCCGCTCGCTCTCGCCACAAGGTGAGGCAGTTGGCTTCGTCAAATCAGAGCCAGCTCATGAGCAATTTCCACTGTCCTCCCCTTTCCAACAGCCTGGGCCCCAGGTGATCTAGAAATTAAATGAAGCTCAGAAAAGCAGACAGCTTGAGGAGCGGGGCGTCCGTAGCCCATCCTGGGCTCCAGCAAGACCGTGTGCTTCCGTTGTCGGTTTCCTTGGAATTCCTCTGGGCCTTTGGCACATGGCGAAGTCTCTCTCCAGAACCCCACAGCTCTGGAGTGTCTCTGCCAGAGGGTCCCAATCCCCCGCGTGTCTCCTTGTTCTCATGCAAAATTTAAAGTGGGCAATTGTAGCCAACGCTGTCTTTTCTCCCTGTAAATTAAGATATTTATGCTGATGCGATGTTTTCGGAATAGGACTCTGGGCCGGCTCCTGAGCTTGGGGATGCCAGCTCGCCAGCCTTATCCTCATCATCTTCCTTTCTCCTCACCACTCTCATTTACTGGGGATTTATTATGTGCTAGATTCCAGCCTTTGCATTTTGCCTGTGTTCTCCCAAATAATGCACACCACGAAGAAGGTTATGCTCACATGACCGAGAGGAAGAAAACAGCGTCACCCAAAGCCATCCTACCGCTTAGTAGCTCATCCTGTCTGCTCCGTCATTAGAGTTGAGAGTAAGGTTATTTTCCACTGCACAAACCGCCCTCCCCGCAAAGAATTTGGATTTCAAAGAGATTGCCTTATAAGTTTGGTTAGAAACCTGGAGCTGGGGGCGCCTGGGTGGCTCCGTGGGTTAAAGCCTCTGCCTTCGGCTCAGGTCATGATCCCAGGGTCCTGGGATCGAGCCCAACATCGGGCTCTCTGCTCAGCGGGGAGCCTGCTTCCTCCTCTCTCTCTCTCTCTCTGCCTGCCTCTCTGCCTACTTGTGATCTCTGTCTGTCAAATAAATAAATAAATCTTAAAAAAAAAAAAAAAAGAAAGAAACCTGGAGCTGATCATTGATTTTGTTATATAGAGATGAGAGGTCGAGAAAGAGAGCAAAGAAAAGGAGGGGTGCGCCGGGAGGAAGTAAGGGGAAGAAAATCAGGTAAATTCACAGGACAGCATCCTTGACATTCGAGTGAGCAAACATGGGAGCAGTGAAGTATGTCATACGCTATATTTAACACTAAGCATTAGAGAAAACGAATTCCAACTGGCTATGTTAGAAATGGGTATATATTAATTTTAATATGACAAAAAAAACAGCCCTATTGAGAAAGGCTAGAAGTAAAGTTTGTAACTTTCGCTTTCTCTCCTACCTATAAAAAATAGAACTTAGGTCATGGTAAAATTCTGTAACTTGAGCATTCATTTTTTCTAAAGATAATTTGATGAATACATTCTACATATCAGGAAAGAGAGATTTAAAATATGGAGAGGCAGAGAAAGAACTTACCACGTAGTGGGTAGATGGATAATTCGTTTTCGGGAAGAAGTAGGAACGTCTGAGTGTGTGTGTTACAGTGACTGTCCTGCAAGGGACAGAAACTGATTCTGGTGACTTCGAGGAAGCACAGGGCCCCAGGGGAACAAAAAAGGCATCTAATGGCGATCCGAGGCCAGGAGTCAGGAACAACATTGCAAGAAGCTGTGTTTTTCACTTGAGATTTGAGGAAATAGCAGAAGAGCGGTGCAGCCTAGCGTCCATGAGTGTTTCTGTGGGTGTGAAGGTGTCGGAAACGGGGCGGGCAGGTGGAAGGGGAGGGGGCCCAGCGAGGGGGAGCACGAGTGGAGAACATTCCACAGGAGGTGACTGGAAACCCCCTGCAGAGGGGCATTGCCTCCAGATGCCTGGAAAAGGGGGCCGAGTGGGCAAACGTCAGGGGAATAACCCACACGGGGGACGGCCCCGTCTCTCCCCCGGTGGAGGCCAACTGAGGCAGAGTTGAAGAAATCACAGAAGGAGACAGCCCAGGTGAAAATTCCTACCACTGGAAGCCTCTAACGAGGATTTTATGAAGCTGCCTTGCGAGGAACTACTTCACTCCAGGAGAATGCCTCCTGGTTGCCGTGACTCAGAGAGTGATCTGCGAAATAATTCACCAAATTAGAGTTTGCCGGGTGTAAGTTTGTAAATCTGATCCCCCTGCCCGCCCCCCATTACGTTGATTATATCTTTCATCCCCAAGAATGAAGCCAAGAGCCTCCCCCTGCCCCTCCTCCCCTCCCTCTGTAATCCTCACCCCTCATTTCTCAGCACCCTGCCACCCCTAAGGCAGTGGCGTGATCCCCTCGAAGCTTGCAGGGAGTTCATTAAAAACCGCCACCCTCTCCATTGCCCACCGGGCACTCCCAGCAGCCCCTGGGGCCATGGCGGTGGCAGAGCAAGACAGTCACTCAGGAGGGGCCGGCCCCCCTGGAGGACAGGGACCCCCCGCACGAATGAGAGGAGCCAGCAAACAGTTAATGGTTTAATCCTTTACAGAAAAAGTCAAGGCAGACTTGTGATTCTTGATGTTAATGAAGGTGTCACACATTGTCTAGAGAAAGTTGTGCCTGGCAATCTTCCCTTTTTCGGATGCCTACCCCAGTGACATTTCATCTCACATCCACCTTAATGAAATGCATAATTAACATATTCTAATTGTGCTGAGCGCTGCGATGATTTTGACAGAACTCACTTTCCATGTCTAATTTGATGCTAATTTAATCTGTTCCTCTCCCGCTGACATGACCTTTCTTGATTGAGTTTCACTGAGGAAATTTTTTGATGGATTGATTTATCAGCATTGCAGAGACAACAAAGGCTCAGGGTGCACGACAGAAAATAGGAAGGGAACGGCCCTGGAAGCCAGCGCGCTCTGAACTTGCCGGCTGGAATGTCCTCTTTCCAGAGACGGCTTGTCTGATCTACTGATGGAATTTGAGAAATGTGACATCTGTGTGCGGGTTTGATCTCTCCGATAAAGACAGTAAATATCTTATTGTGCTTGTGAAGCTTTGCATGGAAAACTCCTCTAGGGCTAGTGGAAGGTAGCTTAGGACGTTCCTGGTGACAAAGAGCCAAGCCGGCCAGCGGCTGATGGCCACTTCCTGCCTGGGCTCTTGAGTGGAATTTGGTTGCTTGGCTTCTGCCAGGAGGCACAAGGAGGCAGGACGGCGACTATCTTCGGTTAAGATGAAGGAACGTAGCAACTACCAGGGCCACCGCGTGGGGATTTCAGACTTCAGGAGAGGTACACCTGGATCTTGTGGGAGCGTCTATGGACTTTTCCCCCAGCGCACCTGCTCTTGGAAACACGGTATCTAAAGGCGACGCGTGTGACTGCCTCTTTGTCCAAATCCAGATCTATGGGGAGGTATGTGCTTAGGATACAAGCAGACAGTCCACCAGTAGCCAGGTGAATCACAGAGGGGAACCCGTGAGCCAGTTGCAAAGACAGAATCCTCAAAACTGTGGGAAAAAAAACCAAAAACCAAAAAACACTCCTTGGTTTGGGAGTTTGGTTTCATGTAGTCTTTAGTTCGTTTACCTAAATGTTTCTTCTCTTAGGAAAGATGTATGGAAGTTGTCCATAGTAAATAGATGTTTTCTTCAGAGTCCCCGAGGAGGAGGAAACATTTATTCCAACATGGCTGCCATGACCGCAAAGATTTTTGCAAAATTTCTCCAGGAGCTGTCTGATGAGCCCCACAAGGATAGCAAGATAACGAGATTATAATCATTATAATTACACTTCATCATAGATCAAAAGCAGTTTAACTCAGCAAAATGACCTGGCCAGCTTCACTCTCTTTTATTCTAAGCGACTTCTGGCTTTGCACAAAGATTCAATCCCTCTGCCAAGCCTGGCGGGACGGTGTGGCTAGGGCTGCTCTCAAGGCAGCGGGCAGAGCAGAACATGGACCCAGGGGCCACACTCCTTCGTTTTTAGCTCCCCCCAGGCACCCCTGCATCATGAGCAGGGAAACTGGACGGTTTTCTCATGGGCAGAATGGCAGAATGGCAGTCCTACCTTAAAGAGCTCTTTTGAGGACTAAATTAGTTAATAATGTATCTGCCAGGCAGAAAGAACAGTGCCTGACACATAGCTTGGTTCATCTTTTAGGTTCGAGCCACTCTGATAGGAGATGGGCCGAAGCCTTCTAACACTAGAGTGGCCTTCCCAGCTGAAGTCTGGAAGTGGGTAGACCTGTTCTCCTCTGAGATTATTAAGTGAGCGGACATACAGTTTTGAGGCAACTTCAACGATGTGTCCATTTCTACTGCTGTTGTAGCAAATTAACCACAAACGGGAGTGGCTTAAAACAATGCAGACGGACCATCTTATAGCTCCAGAGGCCTGAGAGTCCCACTCCATCTCTCTGGGATAAAATAAAGCGTCAGCAAGGCTGCTTCCTTCTGGAGAATCCAGGGGAGAATCTGTTTCCCTGTCTTTTCAGCTTCTGGGGGGCGGCCCGACATTTCCCAGCTCACAGCCCCGTCCTCGAATCACTCTAACCTCCTCTGTTCTCATCTCTCCTCTTAATGGCTCTGGGCCACCTGCCCCTCCTCTAAGAACCCGCCTGGATAATCCAAACTCATCTCTCCGATCTCAGGATCCGTGATCTGCTCCAGGCGGCAGAGTCTCTCTTGCCATGGACAGGAAGCCTTCACGGGTTCTGGGGATCAGGATGTGGGCATTTTCGGGGCCATGACTCAGCCTGCCGTAACTGGTTTCACTTCAGGCAGGAAGTGGTCCTCAGCAGAGGAGATCGATGCCCTCCCACATCTCCGTGCCACTCCGCCCTACCATTTTGAGGGAAGAAAATCGATCTGGAAGAAGTAACTGAAATGAGAGATAGGACGGGCTCTCCAGGGTGGTGCGGTCCCCTGGAAATGCCGCGCCTCTGTTGGCTTCGCAACAGTGTTGGGATGTTTGTCCGTCAGTGTCAGGCTTGAAATTATTCAAGGATTCCAACCCCAAGTACATGCCCCCTTGAAGCATATCCGTCTGGCTGCGAGTTCGATCATGACAGGGCCTCCTGTGTGATACACAGCATTCCCCTGGCTTGGTCAAAGCCTTTCTTACAGAGCCTCCCACAAGCCAGGAATTTTGATCTCAGCCCATTCTCCGCTGTTTCTGCAGGGCCTAGGACAGTGCCCAGCCCCTTCAAGGCAATCAATATATTGTCATCTAAATGAGTAAGTGGTTGATACTGAGGGCTTTTGGAGTCCTTGGAAACTACAACAGTTTTTCACAAAGACGAAACATGTTTTGTCTATTCTGCTAATACCCCACCTGGAAAATCCTGGATTTCTCGGAATATGATCATACTCCGTGGTCACCATGAAACTTCAAGTTTTTCCCACGTGAAACCAGAAGAGAGACTGGGAACCCATTGTTGCTTAGAGCAATGTCTGCTCATCAAGTCGCTTTCATTAGAATAGTTCACTTCAATAAGATCCTGGGCATTTTTGATAAGCCAGCATCCAGGGAACAAAGCTGTTATAAAATGACTTACTTAGAGGTTCCAGCCATAATTTTTGGCCTCAGCATATTGCTGGGTGTTTTTTTTCTGTCAGTCTAAAGTGAAAATGTAACATTTCAATTGCAATCCATTAGAAAGAGGCAAAGAAGGGGCTATTTGCATTTGATCCACAAATTGGACCAGAATAATTTTTGTCAACTTCTGATCTGCCAATACTCCGTTCTTTAAAAAAATTAAACTAAATACTCATTAATTCACTGTTTTCCCTTATTGAGTGAAAAGATTTTTTTTTTTCTGTCAACTGTGTTTTTATCCAGAAACAGTTAGAGAATATTTTGCATTATTAAAAATTGGGAGGTGGGAAGTGACATTTCCTTTGAACTCCAAACAAATTGCAAACTTCAAAAAATGTGTGACGAAACAACCTAGCATTATAACCCAAGGAGTCACGATGGAGAAATAAGATAAAGGAAATGAAGAGATTTTTTTTTCAAATAGGATGCTAGTGATGCTTAACGCCCGTGTATTAGTTTTAGTGTTTACAAGTACTAATTGATTCTCTGTCAAAAGAAGTATCATTTTAGTCACATAAAAATTAGTTCAATTATCATCAATCCAACAATGTGAAAGACTATATGTGGTAGGCGAAATTCAAAAGATGGTCTCCCACAATTCCCATCTCACGTTGGTTCAAAAACTAATCTAGCTACTGCACTTAAGGGATTTTGCAGATGTAAGTAATAGCTCAAACTAGTTGACCTTAAGCTAGAGATTATCTGTCTCAGGTGGGCTTGGTCCAATCAGGTGATCCTTTTAAAAGCAAAGCATTTTCTTTAGCTGGAAGCAAAAGGAGATATCAGAGAGCTGCATCCCTACTGGCCTCAAGGAAGGAAACAGGAAGAAAATTGGGGTCAGACATATTTGAATTCAAATTCTCCACTGTTAGGAAATTTTCCTAATCATCCTATGCCTTAATTTCCTAAATTATGCTACTAGCAATCTCAGAAATGTATCATAAGACATTAAGAGAGATGATATATACAAAATATATTATGACACATACTATGTGCACAACAAATGTCATGATTATTATTTTTTAACGTTCTCTTGTAAGGGTACCATTCACTGACTCTTTTGCAATCTGGGTTCTGATTCTAATAAAACAATATGAGTCCGCCCACATGAAACAACACAGAAAAGCATAATCCAAGTATGAGGTTTTGTACTATGTTGGGCTTGTGGGTGGGGCCAGCTCTTCACCCCTTTTTACATTTCCTTTTGATCCTCACCTAAGCTCAGTAATTTCCCCTGGATTTACTGTGTAGCTGACTGTCCCTGTGTGTTTCCAGGAGTTCAAATCTTTATCATCATGCCTTTTCAACAAAAATTAGCTACCCTGGGTCCTGTTCTTCCAGGACCTCACAAAGTAAGTGGGAAGAGTCTTACAAATTAATTTGTACAAAGTGGATAATGACCTATGATCCCTTAGCTTCCCATATGTATTCCATTAGAGACTCTGAATGCCTTCACTCTAATAAATAAGGTGGGATTTCAGGCATCAGCTTCAAAGCTAATAGAAGGATAATTGGGGGGACTGCAAATCCTTTTGGTGTTACTGGAAGCTGTCCCATGTGGGTAACAGTCTATACAATGTCCAGCTAATGACATCTTTTCCTGTTTCCATCCCCTTTGCTCATATGGTTGCCTGATTTCTCTACTTGACACCATAAGGATTTCCACAAGTTCCTTCTTCTCATTAACTCATCTGTATTACTTAGAAAAAAATCAAAGAGATACATGTTTCTATTAGGAAGAAATATAAAACAAAGGAAGTCAAAATAGAAAACACCAGAGATCATTTATCATCTCATCCTCTATAGGAGAAGATGATGTGAGACAGCTATGGAGACCAGTAATGGAGACGGCTATGGTTGGCACATGAATCAGGTTGGAAGAGAGGCTCAAAGATTTGCCCCAAAGCTGTGTTGTGTAGCAAGCATCCTGTGGTATCCCAGGGATATAAGTCAGTTGTTGATGGCAATTAAGATAGGGATGGTGCCCCATCTCCCCGCTATGCATGAATTTTGTAGAATGAAGCTTTATGGTATATAAATCATATCTCAGTAAAGTTGTTGATGAAACAAGAGGAAAAGGTGGACACAAAGAAGAGAGGCCTTTCTGAGGAGATGACATTGAAGCTGACTTGGGGTATATGCAAAGAGAAAGATTGGCTGGGGTAGGAGAGGGGATGGCTGGCTGAGAGAGAGTCTGTGCAACGAACGACCCTGAGATGAAAGAGGACTTCGTGTGTGTCATGACCTGGTGGAAGGCAAGGATGGCTTGAGTATGTTGAGCAAAGACAAGTTTTAAGACAAGAGACTGGGGAGGCAGGCAGCAATAAGCTTTGCAGGATTCTCAAGCCTGATATGAAGGGTGTTCCACATACTCTGGGCCATTGAAAGATTTGAACCAAGGGACTGACATGCAGTGATTTATAATTGGCAACATTTTCCTTAAAAAGAGTAACAACCCATATTGTGTCCTTACTATTCTAGTTATTTCACATTACTAATTTATTTATCCTTCACAATAACCCTGAGGTCAGTATCCAAAGTAACTTGCTCAAGAAAGCTCACAGAGAGCTGTGTTTTGAGCTTAGTACTTCCCACACCAGAGCCTGAAATCTTAACCAGTACCCTACTTTTCAAAGTAGGAATGGACAGACATCTTGTGAAGTTATACATGGGCTTGGAAGGATCCCACACTTGGCTTAGTGTTCTGCCATCACCATCTTGAAGTGCTTAATGAAGGTGCCTGGGCGCTTGTGTGCCTCAGTCAGTTAAGCATCTGCCTTTGGCTCAGGTCATGGTCTTCAGGGTCCTGGGATTGAGCACCACATCCAGCTCTCTGCTCAGCAGGAAGTCTACTTCTCCTGCTACCTGCTGCTTCCCCTGCTTGTGTTCTCTCTCTCTCTCTGACAAATAAATAAATAAAATCTTTAAAAAAAAAAAAAAAACACACACACCTCATCAACCTTTAACCAAAAAAAAAGAAAGAAAGAAAGAAATGTTTAATATGTTTAATGAAGGATTCCTGGGTGGCTCAGTCAGTTGGGCATCTGCCTTTGGCTCAGGTCATGATCCCAGGGTCCTGGAATGGAGCCCCACATCAGTCTTCTTGCTTTGCCTCTCCCCTTGCCTGTGCTCTCCCTCTCTCATTCACTCTCTTTCTCAAATAAATAAATAAAATCTTAAAAAAAAAAATAAAGCTTAATGATTTTTGAACAAGAGGCCTCTGGTTTTCAGTTTTCCTGGGACCCACAAATTACATAGCCAGCACTTCTAACCCCTAGAGTTTTTACTACAGAAGGAGTCATTAACCCATCATGCATGGGCTGGCCAGGGAGGAAGAACAAACCCTTAAAGTTAAACATGAAATTTCTCATGCATATCCATTTTGGGAGATAATTCCTTCAGATACTCAAAGAGATCCAAGCATCCAAAAGGAATACAAATTACTGATTTACCGGTAACCTCATTCTGATTATGGGGAACAGGTAGATGATGGAGTGAACTTTGTTCTTATTCAGCTTCCTGTTCTCCTCTATTTATCAATAGTCTTAGTATCAACAACATTCTTTCCAGAAAACAGAAATAATAATAATTATTATTAAGTTTGTTGCTATTATTATTACTAATGAATAAAAATAAGTGGAAAAGGAAAATTATAAGCTGAAGATTTTCTTTGGTGTGTTTTTCTTCCTGAAGGGCACCTAAAATTCTGTCTTTATCTCCTCTACCACCAGAGCTTTTTAAATCCCCCCCCAAAAAACAGAAACAAAAACAAAAGCAAAAGCAGCACTTCTGAATTTATATGAATGAATTTGGTTTAACGTTTCTCACCGGGTTGCCTGAATTCAATTTCTCTTTGTTTCAGAGACCAGTTGGATTATACAGGTACTTTTCAATAATCATATTACATCAGAAAATACTCTGTACCCAGACTATATCCATAATAATAAATGTGAATATGTGTATTCCATAATAAATAATTGCTAGTTTTAATATTCTAATTAATTTATTCAATAATTAGTTATTACTATCATCTTAGAGCCTGGACTTATTTATAACTAGAAGAAAACTAGATTTCAAAGGTAGGACCTCAATTCCATTTAAAATAACCCCCAATTAATTTCTAAGCTGCTGAAGGCAAATGATAAAATTTTTATCTCCTGGTGCAAAATATCCTGGAAGTTGTTTGTGCTCAGAAAACAATTACGTGCCCATGAAAAGAGAATTATCCACTTTAAGAATAATAGGAGTGAAAATAGGCCTCTAGATTTATAGCGAAATGGTTTCTTGTTCTTCCCTGTCGAGGCGCTGATGTCTCTGCACGCCGAGCCTTGCAAAGCATGAGGTCCCCAGCTCTCCGAGCTATCAGACACGCGCTCTCTGCGTCTCCCGGGGCTCTCCCAGGGCGACCCCACATGGGGACCTCCCGACTCTGCTTATTCTTAGAGTGTGCAATTGCATACAAATGGAAAATACTAGGACATCGGCCGCCAGCACAGAATACAGAGACAAGGGAGAAGAAAATGTGTCTCTGAAAACAAAATATTAATTCGACTCTAAACCCAGGATGGATTTTCCGAAGTGGAAAACCATTCCTGGGAAGAATCAGAGGGAGTTGGCTTGGTTTCATTTTCACATTTACCAACACAAACTCATGTCTCTTCTAAGGGCAGGGATGCACCCGAGGCACACAGACGGTTTCTCGAGACAAAAGCAACGCTGCTTGTTTGCCACTTAATATTCTTCTATTTACTGGACAGTTTTCTTCCCTTTACAAAGGAAAAAAAGAAAGACGAAGGAACGGAGGAGGAGGAGAGAGAGAGAGAGAGAGAGAGAGAGAGAGAGAGAGAGAGCAAACCCAGCAAGGATTGTTTCCATGAAGCTTCTGTACCTGAGGAAACTGGAAGAAAACCCTAGCAACTGAAACCCAGTAGGAAAAAAAGTTCTATTCTTTTTTTTTTTTTCTTCATTCCGAACTCTTTCTTGGGAAAATCCACCCATTTGTGCATACAATAAAATGGCAAATTAGACTTACTTGGAGAAATAAACGTAGAAACCATTCATCCATTATTTTTAATGGTCCTTTGCCACTTGATGAAGCAAAAATAACACTTCACTCAGCTGACAGATAAGCCAAGCAACAAAATCCTCCTTCCTTTCCTTATGAGATGATTGCTTTGAATGTTATGTTTTATTTTAAAAACCAAAAACCAAATATCTATTGTGAACTTATGTGTAACTAAGAGCTACACTAAGTCATCTTTCCACTGTGGCACGCTTTTTTGCTGGCTAAAATATATTCCCTTTCTAATATTTTCCTGATGGTTGCTCTCTTAGCCAATACCCAGACATACTGTTTACTGAGGGCCTCTGGTAGCAGGTGTTTGGTATGCAGTTTTCATTAGGTCTTCCAAACTATTTCAGGAAGCAAGAGTTACAATGCTTCTTGGTAGATACAGTAGCCAGGCATCAGAGTCCTTCACTCATAAAGAGGCACCTCCCTCCGCCCCAGTGGCTGGAGTCAGGCAAATAGGGGGTCACACCTGGCTCTTTCTCACTGTGTGATTAGTTATTTAACCTCTCCGTGCCTCATTATCCTGTCTGTAGAATGTGGAAAATAATACAGGACCACAATCCTTTGGCCATAATTCATCCAAAATCTCTGAAAATTAAAGTGCTTTCATAAAGCACCATCCAATAACAGTGGCTTCACACCAACACTCATTTGGCAAAAAAAGAAAGAAAGAAAACAGAACCCTGCCTGTATGAGGTTATTATAATCTTTCTTGGCCCTACGAGGTGAAGGTCTGAGCAGGGGAGCCAGCAGACACAACGGTTCTGAGCTGTGTGCCTGATATATTGTAGAGATAGAAAGAAAAGCCGTGAGGAATGGAACTGAGAGATGGGAGGTGGGCAAGGCACCAGGGATAAAGTCAGAAAAGGTGACAGAAGCCATGTCCGTCACAGGATAACGGTGCCATGCTGGTAATGGTAAGTGGTCAGTCCGAGGTCCCATTTTGGGTAAGCAGCAAAGCCGGGAATCAAGGCTGGGTCAGCTCCATCAATTTAATTGGCAAGTCTCTCAACGCAAGGGAAAGCTTATCGTTAAGACATCATTATAAAGAGTCTCAGGCTATGAGACTAAGGAAAAGATTCATAAATATGGCGGCCACTCGGGCACCTGGGTGGTTCAGTTGGTGAAGCATTTGCCTTCAGCTTGGCTCATGATCCCATGGTCCTGGGATTGAGTTCCAAGTCAGACTCCCTGCTCAATGGGGAGCCTGTTTTGCCCTCTGCCCCTGCCCCCACTATTCTCTCAATCTCTGTCTCTCAAATAAATGGGCAAAATCTAAAAAAAAAAAAAAAAAAAAAAAAAAAATTCAGCCACTCAACTCCAACATTGACTTTGGAAACCAGGTAGGAGTGCAACTTCAGTAGACTTCAAGTTCAGGGGCTAGCATCAATGCTCATGTCAAAGACCTTGCTGAGTTTTTCTGTAACACAGAAGCATCTTTGTGAAAAACTAAGATTTCAAAGCAAGGACAGAAAGGATATATTGTGTAGATATAGCAAAAACGTATATAATATGTTGTAAACACAATATAATAGTAACAAAATTATTTAACGTAAGACTGTACCTCATTTCATCCCTAATCTTGTCCACTTCTTGTTTACACTTATCACCTCCTAGATAGCCTAAGATTTAATTTACGTAGGCTAGAATTGGTGAAATATAGTTATCTGGTCGCCTACTATGAATTTTCTGCTCCAAATTTTCTACCTTCATCAACTGAAGTCCAGAAACATTCCTTGAGCTTTTACTCTGCACCCAGCACAGTGCTGTCTCCTAGAGTCCGAGAATTAGAAAAGATATTGTCCTGAATTCACCAAGCGTCAAGTAAATACAATCTGTTTTCTTTCTAACCTGCCAAACAAGTGATATTTCATTGTCCCAAAAAGCTGGGATTTTTTTGTCCTGATTTTAATAATAATGCCAACATTTTGCCAGCTCTTACAAGGTGCTAGTCACTAGGTTCAGCTTTGATGTAGATTACCTCACTTAATCCCTGCAAAGTCCAATATTTAGCATTATCCCCATTTTGCAGATGGAGAAACTGAAGTACTCGAGACTAAGTATCTTATTCAAGACCCAGTGCTTGTAAGTGATGGACATGGGGTGTCAAACCTTGGCAAATCAGACTCCAAATCTAGCCCTCCTAGCTACTGTGCCATGGTAAAATTTATATTAAAAACGCGTATGTCCAGACCAATGTCCATAGTCAATATCCCTTTCATTTTAGCTAATGCAGTCTTCTTTGTCTTACCCTAGAGGGTTGGTTCAGGCTTTGCTTCTGAACCAATGAAGCATAGAGAATCCACATGCACTGGATTCCCCCTTATTGGCGGTGCACCCCCCCCCAACCTCCTCCGCCCCCCTGGGACTTGCCCGGCATGGCTGTGCTCACTGGCCCTTCCCACACTGTCACTGCTGAAGGGTTAGTAAATAGAGAACACACCCAAAAGCCTGTCAAATTCTTCTGCACTGGTTCACACACCCCGGCGATGAGCAAACTCCTCTATCATTTGCCCAGAATCTTTGAATTTAGATGCTGGGTCAAGAAAGAATGACACTTTTACAAGATGCTGTTCTTCAAAAGAAATGATATTTTTTAGCATCTTTCCAAGGCCCGCAACGTAATGGGCAGGTATTGCCCTGGTGATAAATGATAGTTCCCCCCAGGGGGAAAAAAAAAAAACAATTACAACACTGTGGGTCATAAGCTGAGGCTTCTCCAGCATTCCTCTGCCTTCACAGTGAGTGCGAATCTGGCCACAAAAGCCAGAGGTACCTGCAAAACTCTCTTTCCTTTAACTCAGCTTAGTTTTCATTTCAAATTCCCATCCATCTCAGTGAATAGGAAATTATGTCTCAGTCATTCTGGGAGGTTCCCGTCCACTCCTTCTTTAAATCAGTAGTTCATCACTGGGAATGATACTGACCCTAGTGAGATTTCCAGAAAATTCTTTTGGGGAGTTGGTTGTCACAAAGGTGGGGAGGTGACACTCGTATTTAGTGGTCAGAATCCAGAGATGACAAATGCTTTGCAAAGCAAGAGACAGTCCCCATATCATGAAGAACTGTCTGGGATCTCAACTTTTGAATGTCCACTAAACATCCATATAAACAAAGCACAAGCATGTGACTCTCTGAGCCTGGACCCCAGGCTAACACAGTTTTAACACACACTGAATTTTATAAAAATGTGAATGCCATATAAATTGAGGGACAGCTGTACTTTGTTCTAACCATACCAAGACTTATTCTGCCTATCAGCAAAGCATGTTGTAAAGTCAATACCATGAATGGCGTTCAAGTCTTTGATACAACACACAGGTCTCGACCTGTACTGTGGCTGTCGAGTTGTTTCTGTGTATAAGGGCCAGCATCTTATTGCCTTCTTAGGTGTTCAGGTGTGTCAAACTCAAGTATTTAAATGTTGACATACATATTTTATTATAAATATTTTCCTCATTTTTGACCTTTAAAAAATCATGATTACAGATAAAGAATTTTAGGTTTGTAAAGGGAGTATTTAGTAGAATCTGTCAATGTCCCACCTAGTCCCAGAGCATCATCCCCACACACAGAAAGATGTCCTCTGCCATCACCTGCCATCCTTGGCCCCAGGGCATTTTCCTTGTCCTTGAAGTGGCCCTTGATCAATGGCACATGGCAAGGTGGTGGGTAATTGCACCCCTTAGGTGAGCTAATGCTGAGATATGTTCTGCACATCTCCCAGAGACCCCCAGTTGGTTGAGCCACAGCTGCTGTCATGCATCCTGAATTGGCTTCTCATCCTTCCCTGTTTTCATGACACCATTCCCTTAACAGCCCTTCTGGAATCATCTCCTATATACACTACTTCATCTCATGTCTTTGTCTCAGGATAAACTTCTAGAAAACCCAACTGAAGCTAGGCTATTCCACAGTGTTTCTTTGGAAAGGGGACAGTGAGTGTGCTAACACTGAGATCTTCTGCTTCTGACTTTGTCAGAGTTTGGAGTAGCGTGCACTGCCAAGGAGTGTATCAGTGAGACGTTGGCTATCCCTCTGCATGTGGCTCTCCACAACGGAAACCCTCCCCTAGTTCTGGGCCAATCCTGGAGCACAGATTCTTCTCCAACATTGCAGTATCCAGCTCCATAGCCCAGCCTCTGACCTCCAGAGTTTGCAGGGTCCGTCCCACAGACATAGAGCAGGTAACACAAATGAGCAAAACTGTCCAGGTGCAAGAAAAGTCATGCAAATAGAAACGTCTTCTGTCTCCCACTTTGCATAGAAATATGAGTTCAAAGAACATGTATCCTTCTGGTAAGTGAATATTTATTGAGCATCTATAATATGCCAGGCACTGGGCACACAGCAGTGAACAAAGAAGACAAAATCAATTCCCTCGTCGAGATGGGAGAGGCTTCCTGGAAACAAATACATACCATATGGACCATGTGAAAATATAATCATCCTATAGGATAAAATTATGCAGGAAAGTAGAAGGAAGGCTAGAGGTGAGGGTCAGACGTTCAACCTTAACGCCATGGTTTGGCTCCCTGCAGAAGGCATGGTGGACACCTCGGAGAAGGTTCACACCACGGAAGGTTCTCTCCTTCAGTGGCAGCGAATGTCGCTATGTCACATGCCAAAGCCAAAGCTGCCAGATCTTCTGATTTTCCAAGGGAAGCCTAGAGCTTTGTCATCTCCCTAGAGGGCTGCCAGCAAGCAGCACAAAGTACTTGGCATCTTAAGGTGTTCAGACTCTTCTTCCTTTAGAATATGTTTCAAAGAAAAGCCAAGAAGTTAGACTGGGGGCCTTTTACATCCACCCCGTTCTCCCTGTGGCCATGGCTCCTTGCCTGACAGAATGGAAAGGGGGCAGGGGGTGCAGAGGGGAAATCAAACCCGAAGTGAGCCTGACCCGACCCCACTCGATTTCTCTTCTCACCAAACCCAGAGCACTGGAGGCATCTCCTTGCAAAGTCAGTCATAGACTAGGAAGGATGTGAGTTGCTTCTTTCTTCCAACACTTCGCAATGGCATGTTGCTGGAGATCCCAGTGGGAAAGCCCCAAATAGGAAAGCCGTGTTGGCTCCCCGGAGCTCCCGCCTTGGCAGAGCTGGGCCGACGTTTAGAGGATGCAATTGCCAACTGCAGCAGAACTTCCAGCGGGAGTTTGACGACCTGCTTTCATCCAAGCCGCTATTTGGGCAGAGGCCTGATTACTTCTAATGACTCCTCTTTGACAGCAACGGCCAAGTCCTCCGTCATCCTGCCGTGGGCTGGAACGGCTCAGGTTTTAGGAAAGAGATGCTCCTTGTAAAGCACGGAGGTGCTAACGGCCGCTCTCCAGGACACTGGCCCCGCGTGCCAAGAGGCAGAGCGGCCAAGAGCAACAATGCAAGTGTGCAGCAACCATCCTCGAAACAGGCAGGGTAATTAGTTTGCCCATTAGTGAAGATGTCCCAACTCTTTGCTAGTCAAGAGAATCTTTGTCCTTGAGTGTTTATGTATTTCTCTGGCTCCTGAAGAAGGCAAGGCTTGAGAATCAAGAGAGTTGATGGCTGAGCAAAAATGATGGCCTGCTTTCTGCTTTTAAAACATTCTCTTAAGTACCCAGTTGGCTCTTGAGCGTAAGTTCCTGGCACGTCACAAGTGCATGCGGCAGGGCTGTTGCTCACGGCTCTCCCAGGTTGGGAGGCGGGTGTCTCTAGCTGGTTCGCTCGACGTGCCCTCCTAAAACACACACCGGGTCTCCACACCATCACCTCCCTGGCTCTCCACGCCACCTCCATTCAGGGGATCACAGTGTCTGCGGCTTTGCAAGTGGGGATTTCTACCCAGAGGGAACCAAGTGGGAGCTGAGGGACATCTTAGGGCCACGTGCATGCTGTGTCGGTCAGGAGGTGACCAGCTCAGTGCTAGATTTGGACGAAGGACAGGTGTGATGGCCTACGGCAGGTGACAAGCACTGGTCGATGTGGGATCTCCACAGCCACATGGCCTCTGGGGTTTCCAGCGTGCTCCATGGCTGCCCTTAATCAAAGCCACCTGCCTAACAGCCCCCCACGCGTGGACTGGCCTGTCTTCCAGAAAAGCCCCTCCAGCTCAGATCTCTGGGAACTCCCCCAGAAGGAGGCTCACTTCCTTCTTCATCAACTCAAACGCTTCTTTCTTTTTCCTGCCAAAACACAACACACACACACACACACACTTTCTTCCTCTTTGTTTTTTCATTCTTCCTCAATTCCAAATCTTGATTCTTCAGGCCAAAAGCCAGAATCAGCCACAACCCAGTTCCCCAAAGGAGGCAAAAGAGGGCTCAGCACTTAAACATGCACGAGGTCGCACAGAGAGGGAAGAAGCAAGAGCATCGCCGTGTCACCGCGTTCAACGATTCTGAACACCTGCCCCCCACCTGGCCCGGAGGAGAGTTTCTCAGCCCACTGTCCCAGAGTGTCGCTGTGGTGTCAGTCCCAAGGGGCGACGGGTTGGCTGTGTCCTGCGCAGGCAGAGTCTCTCGGAATCCTTGATGAGAGCCAGGAGTCTGGCCAGCCAGGTGCGCCGCCCACATTTTTCACGGAGAGTCTTTCTGCAGAGCTGGGATACGTTACTGCCTCTCTGTCCGTGTGTCTGCCTATCTGTCATGAAAACAGGTAGTGGGAAGGATATTTAGCCTATTTAAGAACTCAATCCTTGAAAATATTTTTTGCCCTTTTTTGCGTGCAAACGCATAGGTTGATTCCAAACGTGGTAATAAATATTGCGTTTTGAGTTCCAACTGCCTGGGATCTTGTGCCAGCTCTGCCTCATGCTACCTGATGGAAAGTGACTCAGCCTCCGCCAGTCTGTTTTCCTCTCCCCAATGCAGGTGGCAGTAGGCTTTCCTTCATAGACAGCTGTAGGCATTAAATGGGAGAAGCTATGTCAAGGGCACGGCAAGTAAGAGGGACCCATTTCATACAAGGTGTGGCTGTTTGGGGTTATTACTAGGGAAAGGCAGGTAGACCATACTGTGGGTCTCTATTTTTCCCCCTCGGTCAGTAGCTTCTGTTATTGCATATTCTTGAAAAGTAGCAGAATCACATGTCCATGTATCATAACCATAGATATCCGCATCCACTTCTTACGCTGTGCCAGACAATTTGAATGTGTCGTCTCTTTCAGTCCTGGCAACAGCTCCATAAGATGCCGCTGCCATCAGCCCAGCTGCGCAGAGGGAGGGAGGGCCTGGGCCGCATGTCATGATCAGAATTTGTAACTTTATTTTTTTTTAAGATTTTATTTATTTATTTGACAGACAGAGATCATAAGTATGAGAGGCAGGCAGAGAGAGAGGAAGGGAAGCAGGCTCCCTGCGGAGCAGAGAGCCCGACACGGGGCTCGATCCCAGGACCCTGAGATCACGACCTGAGCCGAAGGCAGAGGCTTTAACCCCCTGAGCCCCCCAGGCGCCCCAGGATTTGTAGCTTTAAGTGTAGACACCAGGATCCAACCTGGATCTGACTCCATAGTCCTTCACTAATACTCCATGGTGCCTTGCTTTCCAAATACCAAACAATTCCGAATTCTGCAGGAACTTTCTTTTACTTCGTCCAAATTGGACTGGCTTTACTGTATACGTACTTAACATGATGATCCTAAGGTGGTTAACCTTGCTTCAAGTAAACTTGCAGAAAAATATTTCCCTTCCTCCCCCCCCCCCCCCCCCCTCCCCCCCCGCCCCCCCCCCCCCCCCCCCCCTCCTCCCCCTCCTGCTCCCCCCTCCCCCTTCTTCCTCTTCTTCTTCCTCTTCTTGACTAACAAATGACTAGAAGCGAAAACTAAAGACAAATTTACTTTTACAGTTCCGTGAGCTTCAGCTATTAGAGACCGGTGAGCATCGACACTACACGGTAATTCCCGCGCATTTGTTTATACACGGCGTGGCATGGGTTTCACAATCCGGATTCATGCACTTGTTTTCTTCCCCCTGCCCTGGAATGACGGGATGTTACAATAGCTTATCCAGGGCCCCAAGAGGATTGCCATCCCATGATACGTCTGATGGTTCTTATTTTTTTAATGTGTGTGTGTGTTTAGTTGGCGGTGAGGATTCTGTAAAAGGACGCTGAGTTGTCAAAACTTACAAGATCTTTACACACAATGATGACTGCTGCTAGAGCAAACCAAAATACTGACAGGGACTCCGTGATATTGTCATCACCTCGGTGTTATCCAAGAGTCCATCCACAAACTCGTGACAATATAGGATAACATTTCCACCTCTTGTGAGCAAAATGAGAAGACCTAAAAAGGATGTTGGGGTTTTCCATAAGGGACATTTCCCCCTATAGTGGATTGTACTATATCATTTGATTCATTCAGTAAAATTTACTAGGTATCTACTATGTGCCAGCACATAGTAGAATATTCTAAACATCGATGAATACAGAATCTTTGTTCTTTATTCTTATTATAACATGAAGAAATAATCAATCCATAAATCCGGACTCTGCAGGTAGTGACACACAGAAAAGCACATGCAGGGCGTCGAGATGAGTGAGGAGAGTGAGGGCTGAGAAGGTGAAATTTTAGTAGCCATTTCCGAGGAAGCAAGCCATGGAGATGTCTGGGAAAAAATGCAGGAAATGCCAAGTCCCTGAGGCAGGAATGGCCTCATATGTCCCAAGAGAGAGGCGAGGAGGCCAGAGCACAGGGCAGGTGAGCGTTAGAGGAGCAAAGGCAGGAAGCAAGGTTGGAGAGAACATCACGAAAGCTTGTCTGAGCCAACACAATTTTTATTTTTACTCCAAGCTTGTGTGTTTCCTGCTCCGTTGGTGATAGAATCACCTTTTTTTAATGAAAAGATGGTAATGGCAGTGTTCTTTTTTTTTTTTTTTTTTTCTTAACATTCTTGGCTAAATAAAGTGTTGGAAACTCTTTGTCAATTCCTTGAAATTTGTTGAAGCTGGTCTGTGAAATCTAGGAGTCTGGGATGTCTGCTCTCGGAAACATCTTGTGGCATTCTGTAGGCGGAAGAGACACAGTGCGGTAGGAAGTGTGGGCCCCCCAGCCCTCCTCTGTCGCAGACACACGGGATGACGCCACTCACGGAAATTCTATTCCTGGGTTTCACTTTTTGGGTCTCTAAAATGAGGAGAGCAGTTTAAAGGAAGCCTGAGTCCATGAAGACACACAGGACAAAGAGAGCACGCAGGTAGGGTAGAATCAACAGGTCTAGCTGTCCTGGCCTTAAGGAGGGTCAGGACCCCAGATCTGGATCCTGTGGCTTCCTTTGCAAAGGGGCAGCTCTACTCAGTGCCATGGTCACCACCTGGGAAAGTTACTGTCACCTCCTTGGGCTTATCAAGAAAAAAAAAAAAAAAAAAGAACAACAGAAATTTTGGCTCTTATGTTCAATCTCCCTGTTTGTAAACAGTAACAATGATTTCAATGAAAACAACAGCAACACTCTATAGCCCACAAAACACGTGGGTGGGCTGGGTTCGGCTATAGGATGGTATATTCATTTCCTATGGCTGCCATGATGAATTACCACAAACTGGGTGGCTTAAAACAGCAGAAACTCATTCTCTCCCAAGTTTTGGAGTCCAGAAGTTTGAAATCAAGGTGTTGACAGGCCCATGCTCCCTCCGAAGACTCCAAGGAAGGATGATTCTTTGCCTCTTCCAGCTTTCAGCATTCCTTGGCATTCCGTGGCTTGCGGCTACGTCTCTCCAACCTCTACCTCCTCTTTGCCTGGCCTTCTTCTCCATATGTCTGTGTCTTCTCCTCTTCTCATAAAGATCTGTCATAGGATTTAGGGCCCATCCTAATCTAGTGTGACCTCATCTGTAATTAATGACATCAGCCAAGACCCTATTTTCAAATAAGTTTGCATTCACAGGTACCACCCATTAGGTCTCGATCATATCTTTAAGGGAATTCAATTCAACCCACTACAGCTCTCTGGCCTCTATTATTAATTCGCTAGGATGAAGATTTTGCTCCAGAAATCTGGGAGCCATGAAATGATTAAAACCTGTTCAGTAAAGTTTAGTATGTCCATCTCACTAGAAAGCAAATGATGAATGGAAGAGAGTTGGTACTGGTTTCCAAATGGCTTGTCCTGGCCCTCAGACCTGGGCCAAGTTAGGCACACTCTTTCTTCAGAACAGTGTTGGACCATTTCCTGGGGTTGCCATACAAAGTACCACAGGAAGTGGTATAAGACAACAGAATTTATTCTCTCCCAGTCCTGGAGGCTAGAAGCCTGAGACCAAGATGTCAGCAGAACACACAACCTGCATCTAGGGAAGGATCCCTCCTTGCCTCTCCCTAACTTTCTGGTGCCGTTTGACAATCCTCCATGCTCCTGGGCTTGTAACTAGATCATTCAATTCTATTTTATGTGTCTTTATGGCCTCTCCTCTTCTTATAAGGTTGGCAGCCAATGGCTTGCTTCATGTTGGCTCTCAGTTCAGTTGAAATGAGGAAACCAGTTAAGAGGACCATGTGGTCAACCCAAAGAGAGATGATGATGCCATAAAGCAGGGATGAAGTCATAAGAAATGGGGGGATTCGGGACATAATTGACACCCACCCTAATCTCATGGTCATGAATTTAGGGACAAATCTATTCAACCCAGTACAGATTCTGTTACCAGTAAGACCCCTCCCATCTGCCTGACTCTGTGATAAACTTTTCCTTGAGAATCATTGGTGAACTTTCCACCCTGCTACTACGCAATTGCTTCCCAACATCCACACCAGTTTCAAGTCCAGCGCCAATTTGAAAACATCAATAGCAGTAAACAATTTTGGGGTGGGGAATGGGAGGG
The DNA here is from genome assembly GCF_022355385.1 of Mustela nigripes. NCBI lineage: Eukaryota > Metazoa > Chordata > Mammalia > Carnivora > Mustelidae > Mustela > Mustela nigripes. Next base: position 132,237,068 of record NC_081563.1, read on the forward strand.
AAGGCTTGAATTCCTCTGAAATTTTTTAACTCGATACCTCCTCACATCTAGACTCGAATCTCCAGTGGACCCCTCTGAAAAACTACCTCCAAGGACCATGATATCTTGTATTCAGGCAGCAGGGTGGGGGGAACCAAATTCTGTTTTCAGTTTCTTTGTCTGTGAATAGAGAACTTTAAGAAAAGTGCACCGTGCCTTTTCCAGTCACATTCCTTTAGGGCCGCTTCTAACTACCATTCTTTATGAGTTTCTTTTCCGTCACATTTCTGATGAGTCTTTTTACTGCTTTACACGACAAAATACAGCAAATCCTAAAATATGGATGTCTTGTTCTTGTGAGAAAATGGAAAAGTTCACAAGAAAAGAAAATGACATAAGATGAGTGAGTCCATTCTTAGCAATGGTATTCAAAAGTAAGGAGATTAGATAATGATGCAATTAGAGCCCATTTCTATGGTTTTCTATAATTTTGAACATTTGCTGACTTCTGTGACTGGTTTGGTATTATTCTTATATCATATCAATTTAAAATCACCCTGGATGCTTTGTCCAAGAGGCATGACAATTTATGAAGAAAATATGTTCTGTGGAATTTTAAAGGAAGCTCTCTGGTTTTGACCTCAGATGTTATTATGAGGCCAGCCAATCATTTTGGTCTCTTTTATTCCATCATTTGTTTTAAAAATTCAAATTACATTTCTTCTTATCTTCCTAATGAGAGTGTCTTTGCATCCAGTACATAATAACTGACTAAAAATGGCTTCCTTCTTTTTGTGTTTTCAGTCCAACGGAAATGGGGAAACCAGTTAGGTGGTCAGCTCAAAGAGACAACGCTGACTGAAAGGAGGGTGGATATCGTGAGAACTGGGGAGGGATTCAGGACATATTTTAAGTTGGAGCTAACAGGATTTGTTGATGGTTGGACCAGTGGTGCCATCTTACAGAAAGCGATAGGTCAGGAATATCGCTAAGATTCTATGCATGAGGTTTCTATGAATTCAGAGCTGCCAGGATCTGACTGGGGTTCAGGGGGACCTAGGCAGGATTCTTCTTGGGCCACAGGTTACCTTTATAGTAGCAATCCCAACTTGGCTTCTTATTAAAAGGAACAGATCACTTGGATTCTATCACTGGTTCCCAAAGTGATAGAAAGTGTCATAGATGAACTACCTATACTAGCAGGATTATTTTAAATTGAAAAAACCCTACTTCGTAACGTAGCTTCATCCCAAGTCATACTTCATGAAATGATGGCTTGATGGGCATATTTTTAAATTATAATTTTCAGGCTTGCATTTCATTGAGAATTATGTGTGCACGTGTGCACATGCACACACTCACGCATACACATACACGCCCATTCAACCCATAGTCAACATGGATCACGACTTAAAGGTGTGACTCACTTTAAGAAAAAGCTGGTCCATTTTTTCTTTTCAGTATTAGGAGAATCATAATTAAATAGATTCTAGAAGACGGCAAAAACTATGAAGGTGGCCCACATACGAGTGCAATTTGAAAGCACAGAATTATGTCAAGTCTTCTCTGCATGCCTGAAAGTGACAAGAGAATAAAACTCAAATTCACTTAGTGGAAAGTTCTTCTGTTCCACGCGCTATAAACTTCCACAAATCAAGGCGACAAACTAGCATACAGCAAGGAGATAAAGTGACAATCTGAGGGGTGATATGAGTGGTACTTCTTCCCCAAATGAAATAATGACTTACTAAAGGAAAGTTGAGTGAGGAAAAACATTGATAATTGTCCAATAAATCTTGCTATGACCTCCCATTCGTCATCACAGCATTTCTGTCTCTTTTTAACCTACAGAGGAAGGGAAGTAAGATGTAGCACAGGCTACGTCTTACACAATTGTGTAAGAAGAATTGCCTTACACAGGCAAGCAATGGCTGGAGACACACAATGGAGCAGAAAATCCGCTGGTTTCCCCATCTCGGGAGACCTGCAGGTTTTCCTTTCCAATGGCATCAAGACCATCGGATTGGATACAAGCCCACCGTTTGGCCATGCTGGAACTTTTGGGAAATGCTCTTGGGTTTCTCAGAAATCCTATGTTCTGTGCCAGCCATGGGACGGGGATCAAGTCCTCCTCAAGAGCAACAGGATTTGCAAAGTTTGGAACCTTCACACCTTCTCCCTCAATCTGAGATAAAAGCTGTGATTCTGGTACCATATAGATTTGCCAGCTTGCCTTCATTTTTTAAAATTTATTCTTCTATTTACTGAGTGCCACTTCACGACAGCTTTTGGTAGGATAACAGCAAGAACAAACACAATCCTCATTGGCTTGAATCTCACCGTCTAGCGGGGGAGAAACATTCGTCCAATTAATACATAAATAATGGACAATTGGGTTTGGTGTCCCTAAGAAGTTCAAAGTGCTGTAAAAGTCTAAATTAGCAAGAGTCTACATAGCCTACATCACCTAGTCTTGGCAGATAGAGAACGCTAACAACAGGAGCTATTGTGACTTGAAGGTTTGAATATCCAAGAAGGATTTCTCCACTCACATCTGGCATCTCAGCCGGGATGGTTGGAATAGCTGGGCGCTAGCTGGGCATGTTTCTCTCTCAGTCTCTCTCTCTCTCTCTCTCTCTCTCTCTCTGCAGAGCCTCCCCATATGGCTAATATGGCTAGTTTAGCTTTCTCACAACATGGAAGTGTGTCAGGGTGGTCAGACTTCCCACACAGCACTGACTTTCCCAGAGCCAGGATTCTAAGAGACCCACAAGGTTTCTTATGACCGAGCTCAGAAATCACTTCGGACTCATACTATTGGTCAAAATGAATCACGGGCTTAGAACAGATTCAAAAAGATTGAGAGTAGTCTCCTTCCAATGGAAGGGACAGCAGAGGGCTCGTGACTATCTTCATCTTTCCAGAGATGCTCTGGGTCATTATGCCTCATAGAATCGTGGGGGACTCTCTTGGTGAGAGGATATGCTTGGCTTCATGGAAACAGATGAAGAGGCATCACAACTCTAGCTCAAACGTATGCATTTGATCAAGGCTTCTGCGAGTCCAGACCTTCCAGAGTGCAACATCTTTTAGTCCCTTCCGAGAGGCTTGCTCTCTTCACAGCAGCAAGACATCTCATGTGATGAAGTAGAGAAGGAGCAAATCTGTGAAGGGAACTGTCACCTCAGGTCAAAGATATGTATTTGCCTCAAGGACCTCAGAATTAACTAGTAAGCACTTCATAAGTAATTTTATTTTCTTCTTGTGGGCTCTTAGCATATTGGGAAGTCCTCTATCCTCTTTTGACTCTCTAAAAGTAAATCAGAGCTTTCTCAGTAACTTGAGAGCAAGACCATTCCTTGGCTTTTCCTTGTTTGTCCAAGATCCAGTGATTATCAGAGGCCAGCAAACTTGTTCTGTGAAGGGTGAGATAAATATATGCTTTAGGCTCTGCAGGCCCTATAGGCTTATAGGCTTATAGGTCCCAATTACTCAGCTCTCCTTACAGCTGAAGACAGCACATAAATGAGTAGAGGGTTTGGCATTCCAATAAAACTTTATTTGTAAAAACAAGCTTTTGGCCGTGGGCCATTGCCAACTCCTAGATCACATGACAGTTTCAAGTATAAATATTCTCCATGTATGCTCGAAGAACTCTGAAGACAAAAATATCCAAACAGGAGAGAAACTCCACCTTCCACTACATGATTCTGCTTAAAAGACAAAAACAGTGGGACCTGGATGGCTCAGTGGGTTAAGCATCCAACTCTTGATTTTGGCTTAGGTCTTGATCTCAGGGTCCTAAGATCGAGCCCCGCTTCAGGTTCCGTGCTCAGAGGGGAGTCTGCTTGAGATTCTCTCTCTCTGCCCACCCCCACTCTTGCACACTTGCTCTCTCTCTCACTCTCTCTCTATATATATATTTATAAATAAATTAATCTTTTAAAAAATAGACCTAATGCAAAGAACAAAAATGAAATAGTAACCAAGGAAAATTTCACCAGAATCTCCCACACCTTGAGTTGGAGGCCAGGAAAAGACTCTCTTCAAATTCATATGGAATTTGCACCTTTAAGTCCCAACAGACTTTTCCCTGTTTCAGTACAGACTGAACATTTATAACCAAGTTAATCCCCTAGAGAGTCCTTCTTTCCTGACTGGGTTCGATTAGTGCGTTTGGAAATCAAATGAGTGTTTTCTGAAATATAAAAGGTACCCCCCCCCCACGCCCTGTTAATAAGCGAGAAGACTTAAGGTAGTATGATTCAGGAATACTTTTTATTTGAACTGTCCATTTGTTGATTATAAAATTTATTTTAATATGTACTTTCAAAAGAGAGCTGCCACGTAGAAACCATTCCTTCACAGATGATTCTAAGAAGAACCTAAGAAGGTATTTACATTTTTAAAAAGTGAGCTGGTTAAACACAATTACTAAGGAAAAGTCGTATTAGAGATGACCAAGAATGAGCAGGGGGCAGAATCGTGAACAGAGGAAACAAATGATTCTTTCTCGGGCAACCCTGGATTCGGTGTTTTCCCTCCCATCCTGGCTCTCCCAACACTGGACCAACCTCTCAGTGAAGACAGCCACCGTGTGATTTTTCTGTTTATTTGTTTTGTTTTTTTCATTTCTCACCTGGCACAGTGTTTGCTACATAAAAGGCCCTCGGTAAACATAGAATGAGCGAGTAAATTAATTAAGTTGTCATTCAAATTATTAGGTTAATTTTGAGTCGTGGAAAGTAATCTGACACGAACTCAAGGATATAGTATCTCGGATGCTCCTGAACACAGTCTGCAGTTCGCAGAGCGGAAGGGATAAGCTTGTTTAAAATCAGTCAATTAGAAGTGGACAGTCCCTTGGGATGTCTTTGCCAAGAGAAGCCCAATGGTGCCATAAATCAGGATGTCTAATTGAAGCAATGTTTTAGGAATTAAATAGCAATTAAATCAAATGGGAAACTTTCTAAGGGACACCTTTGACACTATGGGGGAAAAGTCAAAACCACTCCAAGCGTCTATGGGGAAAAAATGGCTTTCTTCCAAGGAGCTTGCTGGTTAATAATTATCAGAGACATCTCTGATTAAAATCCTCTTCCTTCCAGAGGCTTTATGATTTTGCCACAGACCGTGCCACAGATACTGCTTCATGTAAGATCATAAGCCAAAGCAGGAGAGTCGCTGAGGTGACATAAATGTAGCAAAAGCTCTGAAAAAGGACTTGGAAAGGGACAGGGTAGTCCGAGCGTTGGCCTGCCAAAATCTAGTTTTGAGAGACCCGTTCCCAGAATAGAAATCGTAATCTGTGTCTGTTTACCCAGTGAAAGTGATTCGGGTCATTTCAGCATCAATGCCCCTGACTTCAAGGGAAGCCCAGCTTGAAGGCTGGTAAATGAGTGTGTGTGTGTGTGTGTGTGTGTGTGTGTGTTTTATCAAAAACTATGGTCCATTTGTCCAGTGTTTCCAAAAATGTGGGTCTCATCCTACCATCTGCAAAAGAGGTCATTTTATCTAATATTGTGTGTGTTGAGGGGGGGGGGACTTTGTAATTAAACAATTACATGTATCCATGATATTCTGGGCTGCTGCTTAGAATGAGGTGCAGATTTTTTATTTTTTAATGTGCTAATTTTTCCACAAAGTCTATTTGGGAAATGATTGAACCTCCCCGAAGTCTGTTTGGGAAGGATCATGCTCAGACATGGGAAATTCATGAAGATTGTTTCCCAAACGACCAAGGGCTGTGATACAGCAATACAAGCACTGCAATACAGCAGAGCTGGGGCCATTTCTAACACACAATGCAAAAGTGGGAGTCCACATCCTTTGTGTAAGAGAACCCAATGAAGACAAAAATAGTAATGGAGGGAAAGGGCGAGTATAGACCGAGGACGCAAAGTTCACTTTCCAAGTTTAGATTACCCAGGTGGATTATCTAATTGATCGGTTTGGTTATGAGATTGTTGAAAAATAACCTTCACTGCCCGCATTTGAGTGAACAAGTAGGCAAAGTCATATTTCACAAGGATTATTTATGTGATGGTTCAAAAGTAGTAATTGTGCATATCTCTACTTTTTAATAATAATGACTGTTATTATTTTACTATATAATTATTATATAACCAGAACTGAGAATTCAGGTTATCGTTCAAGCACTATGTGGGATCTCGAGTTAGTGTCTCTAACCCAGGATCCAGCCAGCGTTCAGTAGCTTTGTGACTCTGTGTGGCTCATGTGTCCACTAAGCGTTGGTTGTACCACCATAATATGAAGAGAATGCTTCCCACATCGGAATGATGATTAAATCAGAGAATGTAGACAATGTGTATGAAACATCATCTATGAAGCAGGTCCACAGTGCATGCCGATGCCTCCTAGTCCTTCTTAGGAGAAAATTCGTCCGTAGTAGACCCTTGATTATCTGAAAGATAGCTTACAAATCTTTAAGGATACCAGTACCATACAACGTCCTCTCCATCAATCTTGGATTTCCCAGCTTAGAACTATTATTTTCTAGACCTTCCAACATTCTCTTTATCCCCATTGCTCACTCAGCCAACTGCATCTATTGGGCAGCCATTCTCACGAAGGAAAGACATTTTGGTAACTTAAGAATGACATGGGTGAGCCAGCATTATCTTCTCAGCTGAACTCTGTGTCCTTCTTGGGAACGAGGGAAATGCTGACTTTTCTTGGGGATAAGGGGGACATTGATCATTTCCAAAAACTTCTCTGAGGCCATGAAAATCAAGCCAGGGCTGGCTCCCACCATCATAAAGGATGGAGCTCCGAGGGCATTCCCAGTGCTGCAGGGGATGGGTTTCCTCCTGACCTTCAAATTTACCTAGATGAATTTTTTCATTCCCCATCAGACCTAACCCCAACTCCAGAACCCTTCCTCAGAGATCTGCCCCAGCATCTTTGTCTCCTCTTTCCTGACACTCCGTCCCCTCACCAAATTCTGACATTTCCTACCACCTCTGGCACCAGGGTGAAGGATGAATGAGTGTTAAGTGTGGCTCAGAAAGCGTTTTATCAAGTTTATTGCTTATGCCAGACCCTTGGGTTTGCTTGTGACTATCCTCCATCCGAATGGAGAACAAAGGGAAAAAATCAACAAATCATCCCAATGTTACCCCACCACATAAGCCAACACCGCACAGGGTGCTGAGGTGTGGGTGAGAGCAGGGGGTCACTGGGGCATAGACCAGCAGTACGGGGAAGTCAGATGAGACCAGAAATAGAAGATTCAGGACAATGATCTCCTAATTGCTCCTCTGGAGCCCCGGTGGCCTTTCTCAGGCACCCCCGTGGGTCCCTGGAGCCTGCAATTTCCTGTCTGGCTTCCATCACTCAACTCTACAGAGACTGGGACCATACAGTCACACAAGACACATAGCAACGACACATGTGACCACCAAACCCGAGACTCTAGGGACCCAAGAGACAATCTGCCATGAAAGGAAGGACAAAGCCCTACAGCTCGAATTCAAGACAGGACTTCTCCATCTCCTAATTCTACGACCTTGGGCAGGCTTCTCTTTCAGCCTCAATTTCTTTATCTGTAAAATAAGATATTAGCCCCAACTCTACAGGGCTTTTGAGATTAGCTATGAAAATGCTTTGTATACCAAAAAACCTATGGATCCTTTTTATTTGTGGTCTGCAGCCGGCTTCAATGCAGCCCCTAATCCCAGGGTGTGCCCTAAGAGTCTGAAGGGGTAGAAAGATCTATGACTTTTATTTGACAGCTATTTGACCATTACGAAAAACATGCACAATCTCCATTTCCTCCTAAAATACCCCGTTTATTTAAGCTTCCTGGTTACTTCAACTCTGGAAGTTTACCATGATAAATGATCAGCTGTTCCCTTAATGTAATTTCAGGAGGTAACCAAGAAGCTTAGCTTCCTAAAGAAGCCAGAGCTGACTTTTAGAATTTGGAGTGTTCCCAGAACGCTCTTCAGGATGACATGGGAATCCACCTGAGAATCTGCATTTCACCCTCTTGCTATTTTGGAAAACTTACACCAGTCAGAATGGTGCCCCTGGGAAGGCCCCCATGACCTTGGCTGAGGGGAGGTGTGAGAGCCAACCAGAGTCCCCAAGGAGCTATGAGACAGAGGGATTTTTTCCAGAAATATAGGGAAATTTATGTGGGGAACACACAGTTGGGAGCTGGGAGCTGGTCTTGCTTAGAGACAAATAGCAGGAAGGAACAGAACGGGGAGGAAGGAAGACATTCATTACCGCAGGCGGGAGATTTGACTGGGACTGGAAACCCCAGAAAGCAAGCAGGCAAAAGCACCGTCCCCCAGAACTGCTTCATAAATAAAGCCCTTCGCTTTCAGCCATGCACAGACATGTTTACTTAAATCAAATGAAGATTAGAATACAGCATTTTTTTTTACTCTTTTTTTTTTTTTTGGGGGGGGCCTGGAAGGCATTATACATTCCATTATCGTCTTGTTTTCCGGCCTCACTTTTGTGACACTCTGGAAATTCTGTCCTAGCAGCATCTATAATGTGCGTGCTGGATCTGCCGACTACGGTCCTGACAACTGGTCCCTGACCCTTTACCACTTTCCAGCTGTGTGACTTCCACAAGGAGCTTGACCTCTCTGGGCCTGGGTTCAGTTATATAAAATGATGGCCATGGCTGTCTGACCTGGTTCTAAGCACAAATAAATACTCCTTGATCAGAAAAGATACAGCAGTGATGGGCCACAGGGTACCTGCCTTTCTTAGCATTCTCAAATCAGCTTTTTTAGGCATAAACAGAGGACACATCTAAAACTGCAGTTCAATGACATTATATTTTCTCATATAAAGGAATCAAGAAGTCACTCTAGATCTAGTTGTGCAGGAAAAGGATCCCGTGGATAGTAAGGATAAAATGGAAACAAAGGTGATAGGTGATGAACCTTCCTGGGAAAAGGATTTTATCACTTCCAAACGACATATTACCGCCTTGTGATCGTTCTGCTTCTCAGAAATAAATAGAGGAAAACTCAGAAGCAAGCTTCTCACACACACGAGCCAAGGAGGTGTCTTCACCCCCACGAGGAGAAAAAGGCCAGCATCCGATGGTGATACGCTCCTAAGGACCGTCCCTGTGCTCCTCGGTGTGGAGAAGCGGATTGTAGCCGGAAACGGTGAAGGACGAGCCCGGGGTTCGGCACTGGTAGTGGGGACGAGGATGCCATTCTCCAGTCCTGGAGTGTGGTGACAAGACTTTCTCGCCATTTGCCCCGAATACTTTTCTTACCCGCCTGCCACCACAGAGATGTTTTTAAGGTCACTGATGGACCTTGAGTTTTAATCCAGAGTCCCCAGGCGGAGCTCTACTCCGTTAGGCAGTAACTGGTCTGCGGGGGGGGGGGGGGGGCCCCCCCCTCTTTCCCACGCGTTGGTTTTTCCCCCGGCCCCCGGGGGGGGGGGGGGGGGGTTTTGCAAGGGCAGATAACCAGGAGGAGCAACGCCCAGGGCCTGCTGGAGGCAGGAAGGAGCGTGGCACTTCTGAGGTTGCAAAAAGAAGGTTCTGGAGGCCAGGATCTAGGGAGCCGAGCAGGAGAGGGGGCTCGACCCGCAGGGGCAGACCAGGGGCCAGCTCACCCGTGACACCATCGAGACACCCCCATCCCGCCCCCCACCCCCAGTGAGGACTGGGGCACACACAGTCTGCCTCGCCTTCCCCTTCGGACACTCGCTCAGCGGCCGCCCCACCCCCATCCCCGACTCCAGCATCACCCATCAGGATGGAGCCCACCCACCGCCGGAGCCTCAGGGTGGCCCGAGCGACCCAACTGCGGTGACAAGGCTCTGTATTTATACAACAAGCCTTGCTGGGTATTTTGAGGCCCGATGTTTAGAAACACAGGTTTGGGAAGGGGTGGTGGGGGGGAAGAAAGAGAATAAATATGGAAATCAAATGGAAAAACTTCTGGCTCTTGCAACCAGCTTCCTGGGGGGATTTTCCTCTGTTCCTTCCACTTCTTCCGCTCAGCAGAATGACTGCTAGTCATTAAGGAAATCTGTGAGGCGCTCACGGTGCAGGAATTGTACACCAAGGCGCCCAGCCTCATCTGCATATCCCATGTTTTGATTGGCAGCTGTACATGAAATGGCATATCAGTTGAAAGTATGTTGTGAGCCGGCACTAATGATCCCGTGGCTCCAGGGAAACCTGCCATATTGTAATTTGGCTATCAGGCATGAAAGAAATAATTCTAAGTGCCAGGAATGCAAGACTGAATAAATGTTTCACTGCTGCAGGTTGCCAAGGGTGACACTTCTGATTCAGTATAAACGAATGCCCCGTTGCCTTTGGGGTACCGGGAGTTTGCATTGTATCTGAGCTGTGTGTATAAAACATTAGTCTAAGAAAATGGCTTCAGTGTAAGACGGGAAACAGAGGCCCGCTCCCAGAAGGCTGCGGAATGTTTACAACTAATCACTGGATGAAAGGGTTTTGCTACCTTCTGTAATGACAGGCAAACAGGATTTGCTTTTCCTGAGATGGAGAATAATGGCTACGTTAACTCTGCCTCGCCTCGCCTTTTTTTTTTTTTTTTTTAATGAAATGCTCTTTTGTAAAGAAAATCACATCTGTTTCCTTTTTATATATGAAAGGGATATAAATTCTTTTCTTCCTCCCTCTGTGTGAATAGCCCATTGGTGTACCTCAGAATTAAATAACCCTTTCTGATGTCATCCGGATTTCTGGAGGTCTGGAAAGATGGCTGTTGCTTCCTTCTCCTTGGCTCCTGACTTCACACACTCACCCACGCACGGACGGGAGCTTTAGAAGTGGGGAGCGATCCCTTTTGCTTGAATTTTCATCAAGGTCCCCATGCAGATTGCGACCGGATCCGGCTCCCCACGATCTCTCTTTCTGTCACAAGCTCCCCATGCAGCCATTGCACAAAATGCAGACGACCGTTGTCTGAAGCTTAGCAGGGCCGTCCTAGAAGAAGGGACCCCAGGAGGGAAATGGCTCCTGCCTGAAGTCTCACTGGGCCCTCCAGATCCTGGCTTGAGGATCATGTTAAGTTGGGTTTTTGTTTCCCAACGAATCTGTGTGGAGATCTTCTTCAGAGAGGGTTTCTACCTTTGGACTTCCTTCCTTGGACACCATTCAAGGACAGACTCGGGGACCTGCTTAGACAGGACAGAACAACACTCACAGGAAATGCCAGGGTCATTTTGCACAGTAGGCAAAGGTCAGCGGGGGTAAATCAAGTCAGGTATGGGGGACGTCCAGACCTCCCGTGTTTGCGGTTCTCCATGTGGGAAGAAACCAACTTGACTCTTCGGAATCCATTTTTGATCGCCCATTTCATCATTGCTCCTTGCCTTCTTGCTGGTAGATCTGGCAAACACAGTGGTAAAAAGCCAAGGATACTTTCAGAGATCATGAAGAGTATGGTCGGATTTACCCATCTCTGTACGGCTGACTGAGAAAGCTCTGTTCCTACCAACCCTGTGAGCAGTTTTGTTGTGTTTTCGAAACATTTAAAGACTCAAATAACAACACACCAAATATCCATTGAGCACCTCCTATGGGTGAAAAATTATGTTACGTGCTTGTAATAGAATACACGACCCCTGAAGATACAGCATTCACAATGTTTCTGTTCCACAGAGGAAGGGTTTTTAATTCGGTGTAAGAGACGCTGAAGATGTCATTAATTTAAACTTACATTTTCTTATGTCTTCATTTGACATGGAAATTACTGAACACTGGCTCCGTAGGTGGCTTTGGGAATACAAAAATAAATGAGTCAGGGCCTCTGTCCTCAAGTAACTCATAGTCCAATGGGAAACCCACACCCAAACACACAAACAAAAAACAGACAAGTCCACTGTGATGGCACGGGCACTCAGTGGGTCCTGAAGCCAAAGGTCAAGCGACGGATGGTCGTGGTCACAAGAGAAAATGCCAGTTGAGAAATACAGGAAGCCTGCGGCCAAGCTCTTGTCTGTCACTTTCAAAGAACACTGTAGATTTCCGTCTAAATTCAGAAAGCCTCTGGTGCCCCTGCTCGACCCCGGCTATCATACTTGGTACTTTGACATGCGTTATCTGACTTACTTCTTCCAATGGCAAATCATTCACCGATATTAAGATGAAAGAGGTTCAATATTAAAACAAAATGACATGAACCCTGTAGGCCAACAAGAACAGACCAGAATGCTTGACCTTTTCCCCATTTGTCATCAGACATTTTCTAAAGATGTAAATGTTTGAAGGCCCAGGCATCAGCATACAGTGCCCTCGGATTCATTCCTTTAACGTAACTGAAAACGTCTTGAACAGGAGCGGGTGTCAAGATGACTCAGATGGAGAGTTGACTCTACAGAACCATTCATACTGTACTGAAGGGGGATTTATGGGATTTTCCAAGGTTGATTTTGTTCTGTGCAGTGGTTGTTTTAAGCACTGATTTAGAGCCCAAATCCTACACAATAGTGTCTCTACTGCCTATTGAGATGGTCTTGAAAACCCAGAGGAAATCATGTCTCACTCTATGTTAGGCCTGGTGGAGGGGTAGTCATGGAAGGCTTCATTGAGGAGGTGATTTTCCATAATGAAGAAATGAGGAGAGAAAATTCCAGGCAGAGTGGCCAGGACAAGCAAACGCCAGGAGATGACAAAGCATGTGTACTCTGGGTTCAAAGGCTGGAGGTAAAGTAGTGACAGAGATGAAGCTAGAAAGGGAGGCAGGTGGCCATGCTCTGCTGTTTGGACATTATTAGGTTGCCTGCCTTTTTGTTTCAAGATCTCTAGACCTGTGCTTTTCAAATAGGGGTGAGTTGGGAAGAGATCAGGAATGTTACTAATATCCCACACTGCACGGGATGGTCCCCCATCCTGTGAATTATCTGGCCTGAAATGTCCTAGAAGCTGAGGTTAAAAAAGCCGGTCCTAGACCCATCTGCCCCTGGACCATTTCTACTTGTGTTCACGCTGTTCTGTTGTCTTGGAGGTAAATGAAAAGCTGTTCTAAACTTTGTATCTTGGAATAAGGATGTATCAGGACAAATATTTATTTGGAATTCCCATTTCCTTGTGAGCTGAGCCGGGGTGGGGGTGGGAGGCTGGGGAGAGAGTGACTTTAGAGAGAAATATTAACCTTGCAAATGTGCACATTTTCAATTCACATCCTAGTGACAGGCTACAACTTGTAATCAGTATAAAATGATTTTCCGGGAGAGTAAATGCTTATTTTCACTGTCTTGATGTTGGCACTGGATTACTTGGTATTAATCCCAGGGTGACACAGTCACATTTGGAAGCCGTGAGATTTATTTGGATGTCTTGTGGGGCCAGGGGCAGCCTTCATTTTACATCCTTGATCTTGGAGCATTTAAATAATAGAGCTGCTTTCCTATATGCACCAGTGGTGTGAAAAGAAAGTCATCCACCCAGGACAATCCAAGAGCCACACGGCCAGGAGAAGGAAGGACAGGATGTCACCATATCTGTTGTCAGCCCCACGCTTAGCAGCCACAACTACTGTGACAACAAACAAAAGGCACTTATTAAGCATCAACTGTGTGCCTCTCCCTTAGCACAAGAGAGCAAGACATCTGAGAGCTCGTACTCAAAGGCTCCAGCATACATTGGAACAACCTCTTCTCTGGCAGATACCATTGCTCTAACCAAACATCTGCCGTCACTATCTCTCATTCCCATAGATTTAGTCTAGAGCAGAGGTCAGCAAAGCTTTTTTATAGAGGGTTATGCTGTAAATATTTTCAGTTTCCCGGCCCTGGGCTTTCTTTTGCAATTACTCAGCTCTGACATAGTACAATATGCAAACAAATGAGCATATTTGTTCCCAGTGACTATGCTATGTTCTAATAAAACTTTATTTACAAATAAGGTGCGGCAGAGCCGGATTTACCCTGGAGGCTATACTTCACCAGCCCCTCACTGAGAGTAGCTAGTACCATATTTTAGATTTTTTTTTAAATTTTATTATTTGACAGACAGAGATCACAGGTAGGCAGAGAGGCAGGCAGAGAGAGAGGAGGGGAAGCAGGCTCTCCGCTGAGCAGAGAGCCTGATGTGGGGCTCGATTCCAAGACCCTGGGATCATGACCTGAGCCGAAGGCAGAGGCTTCACCCACTGAGCCACCCAGGCGCCCCACTAGTACCATATTTTAAAGACGTTGCCTTCTGATTATTTAAGCAATACTATTAAGAATCATAAAACTGTTCTTATGTTTTGACTCCGTAATTTCACATCTCAGAATCTAGTCCTAAGAATATCTATGGCTCTTCACATACACGTTTCTGTATAAAGACGTTCACTGTGACAATACTTATAATAATAAACATTTGGCAATTTTATACGCCAAAAATGGCATCAGAGAAACCTTATTCCATCATGAAACAGTGGACTATTGGGCAGATTTTAAAGCGATCACTCCAAAGTGTTTTTCATGGCATATAGATGTGATGCTAAGTCAAAAAAAAAAAGTGAGATAGAAGTTGTGTATACAGCTGGAATACAATTAAGTCTACATCTGCACATTCCTAGAAAATGACTCAAATGAAATATACTCAATTGTTAAGTATGGTTTATCTCTGAATGGTGAGATTATGGGGTGATTTTTCTTAAAATGAATCGCAGCATGGAGTTATTTAAAAAGGGCAAGTGCTGGCATCCAACTGATTGAGCTTTGCTATTTCACTGGCTGGGCGGGTCATCTTCCCAAGGTTACTTAAGTACTCTGAGCCTCAGTTTACTTGTTGGTAAAATGCATATAACATCTGACTCGCCAGATTGTTGTGAAGATTAACTAATGCATATATGTGACATGCCTAGCCGAGTGCTTGTCACACAGTCAGTACCCAACAAACGGTAGCTGGTAATATCATCATTCTTCGTTCTACGCAGTTTTCCACCCAGACTGTAGTGATGGTTACATAAATGTACAATGGGCCCGGTTGCGCGCGAGCACTCATGCACACACACACACACACACACACACACACACACACACATACACATTATCAAATCAAGGTCTATGCCCTGGTTAACAGTATAATACCAGGGTCAATATCCTGGCTTTGATATTGCAGTACAGTTGTATTAGACTGATGTCATCCTTGGGGGACTCTGGGGAAAGGGCACTGCGAACTCTACTGTCTTTGCAACTTACTGTGAGTCTATAAATATTCCTAATCCAAAAATCTTTAAAAAAAAAAAATAGGTCATTAAATCTCTAAAAGATTCCAGCTGCTTCCATAATTTGCCTCTTTCACCCATCCAAGTGAAATGGTGAACTGTAATAAGGGGCTGTTTGGTCTCATTTGCAAAAGAGAACACCAAGAAGCTGACTGACTGTTCTCCTCCAGGTGAATCAGAAAGGCAGCAGAAAAAAAAAAAAAAAATCAAGTCACTGAATATCCCAGACTCTTCCCAGGAGCTGGTCCTGCCCCAGAAGTTGTCCTGCGTTTTACAGGGTTCATGTTCCTTCAACAAAGAATGTGTCCCATCCTTTAGGGAGATGTGTGTGGAAGATATTCTCTGGGTGAGGGTCTCAGAACAGATCCTACAAACAGATATTTCCAGGTGATCCTGGGTGTAGAAAAGGCAGAGAACAAGGAACTCTGTCAAAGAAAATGATTATTGTTCAAGCGTTTTCACATTGGCATTAGCTTTATTATTTTTACATGCACTATTAAAACTGAAAATAGGTTTTATATAAATTAAGAAAACAGGCTTGGAGTTAGTAAAGTTACAGCTGTGCTTGCCAAAAACTTGATGCATTAATTCAACAAATATTTGTTGAATGCTTACCATGGGCAGGCGCTGTTCTAGATGCTAGACGTGCTCGTGAGCGAGACTGCTTCAGTTTCTGCTCCTGAAGAATGTAGTCTCCGTCAAAAAGCAATTGATTATCTGGGGAGACTGACTGGTTCAGTCTGTGGGTCACGTGACTTTTGATCTCAAGATTATAAGTTTGAGCCCCAAGTTGGGTATAGAAATTACTTAAAAATAAAATCTTTTTTAAAAAATCGTTCATAGCCTGAGCTTTCCCACTTGCTTGCCACGTGCCTTAAAAACTACCTGGACTTGGATCTCCTCTTCTATAAAATAAGTTTTTGGCTTTGTACATTAATGACAAACACACACTCCGTAGCTCCTACTTCTTGTTTCTGAAGCAGACATCACTAATCAATCCTGGCATTCTTTCCCACTGGGTTTCAAGGAAGACATAGACTTTGCATCCTTCAGAACAAATTGTCTCTGTTGGCATTGTGGGTGGGTAACCTTTATTGTGGAAGGCTGTTCTGTGCATTGTGGGATGTCTAGAAGGCACTGTGGCCTCTGCCTTCCCTGGACCCGTAGCACACCCTGCCCCCTCCCTGTTGGACAGCCAAAAATGTCTCCAGGCAATGCCCCTCCCCGTGGGAGGACACCCTGACTCCAACGGAAGACGATCACTCTAAGTGGACGCTGCCAGCGATGTGAGCCTACAGCAAGCAGCAGTTGTTGGCCATCTCGGGACCAGCTCATTTCCCACCATCATCACTGATCCTTCTATTCCATGACTCCAACAGTCTGGGAAGAGTGAACCATATTGGCTGCTTGCTTGCTTGCTTGCTTTTAGTGATCTAGGGAAACAAAACTTTTTGATGGGAAACCAAGGAGATTAAATCACTTGCCCAGGGTGCCTAGCTGTCGGAGGGGCTGCTGAAGGCAGACACACGGCCTCTGAGCCTGTTGTGCCCTGTCCACTGTGTGCTGTGGGTTTCCCCAAATGACTAGCCTGAGCAAGCCAGTCAGACAGACCATCCACAAGGCAACTGGGAACCTGGACTCACTGGGAAGCATTTGTCTCCCAAACATGGACAAATAAGCATTTGATTTGTTTTGTTTTTGGTTTTGGTTTCATTTTGTTTTGTTTTTTCCTGAAGAAACCAAGGTGGAGCAAGAGCTTATGGGTAAAGGGAAAGAAGTGACACCCAAAGGCTTGCATTCGAGAAGCTTCCCAGAGTGTGTGCATGTTGAAGGAATAAAGAGACACATATGTAAACCTCAGCTCGTCAAGGTCAGGCCTGTTCTGACACACGTGTTATACTCAGGAGAAGAGCCCATCCGTCATAGAAGATATTCGTAGAAAAGTATAAACCTTTACTGCAGCCTCTCCCCAGATGCCAAAGGGGTCAGGCACCTGTTCATTAAATTGCTTTTCTTTTCACCCATCCACTTGCCCTAAAACTCCGTGCCTCCTGAAAGACCAGCTCTCTCTCATAGCCTCTCCAAAAATGCTCCCGAGTCCCCCTCCGAACCAGCCATCCCTGGCCCTGTCGCCGCTCGCCCCTTCCCAACCACCTCCTGTTGTCTTTCCACGCGTGACTTACCTGCTCTGTGATTGTGACTGAATCACGACAGCACGGCCTCCGCCAACAGTGTGGAGGGCTCCCCTTTCCCTGCATCCTCGTTAACATCTGTCATTTTCTGACTTGGTCATTGTAGCCATTCTGACCGGTATGAGGTGGGATCTCATTGTGGTCTTGAAACGTATTTCCCTGATGCCCAGTGATGTTGAACATTTTTACACGTGTCTGTTGGACATTCGGATGTCTTTGGATAAACGTCTGTGCATGTCTTCTGCCCTTTTCATGACTGGATTATTTAGGGGTTTGGGGGGGTGGATATTGAGTTTGATGAGTTCTGTATAGATTTTGGATATTAGCCCTTTATCTGGTAAGACATTTGCAAATACCTTCTCTCATACTGTAGGCTGTCTTTTAGTTTTGTCAACTGTTTCCTTTTCTCGTATGTGGAATTTAAGAAACAAAATAGAGGAGCACAGGGGAAGGGAAGAATAAATAAAATAAGACAAAATCAGAGGGCGACACAAACCATAAGGGACTCTTAACTCTAGGAAACAAACTGGGGGTGGCTGGAGGGGAGGGGGGGCAGGGGGATGGGGTCACTGGGGGATGGGCGCTAAGGAGGCACGTGACGAGATGAGCACTGGGTGTTACATGCAACTGACGAATCCCTGACCTCTCCCTCTGAAACTAATAATAAGCTATATGTTAATTAATTGGATTTAAATAAAATTTTTAAAAAAAATTTTAAAGTGGCTCCCTTGAATACTCTTCTCCTTTTCCTAATAGAAAGAGCAAGGCCCAAGAGCCATGCTGGTGGAGAAAGTTCTCTCTAGCATACAGGAAAGGAGAGAAGCTTCCAATACCACCGTAGGGAGGGAGAGCTCAGCCACACGAGATAGATGGTGAAACGCTACCAAAAATATGAACAGATCACAGGCAACAAGATTGATTGATTGATTGATTAATAGTATCTGGAAAGACACTTCAAAAAAGCATAAAGCAAACTATAAACATATGGTATTAAAGAAGCAGTTTCTGGAATAAAGAAAATGTGGCTTTTAGATGAACCTTGAAAAACTGGTAAAATCTGGACCTATGGAATTAGTGGTAATGAGTGAACAAAGGAAGAGGAGGGTCCAGATGGCAGGACCAGCAGAAAAATTCTGTACAGGAAAGGGTTGGGTGTGTTCAAAGAGTCGGGATCAGTCTCCCAAGTCAAGCTCCTTAAGCTTATTTCCTATCTGGGGCACTCTGTGACACATCCCCAAATGGAAAAATCATTCCCAGTTGAGCTAGCCAAATATCTTGAAAAAATAATGCAGAAATTATGAAGACATTTTCCAGAGGACCATAGCATTTCCTGTCTTGACAGTGAGGCTGGATTTGACATCAGCAAAGTCAAAAAGTTAAAAATAAAAGCTGTGACCAATTCAAACTTCCCTTCCAACTGTTTTTCAATAATCTGAGGTTGAGCTGGGCTGTGGGACAGTCCTTGTAACCAATTTCTAAACTCCATCCCAACATGACTCATGAATTCACGATCATGGCCAAGGGCATGTGCCATTGGCTAGTCTCTGTCCTGGGCTGAGGGGACAGGAAGGAACATTGAAATGAATTATGACTTCATTGATGGGGCCATCAGATGAAGTCAACGGGACTTTAAGAAAGGACGTGTTCCAACAGCGTGCCAGATGTTTTCGGGTTAATCAGAGAAATACAAGTTATGGGTACAAAGAATTTTTAAAGGGAATAATATAAAAATATTAGTTCACCTGTATACAATGTTTCCTGTGTGCCCAGTCTGCTCTACCTGGCCTCTTCCTGCCAGTGACCTAAAAGAGGCAGCTATGGATCCCCCTCACCGTATAGATAAACAAACTAAAATGGAAGTTAAGCAATTTGCCCCAGGTCATTCCATTAGGAAACCAAAGAGCCAGCATGTGTCTTCCTACGGAGCCTCCAGAGAAAGAGACAGAAGGGAGGACATTGAGAAAATCCTCCCCCAACCTTAAAAATTCCAGAATCCATAGTGCAACCACATCATTATTTCCAGGAAGACTAGACATCCACAATCCAGTGGAGGCAAAACCAGAGAAAAACAAGGGTTTCTTGCCCCCAGGTAACATTCATCCTCTTGGGCATCAGTTTTATCATCTGTACAATGGGCATCAAAAATCTCTCAAATGATACTGTGTCTAGGAAAGCTCTTCAGAAAGTAATAGCATGCTAAAAAATATTTTATGAATAGGAGTGTCTGAAGTCAGGCAAATTGGTTTGAATCAGCACTACCAATTATTATGAGCCTTATCTATGGGCAACTTAGATCCTCCCCTAATTATCAGTTTTTTTCTCTGATAATAATCATACCTACCTTGCGAGGCTCTAGTGAAGATTAAATAATATTACGCATGCAAGGATAATATCCTTTGCACATAGTAAGTGCTCAATAAATTTTAAATAATAATAAAGAAATCATAGCTACAACATGGGCTATGCTGTCCTTAATTACAACAAGATTGCAACACCTATCTCGATGAACCAGAGCCTTCCAGCTTGAGTAAGAAATAAAATAAATATGCAAACTACAGAACTTTAACCCAATAACGTGACCACTCCCTAAGTTTAGCATATTACTGGAAATCACTAATGGAGCGCTGCCCATTATTCATGATACGAGCAGTAAGGAATCATGCATAATGGAACAGAGTCCCTGCTAACAGCAGATTCACGCACGATAATTTAAACTTGTTTGTATGGAAATAAAGGGTGAATCTTTGAAGTGAGCCTTAATGAGATTCTGCTTGATCTTCAGTGTATCCTGGGAGAAAGAGTTCAATTTTTCCTCCAGCATCCGGCTCTTGTTGGTGGCGTGTAGGAAAGAAAGGGCCAGCTTAAATTATGAATGGCCCTTCTTGTCTTTGTGATAGCAGGTGAGGAGTGGGGGTGCTCATCCCGGGGCACAGTGGAGATGGAGAGAGACGAGCACAGTTCTCCACCAAGGTGGTTTCTGAATCAGAAACTTACAGGAGGGTTTGGTGGACTGGAGCCTCACAGAAAACATGGATCATGGAAAGCTGGTGTTAGAGAGCTTCCGAGACCAAAAGAAACTGGGGGGTCCTGGTGGGAAATGCTGACGTATTAGCCGTGCCCTGCCCCTCATCACATACTGCTGGTGCACACAAGGGCTTCGGCTCCATTCCAGACCTGGCAAATGCTCGACACCACCTGCTGAGCAGCTCCCAATATCCCAAGACATCTGAGGTCTGGTCAACTTGACCTGATGGTCAGAAGGTCCCAGGAAGTGAGTTTGTGCTTTGGCAGACAGCCAAAAAGCATGGAGCTAGTGAGTTTGGGAAATCACTGATTTTGAAAAAGCTCAATTCAAAGCCATAGTAGCGGTCTACCTCAATGGGGGGCTGTGGCCAAGAAGACCCTGTAGGGTCCTGAACCCAGACTGTCTGCGCAGCGCAGAGCACTCACTGTATGTAGAGGCCATTTATTTTCTCTTTGCCTTCATCATCGATTTAGGGTTTCTTCTTGTCTGCGGCCTTTCAGGCTCAATTAATTGTAGCTAAGCCTCTGAGACCAAGTGTTCATTGAACTCCTGCTGTCTCAACCCAGAGACACCCCGGAACCTGCAGTCGCCATGGATGGCGCATGTTCAAACGGTCTCCGTGCCATGCCCCTTGCTCAGGACACTCCTTCTGTGGCTGCATTTAATGCATTAAATTTAACTTCATTTCCTCACTGCAACCCTATAAGGAAAAATATTTCTCTTAGCCCCATTTCACAGATAAACAAACAGGGGCACGTAAGGTGAAGTTGCTCACTTCAAGTCACAAACCCAGTCGGCAGTGGGACCCAGGATTTTGAAGCCGACATCTGTTTGATTCCTGGGTCCACCTTCTTAATCATGATCTATACAACCTCACCCTCAGTGCCTTCCAAACTTAACTAAGCTCTTGGCTGAGCTCAGTGAAGGGATGAAGTCCACACCCACTAAGGAGTTTATCCCAATCCTTCCTCAAAGTACAAATGTATCCAATAAATGACTTTAGTGCCAGGGCACTCTAGCACAGAGTGAAACCCAGCAGGAGGCTCCCCTGACCTCCATCACTCACCTCAAACAGACTCAAAAATTCAGTTTCCAGGTGATGTTGTGTTGATTTCCTAAAGAAAAATCTCTCATTTTTAAACCAACATATATTGAGTACTTGACATGTACCAGACTCTATGCTAAGGAGATTTCATGCATTCAGTCATTTAATTCTTCAAACCCTTATTCCCATTTTGCCAACAAGGCAGCAACTGAGGCCGTGCAAATTAGGTAACCAGCCCAAGGACATGCAGCTGGGGAATGAGGCACCAGGACACATTCCTGCATCGTTCACATGATATGCACATGTTTACCTCTCGGTGCCTGTCGCTGTTCTCCACTTGGGAATAGAGCAATGAACAACACAAAGCAGGTGCCTGCCGCCACGGAGCCTGCATTCTAGAGGCAACAGACAGGCTCTGAATAAATACACATCTGAGATAGTCTAGAGATCATTTCCATGAAAAAATTCAAAGCAGAAAGAACTAGAGAGTAAAAGATGCGGGAGGGGGTGCTTGTTTAGAGCCAAGGAGGATACTAGAGAGGGTGATATTGGAACTGAGACCTGAGCAAAGTAAGAGAAGTAGAAGAAACACATTCAGGGGGTAGGGGAGATCACATGCAAAGGCCCTGGGGCAGGTATGAGTTGGGGAAATTAGGGAAACACCTAGAAGACCCTTCTGTCCCAGTCAAGTGAGTGGAAAGACTGAATCATGCATGGGCATGTCAGACTCAAGCTAGAAACCAGTTCTTGTTCTCCCATCCACTACCCAGTCCTTTGTGTCCAAGCCTGCAAAATATAAATTCCAGTTCTAACATCAGCTTTCCTTAAGGGTCCTCCCCTCTGCCAGTTCCCGGAGTCTCTCTTTCATGAGGTTTAGATCATTACCAAATAGAATGCTCTAGAATCCATTCTCTTTTGCAATAATTTGAATTAAGGTAGGATAAATGTCCACCAAGAGATGAAGAAGAGAGAGGGACTCTCTGAGAAGCACCCGTGCATGGTAGATGTTGATATTCACAGTGGGTCTGCAGACACAGGCTGCCATCTGGGCGTGTATGTGGTGAGAAAATCTCTGAGGAGGAGGGCCCGTGTGGCTACTCCAACAGAAAGGCTTCCATCGCTGAGAGCTGCGAGATGAGAGGACACGTCGGGGTTTTCAATACCCCAGCGTATCCGTAACAGCCACACCAGCCTCAGAGCCGGCCATGAGCTTGCGCATTCCCAGCTGAAGCTCCGAGGCTCTGAGTTTCCATGCGGCGTCGAACCCCTGACAGCAGTCACCCCGGTCTACTTTGGCTCTTTCCTTCTGCTGGGTAGAGGCATTCCTTCCACGTTTGATTACTAACCACACCCCCGAGCCCCCAGATTATCATTAAATAAAATAAATAGGACGCTGGATGAGTATTTGAGGAAATGGCAGTCTTTTTCATAATCAAAATCTTTATGCATGTCGTCTCCTCGTCGCACTAAAATGCTGAGAGAACCGGATTTTTAGAACATGACCTGGTCTTTGAGCTTGGGAAAAAAACATTTCATGTAGTTCAGACCCCATGTCTACTCCATTACAAGTTCAAGTGAACCACCCTGACATCTTAAGGATGGCCTTTTTTATCTTTTTTGTTTTAAAGAGTACGATTGGAATTTCATCATATTGAATATAAACGGGGAAAAAGTACATTGCAGAATAAAACTCAAAATGCTTTTATGGAATTTTCATTGTAAGACAGCCGGTAATAGAGTTGACCTCATATTCACCTAAGATTTCTCTGGCTCCGAGTTCAGATTTCATGCCAATTAACATGTTAATGACATATATCATTTAAAGAGCTCATCATAACTTTTATCACATCATGTTACATCTATTTCCTTGTAATTAAATCAGAATTACAGGGTGTAATTACTTTTCTTTTCCTGAATACCCATTCCTTTTCAGACATTTAAATTCAAGTGCAAGTACTAAAAGACACTTGAAAGTAACAACCTAATAAAAATATTATCAATTAATGAAAGTGTTGGGTTTCTCCTACTATCCAGTTTCCTTTTTGACGAATTCCTTTCTCCTGTTATACGTTGGGTAACACTTAATGGTGAGCGGTGTCCAATCAAACGCTTCTTAAGTTCTTTAAATCCTCAGGGCCCTACTTTCCATTAAGATGCAACGCTCTCACACGTAAATATAATTACATACAATTATTAACGGAAAGGGATCAGATAAGGTTTATTAAGGAGATACCTATAATTACCCCCAAGTCCAGCCCTCCCTTTACGTGTTGACTCAACCATGGTTTGGAGTTAGCAATCACGCCAGCAGCAAAACATCTACTGACTGATTCATCTGGGGAAGCCAGAGCCGATGGCAGGGATCCACCTCTGTTTAAAAGACTTAATCATGGGGGTGTCTGGGCGGTGTTGTCGGTTAAGCGTCGGACTCTTGGTTTCAGCTCAGGTCATGACTTTGGGATGGTGAGATGGAGCCCTGCACTAGCACAGCGTTTGCTTGAGTTTCTCTCCCTCTCTCTCCCTCTCTCTCTCTCTCTCTATCCATCTAAAATAAGTACATAAAACCTTTAAAAAAATAAATAATAATAATAACATAAAAGACTTGACTATGATAATTCTATGAAGACGGCGGAACCCGAGGTCATTTTCTGACCATGGTCTAGTCTTCCAAACCTTAAGCCTACGTCACACTTAATTTTTGAACCTCATTGTAACTTCAAGGTCATAGCTAAGAAAAGGCAAGTAATCTCCAGGCATGTGATCTTCTAGGATGACCTGTAGGAATTACGGAGCTGGAACTACCAGGGACCGGTGTATATTATTTGTGGGACAAGGCACAGGAAGATGGGCAGGAAATTCTGCGTACATAGATCAATCCGTTCATTCACTCAGCAGTTATTTATTGAGCACCGACAGTATGCTAGGTTCTATCCTAGGCCTTGATGACAAATAAGATGGTCAAGGTCACAGCGGCCAAGGTGCCAACATCCATCCCACCCTGGGAGAGGAGGGTAGACTCTGAAGTATAAACCACAGAACAAATAAGAGAATTACAGCCGGTGGTGAAGGGTCAAAAGGAAACGAGAAGGGAGCTAGGTGATGTGATAGAAAGCGGTGGGCTGAGGTGGGTTGTTCCAGACCGGATGGTCAGCGAAGGCATCTCAGAGGTGCCTAATCTTTGAGCTGGGGCCGGAGTGACGTGTGGGAGGCCGCCGAGGGAGGCTCAGAGAGAGGAGAAGCGCCAAGTGTCAAGGTCCTAATGGGAAGTGAGTGTGATGTTTCGGACAAACGAGGAGGAGGCGGGTGTTGCTAGCACAGAGTGAGCAAGAACACAACGGTGGCGGTAGAAAGACGGACCCACGTAGGAAGCTCTGTGGGCCATGAAGAGTAGTATAGATTTTTTTCGTCTTTCTAAGAGTGACAGGAAGCAATGAGAGGGTTTAAAAGCCAGGAAGTGACGTCATTGGAATTCCACATCGAAAAGGAGAGTCGGTGGTGTGGAGCCTGGATTTGGAGGGGGCAGGAGGAGAAGCAAGCAGCCGTTTAGGTGACCGTTGGTGCCTTTCGGTGGCTTGAGTTAAGGAGCGCCCGTGTAGGGGCAGAAGCCACAGTCTGGCAGGTGGGCGAGGAGGGGCGACTCTGAGAGCTCGTGGCAGCTCCCAGGGACCCCTTCTTCCCCTGGAGCCTTCGCTGAATAAATGTGTCCTCTTCACTGCCAGCCAGGCTTTGTCCGAAGGCGTGGGCTGCAGAAGTGAACCACACAACGTCCCTCCCTCTCACGGACCTCGAGCGAGGGAGAAAACAACCCGTGCCAAACCAAGGACTTCCACAGCAGGCCGGTGAGCGTAGGCTTGCTGAAGACCGCGAGCGCGGGGCATGCGGGTGGGAAGTAGAGATGAGGGAGGGCGGCTCCTTCCGGTGACAGCCCCGGGACAGCCCCGGGACGGCCACGGACGGGGGGAGGGAAGGCGTGACAGCGGCCGGGACCCGGGTGAGGTGACGTCTTCCTGGCCCAGCATGTTGCCCCTTTTCTCACTGGATGCCGGCCCCAAGCGCAACTTGGCCCCCACTTTAGTTTTCCTCAAGAGCATCCTCTCTCACCCAAGTGCCAGTGAGTCACAGACACGAGTGAGTTTTCACAGGGAGACGCAGAAGTGGGGTCACATCACGCTGCCGGACGACACCCCGTGAAGCTTCTCGCTGTTTCTCCAGACAGTGCTCCTCTGCTCAGCTTTCTTCTCTAGCCCTTCTGGGCCCGTTGACGTCCAGGCCTGCTTCCTTCCGCTAAGCAGGCGATCCCAGTCACCCCCAGGTCCTCCCATAAACACCTCGACATGTTCAGTGAAACAAAGACCTTTGCTGAAAAGGTGCCGAGTGACCGTGTGGCCCGCAAGGGGCTTCATCTTCCCACTCGCATCCCATGAGGCCCCAGAAAGCATTTCTCCCCCCAAAACAACTCAGCACATTCTCTGGGATGGGGGACGTCTGCTGAACCCAATCGTCACCCTGCAAATGGGCTTGGATCGGCACATGCCTACAAGCTCCCTTCTTATTATGCCCAGGCCATAGAATCTTCCGGAAAATGAGCAGGAACAGAAGCCACCTTTGCGCAGCTCCTTCCTGTCCATGGTCCTCTATGTTTTCTCTCTCAAGCTGGGCCCGGATGAGGAAGTAGCTGAATTCCTACCATGCCTCTAAGGACTTTGGTTAAGTCAGGGGTTGGCAACCTGTGGAAAACCCGGTGGCAACGTTGTGCCAGAAAACAACCCACCCACTGTGCGGATTGTCCGCAGCTGTTTTCGTGCTGCGGCGTGGAGCTGAGTCGTGACAGAGCCCGAAAGAGGCCGCGTTCGAGATGGAGGGGCGCAACCATGTTTCAAAACATCTTTACTTCTGGATGCTGAGCTGTCACAAATATTTTTATTTGTGATAAAAAACCTTCTTTTGGAGGGTTATTTTTTCCCACCATTTAAAAAAGTGAAAGCCATTCTCTCCTGCACGACTTAAACAAAAGCAGGCGTCAGGATGACTACGGCAGCAGGTCCTATTTGTCACTGTGATTTAAGGGGTCACTTGCAAACATCAGGTTCTCGGGCTTCCGAGTCAACGTCAGCATGGCAAGTTCTCGGCGTCCTCCTGGGGAGAAAGCTCAGTGTCCCTTTATGCTCGGACCCTCCCTGTGCCTTCAGCTGTCCAGGGTCCAAAATGCTAGTCCTCCCCTCAGAAATGTGGTTCCTTTCAGTTGGCCAAGTCTGGAGTCTGAGCTCTCTGAGGGGAGAGCCTGCTTGTGCACCCCGATGTCTGCAGCACTCTGCACAGAGCCCAGTGCCGAGCTGGGACACAAACCCCATTACTGGGGAGAAGGAACGTTCAAGAACAGAGCCAGGCGCACGTGGTTCTCAACCCATTCTCTAATCGTGTTGATGCGTATGATAAGATAAAGCCATTACTTACCAGCAAGATGAATAATTAACCATTTCTCCAAACCTGGCAGCTTGGACAACAAGGGAGACTGGGAGCTGCGCGTCCCCGTGAGTGGCACATCTAAATGACTTCTTGAAATCCAGAGCCCGCAGCCCGCACTCTGCAATATTTCCATCGATTTCCCAATGAGTGGAGGCCATTTCCTGACAGGTTAGGGGAAAGAGGCCAAACCGTGAGGCTCCTACTCTGTCTCCAGCATTTTACAATTAAGAGCTGGCCTTGTTTAAAGCTCAGCCCGTCGTTAGCGCGCATACTGAGATAGGACACTTTGATCCAAATGGGATCTGACTGCCCGATACAACCCAAGTTAAGCCGCTTCCAAATGCATCACCCGGGCGGCTGACGTCTGTTTCAGCGGAGCGGTGGGCAGCTCTCGGGACGGCGCAATGGAGAGCTGATGTTGCGTAAACTTTTCTGCTGTTGTTTCCTTTCCGACTGACAGCTTCGCCCTGAACCCTAGGCCTGCCTGCTCGTCTCGCAGAGACGGTTCCTGATTCCCTCTCTTCCGATTAGCCTGGGCAATGATTGGGATAATTTAGGACTTGCATGGCTTGATCATCTGTACAGTTACAACAAATAAAACATTTTAATATGAGCAGTCGCCGCATGTTTACTGTATCATATTGCTGAGAGCTGAACGGATGCCAAACGCTATCACACGAGGGGGGGTGGGTGTGAACTCTAGAATGATGACACAAATAAGGAAATTACAAAAGGCCCGACAAATGGCATTTGTGTTAAATCAATAATGCTCTGTTTGCTTTTTTTAATTCTAATCTTTCTTCGAAAAAAAATTATCTTTCTAAACAGTTGGCGATTCCTATTCTTGTTCATCTTCCTGAACATAATTAAAAACATGTTGTGGCGTCTACTTAAGACATCAACTTTCCCAAGGCTGTCTTGTCCACTGCGTTTTAAACAAAGACACTTGTTTTGGCATTGTGCCCTTAATTAATCATTTGAGGCTTTATTGCTGTACCAAAAAAAAAAAAAAAAAAAGTATTTGTTCAACGATTCATCACAAGCCCAATTTCTGCAGGACTTGATCAAATACAGAACCAACTTTCTAATCAGCTTAAATATTTTTTAAAAATTAATGGAGGCCTTGTTTTCAGTATATTTGATAAAAGGAATATTGATATATGACAGCTTGCTACTTAGGAATTCCCAGGAATTCTTTCGTGGACAGGAGATGGACCCTTTGCTTCCAGAGTTGGGATCTACTAGGCAAACAGAAGGTTTGATGGCTCCCTGAATGTCACTAAGCCCCGGGGCCTTGCCAAGGTGGAGGTAGGGCCTTGAGCGGTCCATTTGAACCGGGCCTGAAGAATTCACATGTTCTTTTGCGGATTCTACGATCCCTTGCAGCAGATGGCACATCGCAGGATAAAGATGACTCCAGAAAGAGCCAAGCCTCCCTTGCTGACCCCACTCACTCCAGGCAGGCCACTGACTCTTCCCACTTTCCGGATGCCTGGAAACCACTGGCATGCCTCTTCCCCACATCCCGCTGCTCTAGGCACATTCTGGAGCAGACACCACTCCGAAGCCTCTGAGGCGAGAGAAAGCCGAACACACGGAGCCGTCTCTACGTTAGCCCAGCTCAGATCCGAGCACTAGGGCAAAGTCTCGACAAGCTAACTGCTAGAGGAGAAGGAACAGCATTGCCATCCCTGCAATCAAATTATGTATCACGCATCGCTTTCTGAACCTGGTGTCCGGGACACCTGAAGAAGAGGTTGTGAGCGTGCCGCGCTCTTAACCCTTTACGGTAACAGTTATCGTCTTTGTTACATTTGCGACGATTTGAAGTGTGCGCCGTGGATCCTCAGTACGCTTTTGAAAGCAGGTTACTATGAGCCGTAATTCGATGTTGCTGATCTCCCAGTGCCCCGAGTCAGATATTATTGTCACTGCCATTTATGGGGCCCTTTCATTATGCCGGGCACTGTGCTTAGCACTTTGGGGCACCTTCTCCTACAAGATGAGAAATCCTGCCCCCATTTTACAGAGGAGTTCATGAAGGTATCATCTGACCTGAAGTCTCCTCCTAGCCAGGACCTTGGCCTCGGCACCCCCTTGACCCTCTGGGTGTGATGCCGAGTCCCAGCAGGGCTCCAAACTCAAGTCAGTCCAGACTCAGCACCAGATGATGTCGGCAGAGGAAGTCACGCGCATCCCCCGAAAAACTACAGGCAGCTTCAGGAGCCCTGGTCCCAAGCGAACTTGGCGTCCCGGCCGTCAGGAGGCAGTTGGGATCAGCAGGTCACTGCGGGTCTTTAGAAGCTAACAGACCCGGCCTCCAATCCCAGCTCCTGCACGGGCCCCTGGGACACTTACTTACATAACTTCTCCTTCCCTTAAATGTGACTAATCATAGTCCTTACCTCATAGAGGGATTCACTGAGCCAATCTGAGCCAGAGCATTTAACAAAGAACCACACAGAATAAGCATAAAACGTGTAACCCTTTGTTGGATATGCCTGTCGCCTGAAGAGGGATCAAAGCAGCATTTTACTTCTTTCTCCCTTTAAAAGCTATTCAGAGGTAGTAAACGACCCTTCCCTTGGGTAAAACCAGAGACTTTTCTACTAGTTTCTGGGGAAGACAGGCCAGTGGTCACTTAAAGATACAAGTCAGGGATGCGATTCTGGAGTGAGCACATCCTTTCTCATCTTTTGCAAAATCTTTTTGCCTGCTGTGGGTCAAAGCCGCTGTGGGAGAGGGGCTGGGTTCCTCTCTGCATGTCCTCGGGGCTCCCACCGCCTGCCAACAGCGGCGTCAGAGCCTCTAGGAGCCCATGTCGGGGGGTAGGACGGTGGGCAAGAGAAAGGACGAGCCAAGAAGGGGGTTCCCTGTCTGGGGGGCTGCCAGTCTGGGCGCCAAGCCAATTTAGAGCTGACCTTTTTGTATTCTTTTAATGGAGTGAAATATATGTAAATCCAAAATTTCCCAGTTTAACCGGTTCCAAGTGTATGGTTCTGGGGCATCAAGTACACTGACTTTGTCCATCTCGCTCTGGGAAGAGCCTAACTTTCTCTCCGGGTGTCTTGGTCGGTTCGGGTGGCTATAGCAGAACAGCAGAGACCGGGGGCGTCGTAAACAGCAGAAACTGACTTCTCACCGTTCGGGAGGCTGGAAGCCCGACTTCGGCTGCCGGCACCTGTCTCCGTTCAGTTCTGCTCACGGATGCCCGTCTTCCTGCTGGGTGCTCACCTGGTGGAGAGGGCAGGGGGCTCTCCGGGTCCCTGTTATAAGGACACCTGTCCCATTCAAGAGGCTCCCAAAGGCCACCTCCTAACACCAGCACATGGAGGGGGTTGGATTTCAACGGAAGAATCTGGGGGGAGTCACAAACATTCAGTCCACAGCTGCTGGGTTTTCCTGGGTCCTTTGAACTGTTTCCTCTTTGCGGGATTCTCTCTCCTGCAGTTCCCTGATCCAGGCGGCTGTCTCCCTCCCCCAGGTGGCAAACTGCGACTCTCCACTCCGTCCCCAAGTGTCAGGGTTCCCTGGCTGAGGGACAACGCCATCAACCGTGCCTCGCCACACCCCCACAGCTCGCTCCTGCAAAGCCCCCCAACAAACACTCCCCGGCCCTTCCCTGGATAGACTCTCAGAGGTCAGGCTGGTCCAAGCAAGTAGCTTCGTCCTGCAACAGTGCGTGAGCAGTTAGACACCTTCTGCTCTGGGCGGGCCCCAGACCTCAGCCCCTTCTGTCTCAGCTCCCTGTGAGGGGCCCAGGCACCGGGGCTTTCTGTCTCCCGAGGTCAGCCAGGACAACCCCCAGGTCCCCTCTTCCACCCCTGCCCCAGCTTAGTTGGGGTTTGCCCAGAAGCCACCGCTGGGACCAGAAGTCCTGGTCCCCGGGAACACCAGTAGGACAGTGAGGACAGGTGAAGGGACTGGACGTGCCCCCACCCTACCCCTCCTCGCCCCACTCAGAGCAGGTAAGAGCACTTTCTCCAAGTAAACACGCCACGATATCCTCAGGCTCTTACTTACTCTTCTTGAGCGCTTGTAAAACCTCCTGCAGAAAAGCCCCTGGGAAGGATCCACGTCCTGATGGCCTTGGTTCAAGCCCAGCCCCGCTCCCCCGATCGTGAGATTTATGAGCGTGAGAATGCGCTGTTCTCAAACGCAAAATTAAGGATAATACCGAGAGTACGTGAAACGCTTCCCCACACCTTCTCTCCCGTGTGTTTAGATCCCCTGCTGGACTGTCTTCACTCGCCCTGCTTTTCCCCCTTCCCACTTGAGGAAAAGCAATTAAGTAGTCTTCTGGGCGACTGTCTTGAATGAGACTCCTCTCCTTAAGGGGGAGCCCCTGAAGGCCAGAACTGGGTGCCACATTGGTTTCATGCTCCACTTGGCTCCTCAGCACAAGGCCTGGCATATAGTAGGTGCTCAGTAAATATTAATAAAACGCACATAGCCGTACATCCTTGCATTTGTGCATGTGCACGTTAAATGCTCTGTGCCAAGAACCTAGAAACTTGTTGGCAACCACTCTGGATTTTTCAAATCCCCTGTGCAGCTCAATAAAACAAAACAACAACAACAAAAACATATCCTCAGGCCAAAGTTCTCCAGTTGATGGTTTAGGTCTCTGATATCAAGCAACACTTGAGATGGAGGATGTCTTTTTCTTGCGTATCTTCTACCCGTGTGTCTATCAGCGCGAGGCCAGAGCCCGAGATGTCCATCGTACCTGTCCGCTGGACCACCTGGAGGCAGGAGGAGGAATGAGCTGAACTCAGCTGGGCTTCCACATGCTAACGTTTCTGTGCATCCCCAGTGAGCACGCATCCCCTGGGCACCGACAGGGCAGAGCCCCACTGCCAGCAGCCTTCCTCGCTCCCCATCAGGCTTTCCCTTCCCCACCTGCTTATGCCATCAGCTAATTAGCATGACTCGGTGGGCATAAGACGTTCAGGTGTCTTGCCAGAACTAAGCACCTTGTGAGTAATGACGCGTGTGCTGGTAGTGTTGCTAGGCAGCTGGCAAATGTGCCTTCACGGGGACAAGACAGGAGAGAGGTGTTGGGGACAAGCTTGTTCTTCCAGGGGATGATGAAATCAAGACACTTAGAAGTCACCCAAGATGAATTCAGGCGGTTTCTGTGCTATCCACGGAGGAGGCACATTCCTGGTTAGGAGCGAAGTCCACTCCACTCCTCCCATTAAGGAATAAAGGACGTAACACCTGTAGAGAAGGGGCCATGCGCTGGTGATGCTGTCGTAAATGGTTTGACCTCTTTACAGAGCATCGCGACCATTTCTGTCCGCTACAGAATTTTAAGCATTCATTCCCTTCAACCTTCAAGTTCCTGGCTGGAAATACACCTTTTACACGGATTTGAGCATGTGTCTAAAGATAAATTCATAGGAAGAGTGGCTGCACCTAGAGGGCAGCAGTTCAAGTCATAGACCCTGATGCCCGACTACGAGGCTTGAATCTTGGCTCTCCTACTTGCAAGCTGTGCGACCCATGGCGAGTCTCTTCACTACCCTACACCTCGGTTCTCTCACCGGAAAAATAGGTCTATTACAGTATCTCTTTCACATGGCACATAGGAAATTAAATTAATTAATATAAGACAAAGATTACATATAAATGGGGTATTTTCCACCCATGGGAACTGTAGAAGCATTTTTTTCTTTCATATCAGGAGATTCAATATAGCCTTTAGAAAGTATGAACTTGGAGGGCACCTCGGTGGCTCAGTTGGTTAAGCCTCTGACTTGGTTTTCGTTCAGGTCATTATCTCAGGGTTCTGAGACTGCTCGTGCTGTCTCTCTCGCTCTCTCTATCTCTAGCTCTCTCTCTCTGAAATAAATAAATAAATAAAATCTTTAAAAATAACTTAAAAGTAAAAAATAAAAAGAATGAAGCAAATCCCCATGTGTCGATATAGAACAAACGTACGATTTAGTCTTTAATGGAAAAATCTAGGTCTATAGTATTCGTCTTTGCATTAAAAATATATAGAGGCACCTGGGTGGCTCAGTGGGTTAAAGCCTCTGCCTTCAGCTCGGGTCACGATCCCAGGGTTCTGCTCAGCGGAAAGCGTGCTTCCCCCTCTCTCTCTGCCTGCCTCTCTGCCTACTTGTGATCTCTGTCTGTCAAATAAATAAATAAAATCTTTTAAAAAATAATAATATATATATAAATTATACTCAACAAAGTTGTTTCTAAAAAGCAATTGTGTGTGTGTGTGTGTGTGTGTGTGTGTGTGCGCGTAGGCACTTCTGTTTATTTATATAGAAATAGTACAGGGGGCGCCTGGGTGACTCAGTGGGTTAAGCCTCTGCCTTCCGCTCAGGTCATGATCTCAGGGTCCTGGGATTGAGCCCCGCATCGGGCTCTCTGCTCGGCAGGGAGCCTGCTTCCCTCTCTCTCTGCCTACTTGTCATCTCTGCCTGTCAAATAAATAAAATCTTAAAAAAAAAAAATAAAAGAAAGAGAAATAGTTCAGGAATGATCAGAAACGAGCCCTGGGGTTGGAGGTCTATCCTCTCCTTTACCGAATTCTTGTGCTCTTTTTTTTTTTTTTTTTTTCTCAAGAAAAATCTCATTTAAAGGAGAAGCCAGACTAAACTCAGTGGCTAATAGCAGTAGACAAAACCAGGCCCCACGAACTCGTATTTGCAAGTAGATCTTCTTGATGTCTCTTGCTGATCAGCTGCTGCTCCCAGTAAAGTCACCCAGGAGCCCAAGTCAGGGGAGATCTGTGCCTCGCCCTGATTCTGCCACCTCCCAGCTGGGTGACCTGGGACGAGAAATGTCACCTCTCTGTGCCTCAGGTTTTGTCAGATAAGCATGAACAGCTCCTTAAGGGTTTTTAGAGGACTGATTGAGATCATGCCTGTAAAGTGCTGAGGACAGGCCCTGTCACATATAAATAGAGGTTATTATTATATATGGTGGCTGATTTCCAACGACAAGCTTTACAAAGGTGGCAGCGAATCGAGATGTTCACTATTGTCATTTATGCAAATTAAGAAGACAACACCTAGAGAAGAAAATCTCTTTCCTGTCTCTCTTCTTCCTTTGTCTTTAACATACCCCATTACCAAAAGCCCTTAAGGCTTCTGTTGATAACTTACACAATAAACACATTAAAAATCAGCGAAATGCCAGGTTGGCGATTGTCTAAGATTCATTTTTTTAGTCCAATGCACAGCTTGGGAAATGCCGGAGGGAGAGAAAATTAAAATATGGAACGATAAAATGATCAATATAGTTGATTCTGGAAAAGCAGGCAGAGCCGCTCACTGGTGTGCCCTGGTGTGCCCTCACCCACAGCCCTGCTGCCCGATCCCACACGCTCTGCTCCTCCCTCTGTTCTCTACCCTTCCTCCTGCCGCTTGCACCCCTCCTACCCACACAGGCCTCCTGAAGAACACACTCTTATTATCCTAATAACATACCTATCTACACTCACCTATACAATGCCCCCCAAATCCCCCACCATATCTTAACCCCGTAATATCAATAACAAACAAAAAGAAAATGCACCGCACTAAAAAATATGATATGTATGCCTTATATGTGCGTGTGTGTGCGTGTTATATACGGATGCGTGTATGTGTTTGTGTAGGTGTAGACACGTACACACCACACAAACACACATACGAGGGCACTACCGCATTAGGAGACGCAAGGGAGAGTCTGGATTAAGCGAAGAAAGACGAGACTTAACTGTTAATTGTTTGCACCTTTTTGGTTAAACTGACATTTTGAAATAAAAGCTGAGTGTGTGTGTGTGTGTGTGTGTGTGTGTGTGTGTGTACATCATCGGAAATCCAGCAGCTATAGGAGGGTAAGGGAGCCAGGGAAGGGTTTAAACAGGGGCCCACACAGCCAGATTTGCAATGCAGGAGGACGGCCCTGGAGCCCGTGAGAAAGGCAGGGGAGCGGGAGGCCGTCTGAGTACACCGCAGCCACTGGGAGTCACAACCGAGGGAGAGGAGGGGCTGCAAGCTCTCGGGGCTCCATCCCGGCGGCACTTGGGACATTTGTTGGAGGTCTCAGTGGTCATCAGAATGATGGTGGTGGTAAACACAGCAACAGAGATCCAAATATGGAACATGCGTCATCCACAGTCGCAGAGGCTCTGGACATACGGATGTCCAGAAGACCTGCTCTCTGGCCTCATTTCTTTGTACTGTAGTCAGCTTTCATTTGCTTGGAGATTTCCTACGGACCATGCGCTCCTTGGGAACTGGGTATTGGCTCTTTTTACCTCTACGGCTTCAACATCTAGAACAGGGATCGGCATCCTCGTCTGGGGCCAGAACCTACCCACTGCCCTTTTGTGTAGGTCAGGCTCCTTGGAACACAGCCACGCCTGCCCATTACGGTGCTGCCTTTGCCCTACAACGGTTTAGTGCTTGGTGCAGAGATCGTAAGGCCTGAGGAATTCCAAAATATTGACTACCTGCCGCTTTAAGAAAAAGTTTGCCGGCCCCGGTCTATCATAGCCAATGACCCATAAATATTTGTGGGTGACAATCAACATATAAATGTGAATAACAGTAAAAATGGGGCTCCCTTTTGTCCTGTAGAGAAATAATCTATTGACTCATTTTTGGTTCTCACACCGACCTGAGTGGAGCTGGGTTCAGGGGGACCTTGAAAACAGCACGTGGAACCGTCTGTCCTGCTGAGTAGGGGCTGTCCTGTGCTGAAGGGGGTCGAGCCGCAGCCCTGGCCTCCACCCACTAGATGGCAGTAGCACTTCCCCTCCTCCTCTGCGGGGCCATTGCAAGTGCCCCCAGGAGGCAAGAAAGCTCTAGAGTGAGAGATGGCACAGAAGAAGGGAGTCTTGGGATCATTACACATAAAAATATCTCTGAGGATAGTCCCTACATTAAATTTTTTTTTTTTTTTTTTTTTTTTTTTTTTTTACTTAACAGGAGTTTTGCACAGATTCACTCCATCATGCATTCTAATGCCCCAAGTCAGCGGCGCAGGAAATTCCTGTCGTCTAACCGAAGTCCCTTGTGCTGCAGCTGCCCCTTTTTTCTTACTCGGTCCCTACTGAAAAATAAAAAACAGAACCGGTGCATGCATTCTCCCTAATAACCCTCCTTCTCTGATAGTCTCGCTGCAGAGTGCGCTGGGACATATCTAAGGCAATCAATCACTCAGCCTGCAAAGGCTCTCGAGCCCTGGCCGCCTCCTCCCAGCACTGCTCAGACGCTGGGAATAACGCAGGGAGCAAGACGGACCAGGTTTCTGATCTCACGCAGCCGCATTTTAGTGACAGGCACAAATAAGCAAGTGAATAAACAAGATAATATCAGTTACTGATGAGTGTTTGATGCCCTAGAAGTGAGTTATATGTCAATTATACTCTGCAAGGCTGGGGGCAGGGGACAAGTGTGAGGGGGTGGCCCCCTAGCTAGGATGCTAAGGAAGGGCCTCGCCAGGGAGAGGAGACTTCAGCAGAGCCCGAATAACACCAAGGAGCAGCACCACGGAGACAGAAGTGGGTGGAAATGCCTGGTTTGGGTGTGTCACCTGTTCTGAGTCTGTTTTCTGAAGTAGGTGTGGGGGAGCCTCTCTCTTGATACTCCCCCACTGTCCCCTTTCTTCTGATGCGAGGGAAGAACCCCGGATCTGGATTGCATTACAGATGGCAATAGAATACATCACAGAACCCACGGTCTTGGATTCTCTGAGCAGCTTCAGAAACAGCCTTCCTGATGAGCCCACCACTGCCTGAGGATCCCGTGTGGATCTCCCAAGTGACCGTAGTCGATGCCAAAAGTAAGGGGCTCTGGGTTCTCGAGGAGATTAACCCAAACCCAAAGTCTTCTCCTCCCCATCCCTCCCAACCCACCCCCATCCCCAAAGACACCAACAGGAAGACAGCACATGGAAGGGAGTGAGCGAGGTTAGGATGGCTAAGAGGAATGTCAAGTGGGCAACGACCCTGACTCCTCTAGGCTGGAATGACAATGTCCAGGGTTGTCCCCCTCCCTCCCCCAGCCCTCTGCCATCAGCTCTCTTCTTTCTCCAAAAGGATGAGCCATCTTGTGCAGCAAATCTAACGCCACACGTGAGAAAATGCCAGTTTTCAGAAAGTTGTAGCTCATCTTGGAGCCAAAA
The DNA here is from genome assembly GCF_022355385.1 of Mustela nigripes. Lineage (NCBI taxonomy): Eukaryota > Metazoa > Chordata > Mammalia > Carnivora > Mustelidae > Mustela > Mustela nigripes. The sequence goes on from NC_081563.1 coordinate 132,274,115, forward strand.
AGGGGGGAAAAAACCAGTGGTCTCAGGGATTTCGTGAGCTTTTATGGATCAGGCTGTTTTGTTCTACTTGTGCCCGCATCTGCAGACACACAGTAGGTGAGAGGGTGGGGCGCTGGGGTCCTGCAGACGTGAGCACAGATCTGGGCTGCCCTTACTCACTACCACACCCCCAAGGAAGCCACTTAAACTCTTTGGACCTTTGTTTCTTCCTCTGCAAAACGGACGGAAGGTCTACTTTGCAAGGTTGCCATGGGGATGAGCGATAAGGTATGTGCCAAGGGTCATTGTCATCCTCCCCGTGATGCAAGGAGCTCCCACGGTGCACGAGACACTGCGATCATTCTTTACTTAATCCCCACAGCAGCCCTAACTGGAGGGTCCAAAATCATGCACCCTGCTTCGCCTGATGGCTAGTGCCATCATGCAGTGATCTTCCATTCGCCCCTGCCCTCTGGGCCTCTGCCTCTGGGTAAAGCAGGGATTTGTAAATTTACTCATTCATTTGTTCTACTTGCATTGACTTATTAAGTGCCTATCTGTGCCGGGGACTTCTGTGTAGCAGAAGGTGTTAGATGGACAGGTGATTGCCCTGGTGAGGCTCACATCCTGGAGGGGAAGGGGTCCAGAAAGTAAAACGTATATGTTTGGGCCACACAGAAACAATCACAAGTCTGTGCTGGCACGGAGGGAGAGAAAGGTGGGGAGTGCGGGAGGACGCGGGGTTTGCAGCAGAGCTCAGAGAAGTCCTTGCTGAGAAGGCGGGCAGGGTGGGAGCGTGAGCTGTGCGGAGAGCTGGGAAGGAACATTCCAGGCTGAGGAAAACAGCAATGACCTCACGAGCCTCAAGGCAAGTCGGCTGTTAGAGAAAAGTTCTGCAGATTGCATTCCTTGGAACACCAATCCCACCAGATGCTTACTGGAAAAAATCTTATGGGGTCCAATAAGTTTTGCAAATACTGCGTGCGGCAGATGCCACTTTTGGAGATTGTATTACTGTTAGCATAAAAGAAAGAAAGAGAGAGAGAGAGAGAGAAAGACAGACAGACAAAAAACCAGGCCAAATCCTGCAATGGAGTCTTGTTGGATGCAGGTTCACCCCAACATACTTGACTATACAGCCATCCCTTCACAGAACACCTGCCGGCATCCCACCGAGCTACGTTTCCATGGAAACCAGTTTGGGAAACTGCGGTTTAAATGAAGGGCCCTTTCTCTATAACGGTGCACAATGTTTTGATTCTCTGGTCCACACGGGATCACTGCACAAAGACTCGTTGAGCTCCCCCTTGCTAAGTGTTAAGTTAGGTCTAGACCTGCTGTCTCCACCGCAGGAGTCACATCCACAGAGCAGGGGACCATGGGCCAAGGAAGGTCAAAGTGTGAGGACGCTGTGGCCTCCCTCGGAACTCAGTGACCCAAACTTACCAGTGGATGGTTTGGGGGTCATGAGTGGAACAGACCTATCGCAGATCCTGGCTCTGGTCTCATGCACTGTTTCAGCCCCTTTTGGGGAGAGAACAAAGATGACTCCTTCCAGAGAGATCTGTGGGGTTTTACAGGGAAGAAGTGGCGGTTACAAAAGGATAAGACAAAAGGAAACATGCTCAGCAATCTGTACCATCTCGATACCTTCTCAAAAAGAAGGGAAATCAATACTCTACACAACTGCCCCCTGCAGGGGCACCTGGGGGGCTCAGCCGGCTAAGCACCTACCTTCCGCTCTGGTCATGATCCCCGGGTCCTGGAATCAACCCCACGTCGGGCTCCCTGCTCCTGGAGAGCCGGTTTCTCCCTCTCGTCCCAGCTCAGTGCGCTCGCTCGCCTGCTCTGTGTGTCTCTCAAATAAATATATAAAATCTTAAGAAAAAAAAAAAAAAGGGAACCGCCCCCTACAGATCCACCCACACAACCCCCCCCCCCCCCCACTCCCAAGCGGCCTCGGAGTTAGAATCAATTGACTTCCAGGGGGATATACACACTGCTGGTTAGATCCCTCCTGAACCACCTGTACGGGACTAATTTCCAAAGGCTTTTTGCTCGCCACGTTCTCGAGTCCAGCGGACGGGAAGCAGGGCTGGGAGGAGGGAGAACAAAACCGCATCGTTTCACTTGTAAAATATATTTATTGCAATCACTCCTGAATGCACTCGTATTGACCTCAGAAGCTGTCTCCTTCCATTTGCCATCAGGACCCCGCGAGCAGCATGACGCAGTGTGAAGAGCATAGATACAAGTAAGGACACATACAGTGAGTAACCGTGATCAGAGCGCCTGCTTCGGGCCAGCCCCCTGGTAAGGGCATTGCCTACCAAACCTCTCAATGCAGCCTTAGCTCTATTTTACAGATGGCAAAACAAAGTCTCAGAAAGGTGCAGTGACTTACCCAAGGTCACATAGAAAAGCACATGGCCGGATGAGAAACCCAACACCCTGGGGTGTCTGCTCATGAAAATACGTGTTTGGACCTCGGCGTGCTCAGTCCTCAGCCTCAGAACTTTCGAGCTACGACACTTCACACAAATTCTATACTTCTCAGAGTCCCGGCTTCTTTAGCTGTGAAGATGACTCCACAAGTCCCCACTTGGCCCAGGGAGGGCCTCAATAAATTCTGCATTCTTGAAGTGGGAGCTCGTAGGGGAGGGACAGACTGCCCCGGAGGCATCTAGAGGAGAGCTGGGGAAATTTATAACAAACCCAAAACATCTGCATGCATTCCTTCCTGTAGTGTTTTCTTTAGTTGAAGAATATCCACTTTGTTTGAGAAAATCCCCCAATATCGGTGTGCTCTGGAGATGCCCTAACAACACACATATACCATCTCATTCCCCACACTTAACCTGCACAGCAGTATGGAAAGGGACATTGGTTCACCCTCCCCTTGACCAGTTAGGCAACTGATGCTTAGAGATAGCCCATAACTCATCCAAAATGACCAAGCCAGCGAGTACTCAGTTCGTACTCTAAACCAGGGGTTCTCAGCCATGGCATCTTGGCGCACAAAAGACATTTGAAATTGTCTGGAGACGTTTTTGGTTGTCACTCTAGTGGGTAGAGGTCTGGGCTGCTACTAGACCCTAAGGTGCCCGGGATAGCCCCCCACCCCGCAACAAATAATTATCCGATCCAAAGGTCAATAGTGCCAAGGTTGAGAAACTTTGTTTTATTTTTTTTTTTTAAGATTTTATTTATTTATTTGACAGAGAGAAATCACAAATACACTGAGAGGCAGGCAGAGAGAGAGAAGGAAGCAGGCTCCCTGCTGAGCAGAGAGCCCGATGCGGGACTCGATCCCAGGACCCTGAGATCATGACCTGAGCCGAAGGCAGCGGCTTAACCCACTGAGCCACCCAGGTGCCCGAGAAACTTTGTTTTAAATCTAGGTTTCCCTAGTTCCAAATTCGATGACCTTGTGCTATTTTGTTTCCTTAACTGAGAGTTTCCTTTTTTTTTTTTTTTTAATTCTTTTTTTAAAATTTATTTGACAGACAGAGATCACAAGTAGGCAGAGAGGCAGGCAGAGAGAGAGGAAGGAAAGCAGGCTCCCCGCTGAGCAGAGAGCCCGATGCGGGGCTCGATCCCAGGACTCTGGGATCATGACCTGAGCCGAAAGCAGAGGCTTTAACCCACTGAGCCACCCAGGCACCCCTTAACTGAGAGTTTCTAAACCTCAAATGTATTGATATTTGGGGCCAAATAATTCAGTTGTGGAGGGTGCCCCGCAGGGCATGTACAGGGTGTTTGGCAGTGTCCCTGGCTTCTGTCCCTTACCTCCCAGGAGATCTGTGCCCTCTGAGAGTCAAGACAACCAAAAATGTCTCAGCACATTGCCAAATGGCCCCCGTGCCCTCCGTGTACCTTAGTACTCCTCCTCTTCCTTCCTGTGCAAAGGGACAAGTCACCCCCACTTAAGAGCCACTGCCCCAACCCCAAGAAAATCAATTTAGCTATAAGATAAGAATAACAAAACTGCCCTGTAAATATCAGGAGAACGTTGTGCACAACAGTCATTTAAATATGCAGAGGGGGGAGTAGATGCATATATGTGTGTAGATATATTGAGTGCCTGAACACGTCCAGTGAAAAGAAGTATTATCTCTCGTGATTTCCTGCCATGGTATTATTGAGGCAACAAACTGACCAACCTCTTTATTCCCCGGTGTATGCGTGCCTTATCCCTCCTGCCGCTCTGGGTCTCAGGGACTATGCACCAAAATAGAAATACACAATCGCGTTCCCTTTTTTGTTATCGTCAATGTTCTATTTTTAGAGTACCGTTAGTATTCCAAAATGAATTGGATCTGAATTTGAATCAATGCTACCGGGGAGAGGAGCAGCCGGCAGCACCCCCCAGGCTCCGTGATTGACCCCACATGGGGAGACACTGCCTGTCCCCAGACCCTGAGGCCACGGAAGTGGTGGCTGAAAGCCAGAGAAGGTCCAAGGTCTAGTACACATTGGCGAGGTGCTCATTTCACTGCAAGGAATCCATCCTTTCCCAGTAAACTGACCACTGACATCCCTGGTGCTCATTTATGTCCAACGTTCATTGCAGTGGAACATTACTCAGCTGCGAGAAGGAGGAACTCTTACCATTTGTGACTACATGGATGAACCTGCTGAGTGAAATAAGCCAGAGAAAGAGAAATCCTGTGTCGGCTCATTTTTACGCGGAAACTTTTTAAAAAAGTTAATCCCACAGAAACAGACTAGAATAGTGGTTTCCAGGGGCTGAAGGATGAGGAAAATGGGGAGATGCTAATCACAGGGTACACACCTGCAAGCGCACATAGGGGGCTCAGTCAGTTGAGTGTCTGATTGTTGATTTCTGCTCGGGGCATGATCTCAGGGTTGTGAGATCGAGCCCTGCATCAGGCTCTGCGCTCAGTGGGAGTCAGCTTGAGATTCTCTCTCTTTCTCCCTCTGTGCGCCTTCTTGGTTCACTCACTCTGTCTTTCTCTCTCTCAAATAAATAAATCTTTTTTTCTTTTTCTTTTTTAAAGGGTACAAGCCTTCATTTATAGGATGAGTCCATTCTGGGGATCTAATGTCCAGCACAGGGACCGTAGTTAATAATACGGCGTTGTAGAGTTAAAATTTGCTAAAAGAATTGGTCTTAAGCATTCTCATACACACACAAAAAAGGTAGCTATGCAAGATAATGGTTGTGCTAATTAACTGAATTATGTAGGTGACCATCCCACAGGGTATACGTACATCAAATCATCATGTTGTATACTTGAAATAGATACAGTTTTCTTTGTTAATTATACCTCCATCAGGTTTTTGGGAAAAAAGAATTTCTAGGGCTGGGGAAATTGAGGTACAGTGAAGAACTAGCAAATATGTTCCATGCTGATATAAAACAGGAGTCAGCAAACTTTTTCTGTAAAGGACCAGACAGTCAATATTGGATTTTGTGGGTCAGACAGACAACCCTTTTGCCCCCTGTTCAGCTCTGGCAAGGCGGCATAAACACAGCCATGGAAGACCCGTCCAAAAATAGGCGTGGTCGGGTTCCAATAAAACTTTATTCATGGGTGCCGAAATGTGAATTTCATGTAATTTTTATATCAAGAAATCCTTTTTTTTTTTTTTCTCCTGGTCACCTTTTAAGAATGCAAAAACTATTCTTCGCTCCAGGGCCATGTACGAAAGACAGCGGGGCTGGATTTGACCCATCCACCTTTCACAGGAAACATGCAAAAGGGCCCCCAAAAGCCAAACATTCTCACTCTTCTGTCCTTAAGATGAGGGAAACCTCCCAAAACCTTTGGAACTTGGGGTGGTTAGCACTACAAGAACTCATCTTGCCAATACCTACTTTTATAGGACTAGATCAACGTTGTAGGACACACTTGGAGTAACTTAGTGCTGGCTTTTTTCTTTGCCTGTTTTGATCCCATGAAATCAGTGTTTACTGTACAAAGTCACCAATAATTGGATTTCTTTAAGACCTTCTGGTTAAAAAAAAAATGAAACAGAGACAAGGGGAAAAAGGAAAAAAAGAAAAGCCCTCAGGTTCTACGCTTTGTAACACACAAAGCTCTCTCAGGTCCTGTGTAATAGGGTAGATGAAAAATATCGCTCCAATTTCTGACTTCTTTCCCTAAGCGTAGTCAAGCCTCCATGCTGAGGGGAGAGACACTTGGCTCAGAACTTCTGGTGATTATAAATACTTCATCAACCCTGGATTAACTTTTTAAAAGGAATTTTTCCTCTCTCTCTCTCTCTTTTTTTTTTTTTTTGAATTACCATGATCATAATTTTCAGATTTTCGACTACTTATAAAACTTTTTATTTCTTCCCCTCTCACGGTGAAGGTCAGTCACTTTTAAGATATAAGAGAATTTGAGAACAGATTAATGACAAAGACAAATGATGATTTTTATTTTAGCGGAAGTTTCGGTGCGTTTCCTGCCCGGCCTGGGTGCTTAGAATAAAGTACACTTGACATATAACTGCGTAAGTTCTTTGCTTTAAAGTTCAACAATGGATCAAAAGAACGAATTCTCTCTTTAAAAAGAAATGTCCTGGAAGGAAAAATAAAAGGGAGGTTGGGGGGAACCTCATCCATCCCTTTTGTCCTGTTCTCTTCTCTTTGTGGCCCAGAGACAGAGCATTGAGTGACTTCTTGAGAAAAGAGATCAGTGAAATTGTCAGTTGATTACTTCTCCTTGATTAGCATTTATAAGAGCCCTGTGATACAGTATTTGCATTCCTATTTAGCCGTGATTTTTGTGGGGCACCAATGATTAAACTTGTCACGGGGCTTGATTGACGGGGTCAGATCTTCACTTTCTACTCTTTTGAAATTAAAAACAAATGTGTCAGCTCCCTTCATGGGCCGGAGCGCCGTGCAGCTCGCCTGCCTTGTCATTGCAGATAGGTCAGGAATGTTTTAATTTTAGGGATGGATTCTGCTTGTCAAGTAGAGTGTGATGGCGTGTGGTTCTGGAGACGAGATGTGAAGGGTGTAAAACAAAGAAGGGGAAGAACAAAGACAAAGACACTCACATTATTAGACAGATTTAATTAGTCTGAATGGATATTATGCTAGATGAAGCAGTGAGCTGTGAAATTAACCCTTGATTACGGATTGGCGGATCATACTCATAAAGAGAATCAAACCTTTGTGGAGAGACGTGAGGTGTGATTTCAGTTTTCTCTACCCTTCTGGGGTGCGTGCCAGATCGCCACCCCCACCGCCCACCCCTCTGTACCGAAACACCCAAATCTGCAGGAGAAAGGGAGCGAGTCACCTTTAGCTCATCCCAGCAGGTGTACAAGAGAAGGGATTCCCTCCAGCTTTCCCCTCTGCAGGTTTCGAGAAAACCACAAGCCGACAGTGTGTCGCCGGTGAAGCTCGGGGGCTAACAGTGACTCAGATCTCCCACGCCGAGATAGAGACTACAGACCGCAAAGGCCGAAGGAGAGCTGCTTATTTTAAAAACATCCGCACTGACGAGCTCTATCATCAGTTTCAGGGGAGGGCACCTCCCAGGAACATCTTCGACACAGTCTTCCCCACGTGTCTCTACCTCTCCATGGTCTTCCCCACATGTCTCTTCCTCTCCAAGGTCTTCCCTAGAAAATCCCAGCTTCATTGTGACTCCCAGACATTCCAGGGAAATTAAAACAGCAATGCGAGGCCGAGACGCCTGACCCGACATTGGTGTCCAATTAAGCAAAACTCACCGATGCTAAGGACTTCAACAAGGAAAGGATGGTTGTAAGGAACACTGCACAGAAGACGGTACGTGGGTCTGAGATCATGTGGCCTTCCAGAAACCCCTTCATTCCCCAAATTACCAAAAGGGTATGAATTCTGCTGAGTAAGGCCTTGTATAAGCTGCACCAACTAATATCTCAGCCTTTAAGTGACTTGGTCTAGATCATTCCCTAAACACCAGTTCCAGGAATCAGGAGGCATCATACAGAGAAGGAGTGTCTGTTAAGCTGCCCAAGGTCATGTGGAAAGTCAGCAAATCAGGAACTGAGGAAATGGAGTTCTAGAACTTGCTTTGGGAGCCTTCCCCAAAATCAGCCTTCTCATTGGCTCACAGGGAAGGCAACTCCTTCTCTAACAACCTCTCATGATTGTGCTAAAGTGTCCCTTTAGTGCCAGAAAGGCACCACGTGTTGCTTTATCGTGGCTCAGTGCAGAAAACATGGCGCCGTGTTTTCTACACCACGTCTCTGGCTCCAGTTTTTTTTTTTCTTTACAACCTCTCACCTCGACGTGCACGTGGCTCGTTGCCAGGACACTCCTGGTTGAAGACTTCCCTGGACAAGCAGGGCACAAATGTGGTCTTGGGACTCTGAATCGATTGCCATCAACTGAAAATAATTTATTCCCAATCATTATTGAAGACTAAGGGTGGTCAAGGAACTCACTGGCATGACCCTGGAATTTTTTGAATGTTAGAGACAGACAGAAGGGAAATTGTAAGTATTACCCTGGCTTGGCTCATGGGAATGCGGCGTACATGAAAAACATGCTTCGTAGGTCAAGGTAGGGAAAATGGAAAGAATCACTGCTCTACCAGGAAATGGGAGGGGCCTTAATTAGCTTGTGCTCTGGATGGTCTGACCATGGGGGTCACATTGCTCCAAGTAGATGGTTGTATCTCACGGTCTTTTGGTTTTTGGTCTCTGAAAAGTCAGGCTATTTCTACGTGTCAACCAGCCACATTTATAACCGCTTGGAAATGAGACTTTTTTTTCTTCCCAGAGAGGATGTTCTGTTTCTGAAGAAATGCCTTTCTTCATCTTGAGTAAGAAGAGAAAGAACCAGCGGACTCTAAGTTGACTTCACTGAGATTCAGAGGAGGAAGGGACTCGAAATCATTTTATGGAGGGATTCCCAACATTTGGTTAACTTGCTTTTGAATAGAGACAAAGTGATTCAGAGGATACTTGGATAAGCTCCTTTTTTTTTTTTTTTTGATGGTTACATATTTGTTCTAGAGCATATTCACCAGTGTGTATGTGTGCACGTACACATGCGTGTATGTGTGTGTTTCAGGGTTTCTCAAGTTCAGCACCGCGGACTTCATGAGCAGAATCATTCTTGGTCGTGAGGACTGTCCTGTGCCTTGCAGGATGTTTAGCAGTATCTTTGGCTTTTAACTACTAGGTGTCAGCTCCATCGCTACCCCGTGGGACAACTAAAGTGTCTCCAGACATCTCCAAATGTTCTCTGGGAGTCAAGAACACCCTGAGTAGCGCTGACATATCTATCATTGGATGGATGCTATTACTTAGGATAATGCTAGAGGAAAAAAAAGTGACTCAAATTGAAGAAACATATTAGGTTAAGACAAACAGAAGAGCAAATACAGGTGCTTGCGACGGAGAGAATACAGCCTAAAACAAATAGAATACAGGCAGGAATCAGCAAAGTCGTGCATGACAGCAAGAAGTTTAGGGAAGACTGGTTTAGCCTTAATCCGCATTTGACAGATGGGGGTAACTGACATCCAGAACACGAAATGGATTTGACAACAACCACTCAGCTGCTTGTCCTTGTGTTAATCTCACCAAGATAAGGCAAGAAAAGCACTTCACACGGTGCCTGGCACAGAGCAGTAGTAATGATCCCGCACCCATAATGAGCACCTGTTCTGTGACGAGTAGCGTTTTAAAAGCTCTTCAACTCTCGTAGCTCGTCTGATATTTACGAGAACCTCGTGAACCCCTCAGAGAAAGAAAAGGAAATACGTGAGACAAGTTCATGGCGGGAGGAGGAAGATGATGAGCCCTATGGTGGATCTGCAGCGAGAGAGTGCGATTTGTCATTCACGCTTTCATGCCCCAGTTTAACGTTTCCCCTAATGCCTACCGTGTGCCCAGAAGTGGGCCCCATCTGACCCAGAATAAACACTGAATGCACATCTGGTATTATTATTAGCTGTCCTGCCCATGGGTTTGTGTGCTGTTGCTGCATTATTAGGGGAAGTCGATGGCTACCATTTTTGCATGTTGTTCATGCCTAACGGGAGAATCTGTTTTCTCAGTTGGGCTTCCAGGACTCCCTTTCCTGTTAAAAAAAAAAAAAAAAAAGGAAGGTTGTAAGTTAGGAATGCTTTAGGCTGCAAATAAAAGCCTACATAGAGCGACTTAAATAAATCGTGATTTGCTTCTCTCACCATCACGACATCCAAGAGGAGACCTCTGTGGCATTGGGCCAGTGGGTTAGTGATGTTAGAAGGTGTCTCTTGTGAGTCTCTCGATCGTTGCCTCCCCGTGGCAAGATGGCGGCTGCCTCTAGACACGATGGCCCCATTCAAGATAGGAGAAGGAGATACCGGCCACCTTTGTCCCCTCTTATCAAGGGGAACATCTTTCCCAGAAACCCTGCAGAATTCCACTTCAGCTTCCACAGTCAGACTGTGTAATCTTTCCATCCCTAGCTGCAAGGTCCTGTGACACGAGTATTCGGTTGGGCACATTGCCGCAGAACACAAAGCCAGGATTTGATCAGCAGGAAAGAAGCGGGGTGGATATTGAGCAGGCGACAGTCATATCTGACCCAAGGCCTATCCCCATGGCAAGGATGCACTGCCACCCCTCTTCTCCCTGCTTCCCTCAGGCCCTCCATTCCCAGCAATCAGTTCAGAGTTGGAGACTAGGTTTCCATTCCAAAAGAGCATTCATTAATCACCAAATGTGGACTAAGTAAATATTGTTGGCCAAAAACATTCTGGGTGTGGGGTGCCTGGGTGGCTCAGTGGGTTGAGCCTCTGCCTTTGGCTCAAGTCATGATCTCAGGGTCCTGGGATGGAGTCCCGCATCAGGCTCTCTGCTCAGCGGGGAGTCTGCTTCCCCACCTCTCTCTGCCTGCCTCTCTGCCTACTTGTGATCTCTGTCTGTCAAAGAAATAAAATATTTAAAAAAAAAACAGTGTGGGTGCAAGGGGATTATAAACAGAATTAGATGCTGTCATCATCACCGTTATCACCACCACAACAAACATGACCATCCACGCACTGACCACCACCACTAGGTATTTCAGATACACTGTCACATACAGTTGTCACAGGGACCTCGAGGTGCTATGATCATTCACATTTTACGGAAGATGGAATTAAGTTTGCAAAAGGCAACGTGGCTCAAGCAGATCCGGGCTTGAACCCAAGCCAGTGGAACCCCAAAGCCATTGTCTCCACCGTCCAGGTATGAACGGTACGAGGCTCGCCGTATCAAGATCAGCCACCGTGAGAAGTAGCTTGCCAGCGCTGCGAGACAAAATCACAGCGAGTGCTGAGCTGTGTGGTCCTGGGAATAAGGTTCCGAAGATGAACAGGGAAGATAGGCTTCAGGGAGGCCAGATGTCGTCCAGCAAGACACTTGAGCTGCCCCTGAAGAGAGATTTGACTCGATTTCCACGTGGCTATTAAGGTCAGGGCCGGCTCCCAGCTACGACAAACACACAGACACGAGGAGAACTGAGGAAGTCTGGAGAGCCACAAAGTGAACAGAAGTTATTAGGCTCCACTCACCGCAGTTGGACTTTCTGGGCATTTCCGAGGTTTCTCAGGGTCCACTCACAATGCCGTGACCGTTTGCCTGACACCCGGGGCTCCCGTTGCTCGCGGCGGTGTGGCTGAGCTGACAGCAGGCAGAGCGGGAGACCCCGCCGCCGGAGGGTACGCCTAGGCCGCCTCCGCTTCTTGGGTATGTTTGTTCAAACTGGTCTGCCTAAAGCTACCGCCAGACTCCCCCAAATGAAAAAGGAAAATGTGTGTTTTCTCTTTACATAGTATTTCTCCAATGCCCCTGATTGTAAAAGAACAAAACAAAACAAAGCCTGGGATATAGGATATCCCCAAACCACCAAAAAGACAGGAAACTTTCTAAATCAGGAATCCGGCTCTTTTTCTTCAGGGATTTCCCGTTTGGTTTGGAAACCGTACTGGCTCTTTAAAACACTTAGATAGGAAACTATTTTAATTGAGCGCAAGTCAGCTTGATCAGCGATTTCTGAGTGCTTACGGGGTGTCAGGCACGGTGCATGATTCTACAGCAAAATGCCGGGAAATGCAGATAAGTCGGACCTTCCTGAAAGCTAAGGGAGCCTTGTAGAGCTCGCTAAGACCAGGACAAAGGGGCGATGCGGAACACGGATGCGATGACCCTCTTCTTACCCGTTTCTTTTCTTCCAGCCTGATGAGCATATAGGTCAGCAAGAACATCAAACACACGTTTAAAACTGACGCATCGGAAAAACCAAAATAAGGAAAGGGATTCACACAGCATGGTGGCAAAGAGAGTTGATTTGAGAATCAGATTTTCCTCAATTCTAGTCCCAGTTCCCCCTGCTTAATGATTGTGTGACTTCAGGCGAGTCCCTTTCCCTCTCTGAGACTCAGTTTTCCCGTCTGTAGGATGGGTGTGAGAATACTCTCTACCTCCCACGTCCACTGTGAAAATTGAATGGAGACAGTGCAAGAGAAGTGCTCAGCACAATACCTAGCATGCAGCAAGTTCTCCACTAATTTTTGTTTTCAATAATAACAACGATGGTGACGTACCATTTTCATCATTAAGCATAGTGCGGTGTCTGAAAGATAGTACGCTCTCGATTATGGTCTGCTATAGTTGTTTGTATTACTGCTGCTGTTGACCTATGTAACACCGTGTCTGGCAAAACGTAACCACTCCATCGTGGCTGCCATTTTGTAGAGCCCCAAGGTGTGAGCATGAAAACCTCGCTGTGGGTCAGTCTCTGGGACCCCCCATCTCGTAGAATCCCCATCCATGGGAAATTGGGGTTGATAATGGGTCTTCTCTTTTTTCACCTCCACAAAACCACCTAGTCATCGTGAAGGCAAAATTCACGAAACCCAGCCAGAATCTCCAAAACTACCCTGGGAAGGGGCCCACTCGACCCAGTGGTCTATCAATGTGTCTACGCTGGACATCTGAGATTTTAACAAACGCAGCACATAATGAACACCACGCATGACAAAAATGCCAAGAGTCTGGTCCCGGGGGTTAATTTCAATAAGAATTTCCCTCCTTCTCCTATGTTCTTGGCCCAGAAACTCTGTAGGATCCCGCTCCAAGCCCAGGCTTCCCTTGGAGTCCCATCTTCTTGATCCCTGTCCCCTTGGCTCTTCCCATGTAAAGCCTTCCATTACTTCCAAGCCCTGCTGACCAGACCACCTGTGCGAGAAAGAGTCCTGTGTTTTCTCAAACTGGAAAAGATCCCTCCCCTTCTCTGGGCACCTACAGAAGGATCTGATGTGACATGCAACCGTCAGTATCTTGGTTTATAACCATGCCTGCTAACTCAGGACTAGAGATTCTGCAGGAGAGAAAATCCACTGAAACCTGCTTAAGCAGAGAGCAATTGGCTGGCTCCTGTGAAGGTCAAGGAGGTCACCAGATTCAAGCAAAGCTGGATTTCATGCTTACATGGTGCCATTGGCAATCTGGCCCTTTCCACTCCTCGGATCTTGCTGCCTCAGCAGCGGCATACACATAATGTCCAGGCATGTTCTCCGCCATGTGGTGGCTCACAAAGCACCCCAGCTGAGCCTCTCCAAAGAAAGGAGTTCCAGCAAAACCTTTCACCGGACTGACTTGGGTCACGTGCCCATCCTGGCCCAGTCACTGTGGCCAGGCGAACAGAGCACGGGGATTTACGGATTGGAATCCGACTCGCCCTGTATCTTGGAAGTGGGGTGAGCACTGCACAAGCATCCAGCCTGAGAACCACGGAGACATGGTTCCCCAAAGGCAAATCAGAGTCCTTACCCAGAGGGGACAGCAGTTACCTGTGGCACGTATAAAATCCCTGATCTTTTGGTACTTCTCAAAACCTTCCATTTTGTTCCTCATCCAATAAATACTGCGTAAAATTAGCAAATGAATGAATGAAAGACGTGTTATGAAGTTTAGGAACATACCGACTGGCCTTGAATATTTCTTCTTGCGACACAGTTGTATGGGCCACAGCGATTACCGTCCATTTGACTGTTTCTCCAACTAAGTCTTTTAAGGAAAATCTCAGTAAACCAGACATCACAGTCTTCCATCTGGAGGCAGAAATTATGCAGACGATACTAATGTTTAATAACCCAAACTGCTTTGCTCGCTGTATTAAAAAAAAAAAAAAATGTTGTTTTTAACCTAATAAGAAAGAATTTGCTTTGACCTAGTCCTTGACCTGTCTGTTTGAATCTTCTTTCCAGCCATTTCTGGTCATGAAAAATGGGCAGGATTTCTGGCATTCTTGATGCTTCTATTATTAAAAGCAGGATCAGTTAATAAATAATTATGATGCTTAGTTTCTAGGGAACAAGGAGATAAGAGCAGAACACTTGAGTCTCACAAATTACATGCTATAGTATAGATTTTCACCCAGAGTGGAGAACAGCCTAGCGCTCTTTTTCTTTCCTGTGGCATGAATTGTTCTAATTATACGTGCAAGATCCTCTATCCCCAAAGATATGAGTTGGAAGCACTGTGTCTGTTCTTTTAATTCCAAGAAGCATTTGCAGTTACGTGTTCCGACCTCCCTTGTTTTCAAACTGAATTGTTTCAGTGGTAGCTTGGTGTGTCAGCTTGTAAGTCTATAAAACAGTTTTATACCAGCTGGAGATTCAACATGCTACATGAATACATAACAGTGCCTAACCAAGAAGGTTTGTAATTCAGTAATTAGCTGTAATTAATGAACACAAAGTGAAGACTCATTTACAGTTTAAATTATCACATTAGCTCCTGTCACCCTCTATGTACACAAAACAGCAGGAATTCAATTATTTTTATTCTTCAAAGCTAATTTAAAATTTAAGGGATGCCATTACATGAAATAATAGGTAGGAAATGTAATCGAAATCACTGGGAACAGTTGGCCGTCCTTAGAATAAAAAAAAAAAAAAATGTGATCGCTGACGATTTGGAAATGTTTTTTCATCTGTGAACAGATGAAGGATTGAAATCTCTGCTCTTTTCAGTATATTTAATTTAAAAGAGGAAGCGAGTTCGGTGGTTGCTGAATCTTTGTGCAGAGAGAATCATTGTGCATAATTGTAAAAGCAGTTGATAACCGATAATGCTGTTGATAGTAACAAGATGACAGGCCGTGGGGCTCACATTCCATTATCCTTAATGGGGGCTGAGTCTCCTGCAACCATACGGGGTTCCTGGAATTGTCACCCATCTTTGATGCATAACTTCAGCTTGGGAGATCCTACGTCATTGTCACATTGCTGTCGTCCTCAATTCTTTGTACGTATAGATGATAAATATTCTTCAATTCATCCATCGAACATTGAGTCAGCAGCCCCTCTGTCTCAGGCACTGTGCTCAGTGCCAAGACCCCAGCAGTGGGCAAGACAGACTCCATTCTTGATCCCGTGGCGCCAACATTCCAGTGGGGAGAGACAGGCAATGGCCGGGGGTTCTCCAGCTCGGCTATGAACAGAATCATGCGGGAAGCCTGGAAAATATATGTATAACAGTGGCTGGGCTCCAGGTCCGACTGATGGAAATAAATTTTCTGGGAGTCAGGCCCGGGCATCAGTATTTTGAATCGCTCCCTCGGTGGTTCTAATGTGCAGCCAGCGTTGAGGATAAGGCAACTGGTGAATCAGCATTCACTGGGGATGAGTGTGATGACAGAAGTGAAGTAAAGGCGTTTAGAAGGTGACAGGTGGCCGCCCTAGAGTGAGTGTTTGGGGATAACTTCTCCGGGCGGAGAATGGTAAAAAATGAGCCAGCTCTGAAAAGATCTGGGAGGATGTAGTTTTAATCCAGGTGTCAGCAGCGCTTTCCTCACTCCTTCACCCTCCCCTCTTCCCAATCCTCTTTCTCCCCGGCTCCCCTTCCCCTTTCTCTCTCTTGCCCTTCTTTTTCTTTTCTTTTCTCTTCTCTTCTTTTCTTTTCCTTCCTTCTTTTCTTCCTTCCTTCCAGTCTTTCTTGGCACTCTTAATCCTTTAAAATGTAAACCCTTCTTTTAGCACAAGAGATGTACAAAAACAAGCTACGAGCTGAATTTGTCCCACTCAAACCACGTTCAAGAAGAAAAGGTCGCGCAAGTGCAAAGGCCCTGAGGCAGATGCGTATTTGATGTAGTCGAGGAGCAAAGAGAAAGCCTGCAGAAGTGAGGCTTACTTGGAACAGAAGAAGAGAAGACGAGGCTAGAGACGTGGGCAGGAGTTTAGATATTATTTTTATATACGATGGAAAGTCACTGGAAGATTTTAGGCAGCGGATGAATGAATGTATGTGCGTGTACGTGTGTGTGTGAAGGCAACAGTTATGCTCCCAGACTCACCACAGTGTATCTCCCTGCAGCTGCCACCAATCTCCCTCCGTGGCAGCTTCAGGAAGGAAAAACACAACCCCGTGTGGAGAGAATGCTGTGTCTGTTACTTTCGACTTCTTTGGGGCTGCACTTTCTCCCGCCTCTTCCCACGTTCATTTTTCTTTCTCCTTTAAATAGGCCACTCGAAGCTGCACTGTCTAATTTTTCATAGGTGACCGACTGCTGAGTGGGGGTTTAGGTAGACAGAGGGAAGGCGCTGATAAGCCGGCGCGCGGATTCTATTAGGGAAATGCAGTGGTAATTAATGAATCCTGCCAGTAATTGGGAAGGTGTGAGTCCCCGTAATATCGTAATGATAGTCATCCGTCTGCGCGCCCCCATCACTCCGAGCCATCCCTCACGGCTCTCTGATCTCAGACTCTTAGCCATGCAAATCTCCTGACAGGACGCTGTGTCTCTGTCTCCCTAATTGGGCGGTATAGAGTTGTTTATGGATATTGTCGGCATTTAGGCCTCAGTTGGAGGTTGTTCAAAAATCGTTAGCAAAGTTGCCTTAACAGCGTTGTCAAATATGTATTCCCCTGTTTCGATATCTGTTTTTAAGCCGGCCGAGGTTGACGGTGAAATTAAGCTGTGCATTGTGTGGACCGGAGCTCCGTGGGTGATGGTTATTAAACCATTTTGGAAGTAAAACCCAATTTACAGTAATTTCTCATCCCACTTCAGATAAAACTTCAGTCCACGTGCAGGAATGGGAGGCCTTTTTAACAACATGTCCCGGGTTCTAGAGAGAACACGGAGTAGGCGATGCCATCCTGAGACGCGACCATTTGCAAACATAGTTTGCATCGAGATGGCTTCCTAAACATTCATCACTGTTTAATTCCAAATGGGCACCTTTACCGGAAGCATTTGCCACATTTTCTTGCCGGTAGCTTTTCCTGCACGCAAGTGGCCACCCTTTCCTCTCCCCCAACCGAATAGGAGTGATGAATTCTTTGAAGTGCCATGAATTTTTTTTAAGCCATTATTAAATCTGGTGAGTGAACTTAATGTTTCTGTCACGATGTTTAAGAAGGATCTTTTAAATATTTAGAAAACATGGGAAGTACCATTTTAATATATATTTAATACATATTTACGTATTTCTATATAAATATAATATAATATAATATATATTATATTGTATAATATGTGATTAATATGGATTAATATGGAAATGTATTTAAATATATTTATATATTATATTTTTTTTAAATATTCAAATATGAAATAGTACAGTTCAGACAGCATCTTTGCCAACCCTAAAGAGCCAAGTAAATTTAAAAACTCAGGTCTTCATTTTCTACTCCAGGGAGGAACACAGATTTGGGAGTCTTCAAAGTGCAAGTAGATTTAGAGCTGGATTAATCCTTTCACTAGTGCTGCGTGGCCTTGGTTAAACTACCCAACTTCTCTGAGCTTCCGGATTCTCATTTGTCTCCGCAGTGCTTGGGCACTGGGCATCAGTCATCGTCCTAAGGCTGGAAACGAGTTAACGGGTAGGAACATACGTGACACAAGGACCGGCCTTTGCCATCCGATCTAGTAGCTCTGCCACTCACTGGCCAGGGGAACTTGAACAAACCATGGAACCCCTTCTAAGCCACAGTTGTCACATCTGTAAAATGGGCTAGGGAATACAAAGCGGCTAGGGTAGGTCTGAGGAGTGGCGATAAGGAGTTGAAGGTACCCAAGCCGAGTTTGAGGCTCTCCAGCAACAGTGGCTCGTACCCACTGAAACTCATGGAGAGCAGGCAGAGGCGCTCAGGAACGTGACAGAGGGAATGGAGGAACCAACAGCCTCCATCACATTTAAGAGATGGTTGCCACTGTTTTGCCTGCCTCTGCAGTCTGCGAACTTGACCTTCACATTGGTTTTCATAGCCATTCAGAAAAGCAGCAACATCAGCAGTGTGGGGACCAAGGGAAGCACGGGAATGTGGAAGAGCATCCCGGAGAACCTTTAGAGTTTAAATAAGGTAACCAACCACCCCAGCTTGCCTGGGACTGAGGGCTTTCCCAGTATGGCACAGGTCTAGGCAAACTAGGAGGTTACCCTAAGTTTAAACAAAACGCCTCTTCCAACTCCAAGCCCCAGCCTCTGGCAAGCCATGGTTTACTAAAGGCCCAGGTGTCAAGAAAAACCTTCTTTTCTATTTCTAACTCTGAAGTAGTTGTGTTTCTCTGTAGAACAATCTGGAATGTTCCCGATACTCTCAGGGAACAGAAATGGCTGCTAGACAATGTTGTCCCTCCACAGTGGTTCTACCTCACCTCCTCTGGAAAGTTCTCTGGGTACAATAGACAGAGCTAATGTTGGCCATCCCTCATACTAACTGCAGTTCTGTGTAG
This sequence comes from Mustela nigripes, assembly GCF_022355385.1. NCBI lineage: Eukaryota > Metazoa > Chordata > Mammalia > Carnivora > Mustelidae > Mustela > Mustela nigripes. The sequence continues at coordinate 132,292,788 of NC_081563.1, forward strand.
TGTGTGGCATGTTGGGAACAAGCAGGAAACACCAGGGTGAGTCCCTCGGCGTCAGTATTGTCACATTCCACTGGGAATCACCAGGAAGCAGTTGAGAGAGGTTGATGTGACCGAAAGGGCCCTCTAAGGAAGTCAGCTTGGCAGGAGTTAATCAGGGAGCCCTGTCAGCATTTCAGGGACCGGCTTGTGATTTCCCAACCATCCACAACTACCACCGGCAGCTGCCTTCACTGCCCAGACGCACTGAAACTGTCCTCTACGGGCATCCCAACAGGATGTTAGGCTCTGTCGAAGGACCCACCGGCCCCATCACCTTTGGTGCTCCTCTTGCCAACCTCCCAGGGTGGTCTCGTTCCTCAGCCGGAAGTCTCCCACGGGAGTCTGTACTCATCGCTACGGCCAACCAGCTGGATCATCTTTCAGTTAAAGGTTTTATTTTGCAACTTGACCACCCCTCCCAGCCCAACGGCTGGCTTGTCTCCTTTTTTAAATCACTGTCCCTTGCTGCCTTGGATCTGAACGAAGAGCCGCACCGAATCTGTCTGCCGGGAGGCCTCTGTTGGGAGCACCGAGTCTGCCCTGATTCAGTAAGCCGGCCTCAAGCAGAAGAGCGCACATGCCAGGGCCTCCAGCCTTGACTACGAATGTGTGGGCACTTCACGTTATGAAAAAGAAAGGGGGAGGAAGAGAAGGGGACAGCTTGAAGGGGAAGGAACTCCTGCAAGTGCAGCAGCTCCCAACTCTGGACGAAAACCGCTGCAGAGAATAATTGTCAGATGCTTGCATAAACACATAAATAAGATAAATTTATTTTCATTATTCATATTTGGTGCTCTTTCCTTCCACTTATTTATGCTTTAAACAACAGTTACAGTAAATATAACGATAAAAAAAAAGTGCCTACGGTGGCCAGGAAGACAATCAAGAAACCCTGATCTACAGCAGTTCATGTTTCTTCTTGACGATCACTAACGAATCTTAACTGGAGCCATGTTACGTTCCCATGTGAGTGATAAGCAGTGATTTATTAGGAAGTGTCATGAAATCGGAATGCCATACAGTGAGACACGAGCTAGTGGAAAATGTTTTCCCTGTTTCCCAACCTCATTACTCAAAGATGCAGTGTCCTTTTACCAAGCCTAATTTAACTGACTTTTTGAGTCCTCCACTCGTGGGCGATGAAAACTGGCCAAGGAGACGGTGTCCAGCAAAGTCTGAGGCCTCGTGCCACTGATCCGGCGTAGGGCTGGAGCCAGGGCTGGAGCCAGGGCTGGCTGGCAACCCTGGGAACTGTGCGAATCGGCCAGCCTCTCTCCGCCAGAGCGGCAAGGATACGAATGCGCCCAGAAGCGAAACCCTCAACAAGAGACGAAACCCAAAGAGCAACTTTGATGGTTTTGGACCTCGTATTAGCCCCATGTCACGCCATCCTACTTGGAACTCCTGCCTTGATCAATTAAGATTCACCCAATGTTGCAAGGGAGCCAAGCCGAGCCTAGAGAAAGAGCCCAGCGTTTAGAGCCTGTTGGAACGCGAGTTCAGTCCCAGCTCTTCCACGTACTCCCAGGAATGGTGTGCTGGATGGCACACGCGGCCCCCCGTCTTTACCCATCCTTATCCACGCTCTCCACTGTGTCACTTTGTAGCGCTCCCCAACCCGAGTCAAGGCCCAGCTGCACGACTTGCTTTCGCCAAGCCGATGTTAGCAGATGCGAGGCCAGCAGTGGCGTTACAAGCGTCTGCCGAGATGGCACTTGCTTACTCCGCACCTTGGCCAGTGCTTTCAGAACAGCTCACACCAGCCTCCCAGAGGATGAGAGCCGTGGAGCAGAATCAGGTCACTCGGGCCGTCCCAGCCTTGGCACAAGAAGGGAGCCCAAGGGCAGCTCTTTCACTCTTTCCCTACCTCCTCCCCCTTCTTCTAGGCCCCTTTTATACTTGGATGTGTTGAATCTGGAAAGGAGGAGTGGGAAGAAGGGGGAACGACCTCTTGTATGACTGCAGTGTCCTCTCTGGTCAGCCAGTGTCCCTAGTGGGGCAGGCATTTAAGGCCTGACTCTCTGGCAGGGTCCACGAAGTCCCAGATCCTGACATGGGAGATGGGCTGCATTCAGGATGACTTCTAGCTCGCCTAAACATTTCGTCTGCCCTCTCGTAGTTCACTCTCTACGCTCTTGCCACCAACGGCCTCTCTCGGGTCTAGGGCTGGGTACGGGGCAGCAGCAAGAGAGCCCTTGACTTACTGACCACCGGCACTTCTTTCTTTTCTTACCAAAACAATGAGAGTGTAGGGAAGCTGCTTGTCTCTCGTTTGCTCTGTCAGCTATCCCTGATGTCTTTCGCTCCTTCTCAATAGTCATGAGTATAGACCAGAGAATCTGCTGCATAAGTATTGCCCAACAAGAAATTAGGAGATAATCTCTCCTCCTCCCTGGAACCAAATCCCTCCAGGGCTTCTTGTAGAGTTCCTCACCCTGTTTGAGTGACCCCTCCACGCTTTTCAATGAATTCCTCTAGTCTTTTCCTAGACGGGTTAGTGGCAGGTGGGAAAAATGGTGATCGATGGCCTGTTCTACCATTTAATAAATCCCATGAGAATAACAGTTTCTCCACTCCCCCGTTACTTTTTTTTTCACTTTTGATTTTGAAATAATTTTAGACTTAAAGATGCAAGACTAGTAGAGAGAAGCTGCACACAGCTTCCTGTAACGTTAACATCTAACCTAACCATGGCGCAATTATAAAAACCAGGAAATGAACATGGGCTCAATAATATTCACTGAACTATAGACCTTACTTGAGCATCACCTTAATTTCCTCTTGCAGCTCCGAAATTTCGCTGATTTAGGTTCTCACATTGGATTTAGTTGTTCTGTCTCCTTCTCCTCCCATCTGTGAAAATCCCTCAATTTTCCCTTATCTTTTCTTTTTTTTTAAAGATTTTATTTATTTATTTGACAGAGAGAGAGCACAAGCAGGGGGGAGTGGCAGGCAGAGGTAGAGGGAAAGAAGCAGACATCCTGCTGATCAGGGAGCCCAATGTGGGACTCAATCCCAGGACCCTGGGATCATGACCTGAGCTGAAGGCAGCCGCTTAACCCACTGAGCCACCCAGGCGCCCACTTTTTCTGACTTTAACACTGCCACAGCTGGTCAGATATTTTGTAGACTGTGTCCCAATTTGGGCTTGTCTGATATTGTGTCAAGATTAGACTGAAGTTAGGCACTTTGTGCAAGAATACCAGAGAAACGATGAGCTCTTCTTGGTGTATCATAACAGAGATTCCATGATGTTGATGTGTCATTACTGAGGATGTTAATTTCATCCCTTGGTTAAGGCGGCTTGTGGCAACTTCCATTAAAAATATGAAGTGGGTGGGGCGCCTGGGTGGCTCAGTGGGTTAAGCCGCTGCCTTCGGCTCAGGTCATGATCTCAGGGTCCTGGGATCGAGTCCTGCATCGGGCTCTCTGCTCAGCAGGGAGCCTGCTTCCTCCTCTCTCTCTCTGCCTGCCTCTCTGCCTACCTGTGATCTCTGTCTGTCAAATAAATAAATAAAATCTTAAAAAAAAAATATGAAGTGGGCAGCCCCTATAATCCTTAGCTTTGTGACCAAAGTATCATAAAACAAAGAAATTCTATTCAACTTCCTATTACCCTACCTGTGTGATTTGAGACATATAATCTAACATTTCTCTGGACCACATTTTCCTCACCTGGAAGTGGTAAACAAGAACAGTCAGTCCCCTCACAAGGTTACTGGAAAGATTAGTGATCATAGGGGCGCCTGGGTGGCTCAGTGGGTTAAAGCCTCTGCCTTCAGCTCAGATCATGATCCCAGGGTCCTGGGATCGAGTCCCGCATCGGGCTCTCTGCTCAGCAGGGAGCCTGCTTCCTCCTCTCTCTCTGCCTGCCTCTCTGTCTACTTGTGATCTCTGTCTGTCAAATAAATAAATAAAATCTTAAAAAAAAAAAAGATTAATGATCATATAAGTAAAGTATTTGGCAGATGGCCCAGGAGACCCTCAAAAGAGGATCCCTCTAAAAATTTTTTGAGCAATTTGCATACCCTTACAAAACACAGTGTGTATAATCGTCACCTATTTGCAGAGAAGATGACTGGAACCGACTTTATCCCATTATTCTCCTTTGTCGATTTCTGATGACTCATCAGCTCCCAGACACTTTGCTGTGGTCCTCCCCAGATCACCCCAGACCTCCTTTTTTATGTTGGTAACCAGTCCTCACCGCTGGGCCACATGGAAGGTCAGGATGGCATGGCACTTAGACATACAGTCCTCAGAATCACAACACTCTTGGTTAACATCCTGGCTGGGATCCTTTGGGCAAGTTGCTAAGATTTTCTCTGCCTCCATGTCCTCTCCACTCACAGCGTTGTGGTGAGGGTTGAATAAAAAGTAATAGCTCTCAGCAAGGTGCCTAGCACATAATTACATAATTATCTGCAACTCCCGTTTATTCATTCAGCAAAAATTCGTGAGGCACACACCATGGGTCAGGCACTGTTAAAGGCTCCGGCAGTAGCCACTAAAGAAGTTAAGCAATGACATTAGCCTCACTGAGTTTATCCACAATGACAAAAAAAAAAAAAGAGAGAGAGAAAAAAATTTACATAGACCAAAAAAATGACTCCTAAGCAATGTGTTGGGTAAATGAACTTAGCAACACTTCCCCAAACAAGCCTGCATTCTTAAACTTGGCTGTTCCTTCAATGTGGAGTGTTGCCTGCCCCACTTCCCCCTGTTAAAGCTCTCTCCACTTCTTCAAGGCCAGCTCAGTTTCCCTCTATTTCCCTTTTTGTTTTCTGATTCTTTAATTATAGGTGATTACTGTCACATGGGACCCACCTCTCCCTGCCCCTCGCATTAAGAGGGTCCCAGGGTCTGCTCTGTAATGCCGTTATTTATGTGCATGTTAATCACACCCCTTACAAGCCTCCAGAACAGCCTAAACTTCTCTTCACTGATCTGTTTTTTGTTACATGGTTTGTGTTCTACCTTCTCCACCAGATTATAAATTTTTTCCCTGCGGGCAGAGAGCACATTTGCTTAAATATACTTGCTGAGCCCCTCTTACTGAAATCAGGGCCTGACATGAGTAAGCATTCAAATGTTTGTTGATGGAACAAATACATCAACAAATGGCCATATCTTAGCCCTCTTGCTAAATTGTGGCTACACCTTAGTCATTTACCCTTTGTTGAAATGAACCGAGACATAGCAATACTGGACATATTTGCTCCACCAATTATTTTGCTTGTGCTTTTGATCTCCCCATCTCGCCATCTTTAAAATACATCTGTCTCTCTCCTTGGAGAGTCTTTCACTACATTGCAAGAGTTACAGAAGGTGAGAAGAGAGAATATGTGTAAGGCATTTTGGTTGCTTTGCCAGTGAGGTGCTTCAGTGATCACAGGGACTGCTTTTTGTTGCCAGTGTATAGTCTCTGATTTTTCCTGAACTTACACAAAACCCATCTGTCCTTATCCTATTATTGCTGATGATTTAATAAGGGTTTATTACTAATTTTACTGGAAAGGAAACTCTGAAGACCACATCATTTTTCTCTCTGGTACTCATGTAGGCTGCCAGGAAAAGAAAGCAAAAAGTGTCAAGTTGTGGCTTTGAGAGTTTATCCTCTCCCTACAATCTTCTTTTCTTCTCCCCCTTTTTAACACCACTCTCTAGTCTCAGAAAAACAAAAAAATTAAAAAAGGACAATAAATCTCACTCACTTCCCCGGTCCAAAGTACACATCTTGGGAAACAGATTGGAAAATCTTTCTGGAAAAAGTTGACTGAAATTTGAAACCAATACATCATATTGTTTATGTCATTCGTGAAAAACATTATAAAGCTATTCTAGATAAAGGACAGTCTCAAGTTGTTACTGCACACACAGCCTGTGAGGGTTGTGATGATTCCTCTTTAGTGACAGAATATAATCTTCTTATCTCCTGGTTCATAGTCATCCAGATCTAAATGAGAACCAACTGAAACACTCAAATAGGCCATTTGGAATAAAACCTTCACATTTTTATACATCCCAAATTTGTTTTGGAAATTAATGTATTAGATATTCAATATGCTGGTCCAAAGAATAATTATTTTGTTGAAAATGTTGGTGCTAGGGCACCTGGATGGCTCAGTGGATTAAGCCTCTGCCTTTGGCTCAGGTCATGATCTCAGAGTCCTGGGATCAAGCCCCACATCGGGCTCCCTGCTCAGTGGGGAGCCTGCTTCCCCCTCTCTCTCTGCCTGCCTCTCTGCATACTTGTGATCTTCATCTCTCTCTCTGTGTCAAATAAATAAATAAAATTAAGAAAAAAAGAGAAAATGTGGGTGCTAACCTGAAGAACTTAGAATGCTTAGGGACAGCTTACCTCTGCATCCCAACCATGCTGGCTTTCTTGCAGTTCCTTGAAGAAGTCAAATTCCTTCCTGCTTAAAGGCCAACTATTTTGGGTCTTCTCTAAGAATTCTTTTCCTTCATTCCTTTATCTGGCTGGTTTAATTTCAACTAAGTCTTCAGATCCTGGCATAAAAGACCCTCTGTATAGAAGCCTATTGTGGGGCGTCTGGATGGCTCAGTGGGTTAAGCCGCTGCCTTCGGCTCAGGTTATGATCTCAGGGTCCTGGGATCGCGTCCCGCATCGGGCTTTCTGCTCAGCGGGGAGCCTGCTTCCTCCTCTCTCTCTCTCTGCCTGCCTCTCTGCCTGCTTGTGATCTCTCTCTGTCAAATAAATAAATAAAATCTTAAAAAAAAAAAAAAAAAAAGAAGCCTATTGTGGTGTCTTCTCTCTTCTCCATGCTATACCCAAGCACACATCCAGACTACACGAGAACCTCCTGATAATGCCCCCATGAATCCACATGCTTTTCTCTATAATATTTGCATCCATTGTAATATTTTTATTATTTGTATGTGTTTGGCCCAAAATATTATCCTCCCTAGACCATAAAAGTAGGGATCATTTCATTCTTGATCATCACTTAGTACAGTAAGCACACCATAGAGACACAATAATTAATTGAGTAAATTCATTATCAGATTGAGTTAATTAATGGTTTGCTGTTAGGGTTTGGAAAAACCTAGCTGAGGAGAGCCTAAGAAGCAGGTCAGACCTGAAGATGGTTAGACTTTTGGTTGCTCAAGAGAGTGTAATTGGAAAATAAAGACCCGAATTATAGTCAAGGTCATGACCAAGAGTGCCTCGTCCATTGTGAAGAACAAAAGGAAGTCAATGAATAAAAGCCTAAGATGAGTAATGAAGAGGGTAGGAGTGTCTTCAGACGCAGTTCATGCAATGAGCCAAGGTAAATGGTTTAAAACCTAAACTGGGTAAAGCTTGAGGGATTTTGAGACTCTGCTTTATGTGACCCAGAGGCCAGACCTACAGTTGAAAGAGACAATGAGCCCTCCACCACCCTGATCAGTTATGTGAACTTGAGTCAATTACTTTATCTCTTTGAGCCTCAATAGCTTCACCATGAAATGGGGATTCCAACACCTGCTTCTACAATGGAAAAGTGTATGTATGAAAGAATCTCATATATGGAAAGTTTCATGTCAGAGTTCTTTCAGATTCTTCTACTCAGTTCTTCTAAGAAGCTTCTACTCAAAAATGAGCTTTGCCTCTCTTTGGGTTTTCTCAAGATATATTTTGTAGTTTTATTGCTGTTAGCTGTGTCTGCCTTATGAATCCTCTATGGACTAGAAACTTATCAAAGGGAAGAGATTTGTCTCACTTGCCACAATTCTGCCAAGTAGATTCCTGGTAGCACACAGGATGGGTCAGGAGACAGAAATGTTAGCCATCCTGGCTAGCATGAATCAAGACCACAGGGCTATCAGTCAGCTCCAAGGCTGTATGTGATTCTTCCATAAGTATCCCATCCTTGGAAACTATCTGACATCATATAGGAAACACTTGATAAATATTAAATGAATGGGTGAATGAATAAATGAACTTGCCTTTGGTTATTCGTGGCAATAAAAAAAAAAAAGAAATTTAACTTTGTCTTCTAGACTTTGAATGTCTCTGCCAGCAACTCTATCTCTTCCAGGGAGGGCAGATGGCGGCCTGTACAATGAACAATTTAATCTTTAGAAAATGGAACAACTTTGCCAACAAACTCCATTTTTCTCCACGAACACATTGTCAATAACATGTGCTCACAAATATGTGGTGAAATTGATGACTGGGTCTTGATTTATGGAAACAACAACAAATTAAATGATTACCTTTCTCTTTCCTAGCTTGGGGTCCTTCCGACCAGCCATGAATTTTGTTTTTTCCTATGTTCTAATAATAGAGGAGGTCTAATTAAAATTCCTGACTGTCTGATTGTGTATGTGGAGTAGAAGAAAGAAAGGAGAGTGTCCAGAGTATCTTCATTTAAAACTACAGGGGGAAAAGCTACTTGTGTGATAATGAAGATTAACTTACGCAGCCGCTGGGGCCCTCCCCGCACACAAAAGCAGACACTGAGGGAACCTTTTGTACAAACACTGTTGTGGCCACTTATTTAGCTCCTTGTAGGAAATTTTCTTGGTTTTGGATGAACCTGAGGCTTTGGATTTGGATAAGAATAGAACAGGGTTGGGGAGGGGTCCTCAAAGAAATCAAATTCTCCAGATAGTTAGTCCATATTGGCTTTCTGGGACTATTCCTGAACCATTATTCCTGAATCACTCCTGGTTCAGAAAAAGTTCCCATCCTAGGACTCCTCCTTCTAGCATCATGGCTCTGAACTTAAATGTGGACCAAGAACTTTCTTGAGAATCTGAAGAGAGCTACAGATCCTCTCTCCAGACAAAATAAATAAACATGTGTTTACAAATGCATACATACAAATACACAGAAAAGCAAAATTTTGCTTACAGTGTCATCCCTGATCTTGGCCATAAACTTGAATAACTTGAATAACAATTGCTACTCGAAATTCCAGGCATCACTGACCTTCCCGTAATGTTCGTCTAAGGTTAAGAATCACTTCACTTAAAAAGCCTTTATTTTCCTTAGGCTATGAAAATTTTTCATTGTTTCAGGCTGTGAACATCTTTAGCCATCTGGGGAAGCCCATGCAGCCCTTCTCAAAATTAATGCTTTTAAAGACATAAAATAAAATAATTAAGATTTTTTTTAATTTTTTTTAAATGATGGAAGTACAGTTACCAAATACAAAAGAAGTCAAAGTGTCACGGAGTAATAAGTGAATTTATGTACATTAAATAGCATGACCAGCCACAAGACTAAAGACCATGATGATTTCAAAGTAATGATAAGTAAATACTGCAAGGTATTTTCAACAACCATAATGTGACATAAACTATCTGTGAGGTTTTGAGGAAAGGATTGGTGGTGAAAATCGTGATGTGACTACTACTGTTGTGATTCGGTGTCTACATTCATACAATGAAGGACTTCAGTTACAGGTGTGTGAAATCAAAGATGTGAGTTCACGGATCCCCGAATTCTCTGCGTGGGTGCCAGGTGAAGGTTTTCCTTGTAGCGTGGAAATGACTTCACGCATGTGTCACCATCTTATTTTCCCTTGTTGCTTACTGAAACGCAGCCTAACTAGCAGGACCTTGGTGTGCATGTGGCATACGTTTGGTTGGCTTGACTTTGAAGCTACAAATGGAATCCCTCCGGTGCCCAGGGTGCAGAGGAAGCTAAGAGCAGAAAGAAGGTCCATTGAAAACCTACTTAAATAGAACATAAACTGCAGGAAGGCAAGGACCAAACCATCATGTTCCAACTTGAACATCTAGCAGCTGGCCCAGTTCCAGGCATAGGAAAAACTCTCTGCACATATTAACGCAATGAAGGAGTACATATCCACAATCAGCGAAGAGTAAGGGAGACCTTCTTGGAGTGTTGAATCCAACGAGCCAACATTTCACGGATGCGTCTGTCTAGAGACCTTTGAGGAAAAGGGACCCACCATTAAGTAGAGGAAAGTCACATCCGCAGGTATTCAAAAAGAGCTATTTCCAAAAAAGAACAAATGATGGGCAACTTTTTCTGTACAGGCTAGATAATAAATATTCTAGACTCCACGGACTAATACAATCTGTCACAACTGCTCAGCTCTGCCCTTGTAGCATGAAGGCAGCCATAAATAACATGTAAACAAATGTGTGTGTCTGTGTGCCAATAAAACTTTATCAATGGACTCTGAAATTGGAATTTCATGTAATTTTGGTGTGTCATGAAATATTATCCTAGTTTTGATGTATTTCAGCCCTTTCAAAATGTAAAAATCGTTCTTGGCTCATAGACCATATGAAGACAGGCCACAGATGGGACTTGACCAAGGGCCGCTGAATGGGGGAGGCAGCTCTGGTTTTAGTCTTGGTTGTTAGTGGGTTGGTTTTGCTGGTCTGAGCTCGGTCTCCTTCTGTGCTGGCCTTGTTAGGTCCCCTCCATTGGCCACAGCCCCGTCTCACCTTCGGCGATTTACAATGGCTGATGCTCCCCCTGGGCATGAACTCCTCCATCACAACCCCCACCAAGGGTGGCCCTTTCTCCTCTATCAGGTCTTAACTCAAATACCACCTTCTAGAGAGGCCTCTCTGGTCCCTTCTTAGAGTGGACATGTGACCATTCACACCAACAGACACTCACTTTTCCAGCACCCTGCCTCCTCCTCCTCGCCATACCGCTGTCCTTAACCTCCTATGGCCTTGTACCTCATTTTCTCTCCCTCCATGGTTCAAAGCCCCAGAGAGAAAGAGAGAGGTCCTCTCTGCTGTGTTCCCTGCTGCATTCCTTATACTGAGAGAGGACCCGGTGTCTGGCACCCAAAAAATGCTGCCCCAGTGTTTGTGGAAAGAACATTGTCAAGTATTCACTGGTAAGGGAAGAGTTGAAAATGCACAGCTGAAGTTTTGTTACTTCAAAACAGGAGGCATCAGGTTTTATCACCATCATCATATAAATTTATAGTCATAATTTAGGGGAGCAGTTGAATGTTTTTCAAATATAATCTTATATGGAGTCCTGTGTACAAAACGGATAAAATGAAGTTTCTTTGATTGAAATGAGGGTAAGAAGTCCCAAAAAGACTCTCTCGGGCACACACAACCCTGGAAGCCCCTTCTGGAAGTTTCTACTTCCCTTCTCTTCTGCAAAGCTCTTTGAGAGTCCCTGTGCTGGACTGAAACTGATATCTGAGACAAACCTTCCCTCGTTACTCCAAGGTTACTAGGAAACTCTTCAGGTGTAAGCTTAGCGAATTATGGAGACAACAGCTTCTAAGACACTCCTTTTGAACCAACCAGAGGATTTCCTTTCCCAAAAGCATGTGTAACCCTATTCAAAATTAAATTCTTTTTTTAAAGTTTTTCTTTTGAGATTTTATTTATTTGACGGAGGGAGAGTACAAGAAGGGAAGCAGCAGGGAGAGGGAGAAGCAGACCCCCCGCTGAGCAGGGAGCCCGACGTGGAGCGCGATCCTAGGATCCTGGGATCATGACCTGCGCCGAAGGCAGACCTTTAACTGACGGAGTTAGTCAGACGTTCCTCAAAACTAAATTCTGAGAGCTGTGGTGCGACATTGGCCATCAAATTGCTTTATGATCTTGTGGAAATGTGCTAGGCCTCAATCTACTTTCTTTCTTAAATGGCCTTAACAATACCTGACCTTCCCCCTTCACACCACAGGCAAGAAGTGGGAGGAAGACAACAAATTTGAATACACTTTCCAGAATGTGAAAGAATGGGCTGCCTCCAGACCACTGTGACCAGCTGCAGGCTTGGGAACTTTATTGTTCCTTCTCTGGCTCTGTTAGTCAGCTCAGGCTCCCACAGCAAGGTACCACGGACTGAAGGGGCTCAAACAACAGAAACTTACTTCTTCACAGTTCTGGAGCCGAGACATCCAAGATCAAGGTGTCGGCAGGGCTGGTTTTCTCTTTCTTTCTTTCCTTGGCTGGTAGATGGCCGCCTCCTGGCTGTCTCTGCACGTGGTCTTTCCTCTGTGCCCACGAATCCCTAGTGTCTCTTCTGTGTCCTAATCTCCTCTCCTCAGAAGGACACCGGTCAGATTCGATTAGGGCCCACTCTAATGGCTTCGTCTTCCTTTAATCACCTCTCTAAGGGCTTTTTCCACAAATCCAGTCACATCCTGAGGTGAGGCACTGGGGTTTAGCTCTTCAGCATATGAATTTTGAGGGGACATAATTCAGGCCATAACAAGGGCTTCCACTTCGCTTGTCAATTAGCCATATGTCATTATGACTTTAACATCAATGGTTACTTCTCACAACCACCACCCTGACCCTGCCCCTGCTCCCAGCCTCAGAGGGAGCAGCCTATGGCCACAGGAACCTCCATACAAGCTTTCCATTAACTTTCTTGACACCAAAGACGTGAGGGCCGCCTCACCACTTCAACTATAGCTATGCTGCAAAGAACTGAAAGCTTCCTGGTAAATTTTATAAGTGAGACGTTGAAAATCCCTATTATTGCTTCTCAACAGCTGATTTAAGGGTGGAGGAAATCGTTGGATTCCTTTGAGGAAGAGCTCCTAATTCTGTGTTTTTTCAGTGCACAAACTGGATCACAGGCCAGAGACTGTGGAGACGTCTAGGAGGCGGTGTAGTTAGCAGTGATGGCGGGGTAAGCAGAAGAAGGTTCAGATCCAGAATGCACCTCTTACTAACCATGCTGACCATCACTTCGTGAACCAACTGACCCTTGGTAGAACGGTACTGCTGATAATGGTACTGCTGGTTTGGTCCGGCAGGGGAAGGGGGAGGCTCTCTATCACTCATCAGCCTCACACAGCGCCTGGCACTAGGTGAATCTTCATTATCGGGTAACAGCAGTTGTCCTTATGACTGAAGGGCAAGCACACTCCACCCCATGGACAGTGTCCTGAGAATTCTGTCTATATGGAAATATAGTTGCTCACTCCTTTATCTGAGAAGTAACTAGACCATTTTGCCTGGGATTTGTCAGTGAGGGCCTCTATCTTTATAAACAGTCATACATCGTGGCTTGTTTTTTGGTTTTTGGTTTTTGTAGGTGTCGTGAAGGAACTTGACCTACGTAAAAATGCAGATTTTGGAGTGGGGAGGGGAAAGAGAAAGAGAGACAGAAACAAGGAATGTTGCAGTAGAATTGTACAAATCATGTATTTTGCTCGAATCTCTGTGAGAAGGACAATTAATTAAGTGGCAGTAATCAGTCAATCAATCAATCAGTCATTCATTAGAGCAGTAGTTCTCAATCTTGGCAGCGCATGAGAATTCCCTGGGGAATTTCTAAAAACCCCCAATGCCCAAGCCAAGCCCTGGACCAATTAAGGCAAAATCTCTGAGAGTGAGTCTAGGTATGAGTGTTTTAAAGCTGCCGGTGGCTCGCATGTGGAGAGAGGCCGGCGTGCAGAGTGAGCTCAGAGGCACAAGGCACAGATCATTCCAGGTCCTTTATTAGCTCTGCACGTGGGCAAGCTGCTTAACACCTTTGAGCCTGTTTCCGCATTCATCTTGAGGATTAGACATATTTGGTTAAACACCTGGGCTCCAGGTCAAGAACATGCTTGGTTGAGAAATAACAGGTATTTCTTGTTATTGTTATCGTCGTCCGGTGAATGGGAAGCCTGGGCCTCCAGGTCACCGTCTGCAGAATGGTGAGTCCAGGGAGGATCCCTGAGGTCATTCGCTTTCATTTTCCTGAGTCTGCGAAGGTAGAGCAATGGGCAAAGTAGGAAGAAAAACTCATGTTTCTTCACTAAAGGACACCCAGGAACCAGGCACCGAGCTGGCACTTTGGAGACCGGTGGAACAAAACGGTCGCCAACCCTGCCCTCCTACAGGCTGATGGAAGAACCATGCATTAAGTCAGTACTCGCACCAACATTATTAATGGCCAGTTGGAGCTAGGAGAGAGAAAAAAAAAAAATCTGGATTTTTTTTTTTCCTGGGATAAGGAAAAGTCTAGATTCTGGGATAAGCAAAGGTCTTTCTGAGGACATGATACTTCAGTCAGTGGATGAGAGTTCATGGGTAGAGCAGGGATTATCCAGGCAAGGCCATGGGAGGGGCAGTCTGGGTAAGGTATACAGCAGGCGCAAAGACAGGGAAGCAGGAAGGAGCTTGACACTTCTGAGGAAACATAAATGAATGAATTTTTTAAAATCTTTTTTTTTAAGAGCATCTCAAGGGACTCAGACGTTCCATAATGGACTCTGAAAGCCATTGGGAGAGTCAGATGAAGCTGAGTGAGAGATCCAGACAAACCTGATTTCACTCCAGCTTCACTAGGAAATAGCTGTGTGGACGAAGGGGAGAATTCAACCTCCGAGCCTCTGGTCCTTCGTTTGTAATGAGGAAATAACTCATAGTTTCCAAATTTCTTGTGAGGATTGATGATTACGGGTAACAATGGAATTGGTAAAGGGTACTAGTTATCAGGGTACTTCGGTGACAGAGAGAGACCGGAGTTCACATCCTGCTCTACCATCCCAACGGGCACATCACGTTGGTCCCATCATTCAAAGCTCTGTCTCTCAGCTTCCTGACCTCTCAGAAGGGGTTCATAAAACCTACATCTGGAGGTTATGGAGATTATCATAAGAATTAAATAAAACAACAGCAGTCAAGCTTCAGGCAAAGACGAGGGACCCAATGAATGAAACTATCACTAAAAAGAAGGGAAACTTCTTGGAAAGTAGGAATGTTTATCTGAATTATCTAAATATGGATTCCAACCCACTAACCCCTTTTTCTCTTGTAGGCAACACCACAAATGGGGTTGCCCTGGGCTTACACACATAATCACAGTGGCTAAAAAAAAAAAAAAAAAAAAAAAAAACAAAGAAAGAAAGAAAGAAAAAAATCTGCCCTGTTTATTTGTCATGTTTGGGGGACATATCGTTCTTCTTGAATGCCAACAACTCACGTTTAGGCGGCAGTAAAGTCCCCCAGCTGTGTCCATGCAGTGAATCTCGTTTGGTTGTAAGTTAGTTGTAATAAATAACATTTGGCTCTGCGCTCCACTTAGAGAAGATAGGTTCCATTGTGAATCATGTCGTTGACGGTTCGGATTTTAAGCTGTCCGGGTTGTTTATGGTGGTGTTTGCCAGCATCTAGACCTCTTTCAAACAATTTAAGTGCCCTTTTGGAGTATATGAATGTGGCTCAATAAAAATGGGTACAGGGAAATTGCTTTCTTTTCTCTTCTATGGCCGTGCACCAAAATCAACCATCGAGGAGAATTGTCAAATATGAAATACATAATTGCCAAACATGAAATTATAATTAAGGTTGAAACCACCAAGGACATTTTTCCCTTTCTGTTGTCAGGATGTTGTCCTGATCTTCACCATCTTTCTAATTCATTTCTTGAAAGGATGACAACAGCTGAACAGTTTTTGGTCCTTATTTTTCATTATATAGCTTTACTGAGCAATGTGCCTTTAAAAGATTCTAGTTAGTTCCTTTGACAGCAATAAATATTGGCTAGAGAACAGACTTTGAAGCCAGACAGACCAAAGTCCAAATGGCAACTCTACTTCTTGCTACCTATCTGAACTTGGTTAAGGAATTTAAATTTCTTGGTTAAAGTTCTTAACCAAGTTCAGCCTCTATTTTGTCCTCAGTGAATAGGGACAATGAGACCTACTCTCGGGTTTTATCGTGAAGTACAGAGCGTGTAATGAGCATTAAATAAAATCGTAGGTATTATGACGGCTTTCGACTTTCTTCTTCCTAATAACCACATCAAATGTTTTGAAATGCTATTTTACCCTTTTTTTTAATAAAAGGGGAAAACTTTTCTGAGCTTCACATCTGAATTGACAGCTGATTTCTTTTCAACATTTAATGCACAAACTAAAGAACCTCTCTTCTACTTAGTTTTTCAACTTTCCAGAAGGATAGAGTAATTCATTTTGCAAGACCCAATGATTACTTATTTCTAACACACAAGCAGAATTTTATACATGTAGTTTCTTAATTTACTCTACATCTTATTCCACAGCACTTGTAAGGTGCTATATTGTATGCAAGGAAATAAAATCATAAAAGAAAGGAAAATCACTTTTTTAAAATCTACATTTTTCTTACGTACCCAGCACCAGGCGTGGAAGATACTAGTATCGGCCTGATTTTGCTGAGGTGGAATTTAGGTTCAGAAAGGGTAAGTCATTTCCCCAAGATCACACAGCTCGTAAATGACAGAGCGATGCTATTAACAAATGTGCCAAGAGAAAATAAAGAGTGAAGATGAAAAGAAGTTAATGAGTATAGACTGGAGCCCCAAGAGGCTACACAATCACTAAAGCTGGGCCACCAGATGCACACTGAGCTTCCCAGTAGTGAAAGTAAGAATGGAAACCTGATCCACTCCCCAAGATTCATTTACCATAAAAAATGTACACCAGTGTTTAAGAATAAGCAACACCTTTCCCAATACAGAATGGTAGAAATTCCAGGCATAACTTTTGTGATAGAGTGCAATCAAGATAGTAGGAGGTTCCCAGGGTCACCAAACATTTAAAACTGAAACCATTCCTTTCTGCAAAAATATGTTTTACTTCACTTTGGGTTCCATCTCTTTCTGATAATTATCCACTCCAAGCTTTGTCAAAGCACTGTACTGAGAGAGATTCATGTTAAAATGCTAGTTGAGAGGATGGAGAAGGCCTCTGTCTGCCTTATCATTTGTAGTTAGGTTGACATACATTTGGTTATAATTAGGGATAACTGTACAGCAGTTAAGATTCCATAATCCCATTATTAGTTGTCACGAGATTTTCACAGGGTAAACCCCAATGCGTTTTCGTTCATCTCTCTTTCTTAACTCCTCGGGTAGTCTGAAGTTTAAGAGTGTGCTTTAAGGGAAAGATTTTCTTCTGCCATTAAAATCTACTAAGCTGACACACAAGGAAGGACACAAATGACACCTAGTGACAGCATCTGCGCCACTCTCAGGAGGCCCCACGTCTTCTTGCCTGACATTCTTGTTGTTGTCGTTCTCCAAGATGTCACCCTGTGTCTGCCAATTTCATTCCACAGCCATTTCACACACGGTGGTGGAGAGGTTTTAAACCATTTCGAGGGTTGCCCATTACGTAGACCAAAATGGAAATTATTTTAAAAGTTATTTCCCGGGATGCCTGGGTGGCTCAGTTGGTTAAGCAGCTGCCTTCGGCTCAGGTCATGATCCCAGCATCTTGGGATCGAGTCCCATATGGGGCTCCTTGCTCAGCAGGGAGCCTGCTTCTCCTTCTGCCTCTGCCTGCCATTCTGTCTACCTGTGCTTGCTCTCTCTCCCTCTCTCTCTCTGATAAATAAATAAAATCTTAAAAAAAAAATTAAAAAAAATTAAAGTTATTTCCCATTCACCCACTCTGTTAGACACTGGAAGCTGGTGGTAGAGGGTGGAGGTCAGCTGAGAAAGTGTTTGCTCTCACACTAACTAAAAAAAAAAAGAAAGGAAAAAGAAAAGAAATACACAGAAAAACTAGCCTTTAGTTGTAGGGCTGTGGCAATCAGCTGTCTGGTTTGTGTCATGGAGCATATATCGCACATTTGAGACACATGGCTGACTTATCACAAGTTGTGCTTTAGGAGAGGAAGTTCAAAAGTTGAGATTTTCCAGTGTGTTGATTATGACGTGCATGTCATCTGTATTTAGATGTTCCAAGGCGAACACTATCAAAATGAATAATAATTTTGCATCCTGATCGTCAAAGGTGTAGCCAACCACCCCTCTGACAAAGAATCTGTGGTCTCATTGATATGGATCCAACATCAGGCACGATTCTTTTGGCGGTAAAGAGTAAAGGATCTGAAGTCCAGAAAAGATATATTCCAATTGTATACTGGCATATCCATTTCCATTTAATGTCATGGGACCTGCGATAAGTCACTTCCGTCACCTAAATGTCAGCTTCTTCCTCTGTAACACTGGACACCCCCCCCGGAGTGTTGAGATGACTCAGAAATAATGCGAAAGTGAGCAGGCCTAAAGTTAATAATCATTACCTGGATGTGACTCTTCTATTTTAATTATTTTATTGACTCAACCTTTTTGTGATTTATTATAAGAAAACTAAAGTCCCTCTCTCTATCAGAAGCCCAGCCACTGTGTTCTGTATGGCTTCTTTCGTGGCCTCCCTTTCCAAGAGCAATTGGTCTCAGTATCAGCTTTCCATGTGGGAAAACTACATGGAAGAAAGAAATCAAGTAAAAGCAGAAGCACAGCAGATAATATTTGAAAATATCATCCACCTACTTATGTGGCGCTGTGTCTGGCATATGAGAAGCATTCAATACATTTAAGCAATTACTTTATTCCCTCTAAAAATTGAAATTGGTCCACCCAAGTTTAAGGGCTTCTGCACACAGAGATTTCTCTTAGGAAAAATTAGGTGAAGCACTAATGATGAAATTCAGCAATGTAGGTGAGCTAATTTGGATTTTCAAGTTGTAAAATCAATTTGAAAAAATATTAACTGCAGGTTTCTCCCAGGATTACACGGTTAGGAATCACATGTCTCCACAACCACTTTGCTTTCTTAACACAGTCTTTTTTTTTTTTTTTAATAATACACTTTATGTATTTTCAGCATTTATATTTCACTTTTTTTTTTTTAACCAGTTTTTAGAAGCCCAGAATTAGGAATCAGATATCCTGATTTCATCACTAATCACTATGGGAACAAACTATTTAAACACTCACAGCCTCAATCTTTTTATCTTTGGGACTACGAATATTTATCCAATATATTTCAAGAAAGTAGACACACACACACACACACACACACACCTTGTGTGTAAGAATGTATGTTTCAAAAAAATTTTGAAAAGATGTAAATTATTTCAAAATGGCAAAATAAACTGTTCTTTAAAGTTGAAAGTACCAACTAGATGGCAAATCTGGTTCGTGTCCACTTACATTTCCTTGGACTACTTGTCCTAATCTCTTCCTTTTTTCTTTATATATTCTACATTATCTCTCTCATAGAATTAGAGAAGTAGGATTCCAGGCAAATCTATTGTTTGCTTTTGTATTATCTTAGTATTAAGTACTTTAAAATTCTCTTTCCATGTTGCTTTTAGGGCTCCATTCACTCAGCAAATATTTATCAAGTACATACTATGCATCAGGCCTTGGCTTATCTGCTTGGGATACTGTTATGATCACGTGTGCACAGTCAGAACTGTGGGTATTGGGCCTCTGACTCTTGGTTTTGGCTCAGGTCATGATTTCAGCATCTTGAGATCGGGTCCCGCATCAGGCTCCATGCTCGGCAGGAGGCCTGCTTGAGAGTCTCTTCCTCTCCTTCTGCCCCTCCCCCTGTTTGTGTGCTCTCTGTCTCCCCACCCTCTCAAATAAATAAATTAATACATAAAACACAGGGTCCCTACCTTTCTGGCATTTGCAAGCCAGTGTACGAGGCAGACACTAAATTAAAAATTACAGCTGTAAGTATGATTATAAACTGCAGTAAGTCCCATAAGAACAACATATAAGGTACAGGATTATGTCAAAAGAACTTAGTCAAGCCCCAAGGACAAGAGAACGCTTCTCCGAGGAAGTGACATTTTCGTTTCGGCTTTAAGAGTGAGAAGGTGCTTGCTAAACAAGTAGGAGGAAGGATGATATAGACAGGGGGAACTGTACTTGGAAATCCCCCAGGCATGTTCTTCCGATGCTGTCAGAAGGCCAGTGTTCTTGGGACAGATCAGCAAGGGGCCACCAGACCCAAGTCAAGTCAGAGAGGTGGCCAGGCCAGATCAGGCAGGATGTCTTAGAAAAACAGTTTTTCCTAAGTGTGGTGGAGGTCACTGAAGGACTCTAAGCTGGGAGGAAATAGGGAAGGACTGCTTCAATCTAATTAAAGTTTCCTTTTTTTATTAACATATAATGTGTTATTTGTTTCGGGGATACGGTCTGTGAATCATCAGTCTTACACAATCCACGGCACTCAGCATAGCACATGCCCCGCCCCAGTGTCCATCACCCGCCAGCCCAACCCTCCCACCCACCTTCCCTCCAGCAACTCTTAGTTTGTTTCCTGAGATTAACAGTCTCTTAGGGTTTGTCTCCCTCTCCGGTCCCATCTTGTTTCATTCTTCCCTCCCTTCCCCCATGTCCCCCCTACCCTGCCTCTCAAACTGCTCATATCAATGAGATTATATAATTCTCTTTCTCTGATTGACTCATTTCACTTAGCATAATGCCCTCTAGTTCCATCCATGTCTTTGCAAATGGCAAGATTTGGGGGTTTTGATGGCTGCCTAATATTCCGTTGTATATATACCACATCCTTTTTATCCATTCATCTGTTCATGGACATCTGGGCTCTTTCCATGGTTTGGCTATTGTGGACATTGCTGCTATAAACATTCGGGTACATGTGCCCCTTTGGATCATTACATTTGTATCTTTAAAGTAAATACCCAGTAGTGCTATTGATGGATCGTAGGGTAACTCTATTGTCAACTTTTAGAGGAACCTCCATACTGTTTTCCAGAGTGGCTGCACCAGCTTGCATTCCCACCAACAGTGTAGGAGGGTTCCCCTTTCTCCACATCCTCGCCAGCATCTGTCATTTCCTGACTTGTTACTTTTAGACATTCTGACTGGTGTGAGGTGGTATCCCACTGTGGGTTTTATTTGTATTTCCCTGATGGTGAGTGATATGGAGCACTTTTTCATGTGTCTGTTGGCCATTTGGATGTCTTCTTTGCCAAAATGTCTGTTCATGTCTTCTTGATTGGATTTCCATTTCTTGATTGGATTATTTGTTCTTTGGGTGTTGAGTTTGCTAAGTTCTTTAAAAATTTTGGACACTAGCCCTTTATCTGATATGTCTTTTGCAAATATCTTCTCCCATTCTTTTGGTTGTCTTTTGGTTTTGTTGACTGTTTCCTTTGCTGTGCAAAGCTTTTTATCTTGATGAAGTCTCGATAGTTCATTTTTTGCCCTTGCTTCCTTTGCCTTCAGCGATGTTTCTAGGAAGAAGTTGCTATGGCTGAGGTCTAATAATTAAAGTTTTCATAAGCTCACTTTGTTTGCTGTATGGAAAATGATGGGCAGGACGCAGAGCAGAGTAAAGCAGCCCAGGGAGAGGGCACAGTCATCTGGGGGTGGTAGATACAGTCTTGAACTAGATTGGGGAAGTAGATTTTGGCGAGAAATCTTATGATGAGGTGTCAAGGATGACCCAATATTCTGGCTGGAACAACCAAGCAGCTTGAGGTTCCATTTCCTATGAACAGAAACATTGGAAGAGAAACGGGCTGGGGGCAGGGGAATTCAAGCTCCCTGCTTTTGAAAAAGTTGCCTCTGATGGACTTGTGAGATATTCACACAGAAAGGTCGAAAAGGCAGTCTGACCTGCGGATCTGGAACACAGGACCATCAGCACACCGTGATCATTCACATCACAGACTGGATGCAGCTGCCTGCCTGGGGCTTGTGCAGGGCAGGAGTCCTCCCCCTTCACAGACCCAGTGTGCACATGTCCCCACAAACAGTCTATGGTTTCCCCTGTACGATCCAGAAATGAATCCATAGATCTCATGACCAGCCTACACACATAATTTCCAAAAGAAATCATCGGATGCAGCAAGTGTGCAATGAGAAACAAAAGGAAAACGTTTGGGCATGAAAGTTCACACCAACAGGACTTCTGAAACATGAATATCATCCCCCGGAATCCTGTGATATGTGGGTTCTGAGTCAGCAGCTCGGGGAATGGGGGTGCTGCATTTCTGACAAGCTCAGGGACAATGCCAACGCTGATGTTCCATGGGCCACACTCAGGCACGAGGTTCTTGAAGGATGGTGAGACCATCTGTTGTGTGTTTCTATAGGTAGACAATCAGCGAACATGCCATTGACACCTGCCTGTCGGTTTCGGGGCTGTTGAAGGGGCGTCTCAAATACGATGAGTGACAATGCCAGAGGTGACTTGCTTCTGTTTTAATGGACAATAACTCCCCTTAAAATTCCAAAGAAAACAAATCAGTTTCTCTTTGTTTGCCAGGTTGCTTTATTTCTGGACAATGCTGTGTATAAGAAACTGTGCACCAAAGACTTTGTGTTTATATGTGAAATGAAATTAGGGTCTAGGCTGAAATAATTATAAAAGTGTTTTCCACTATGTCAGCTCTTCTGAACCGCTGTGATAGATCATTTTGCTCCCCGCCCCGGGGACATTTGGCAAAGTCTGGGATATTTTTGGCTGTCACAACTCGAGGGTAAGGGGGCTGCTCTTGGAATCGAGTGAGTAGAGGCCAGCGATGCTGCTAAAAATCTCACAATGCCCAGGAGAGTCTCCCACAACAAAGAATTATCAGCCCCAAATATCAAGAGTGCAAGGTTGAGAAACCCCAACCTACAGACACATTTTCAAAAATGGAGCAGGATGAGGGCCAACACTACCTTGTGAGAAGAAGCTGTCCCACACATTGCAAGGTGCCTAAGACCCCCAGCACCTCACCATTCAACGCTGGTGGCATGCCCACCCTTGCGGCAACCACGGCGCTCCCCCTGGGCCCCAGGGAAGCAGCGCAACTCTGAGAAGAACAGAACAAAGTAGAGAAAGAGGAAGGCAGGCCTGGGCAAGGGCCTGGAGAGAAAGGGCCAAACAAAATGATGTGCCAGAGGGACGAAAAACCCTAGCACCACCAGGGGCACCTCAGTGGCTCAGTTAGTTAAGCAACTGACTCTTGATTCCTGCTCAGATCATGATCTCAGGGTCCTAAGATAGGCCCGTGTCAGGCTTCACGCTAGGCATGGAGTCTGCCTAAGATTCTCTCTCTCTCTCTCTCCTCTCTGGTCCTCCACCTGCTCACTCTCTCCTTCTCTTAATAAAAAAAAAAAAAAAATTCTAGCATGGCTAAATTAAAGTAGATATAATTCTACACATCTGTTGGTGGCTATGTAATTAATACAAAAATAATTGCATCTCTTCGCCGGGCTCTCCCTCACAAACTCTCCTTAATGAACTGTGCCAATGACTTTTTAGATATGTAATTAAAATTTTTATTTATTTCTGTTTTATTTTTATAGTAGTAGCTTAACATACTAGGAAGAAAAAAAAAAAAAAAACCACGCTACAGCCAAGCTCGGCCTCACCAACCCGTGGAGACACAACCAAGAGTAGTTTACACACTGCGTTCTGAGCAGTGAGAAGTAACGCTGCTATGTCTCATTCCCTTCATTCCTTTGATTTTCTGTCAGGGTCTCATCTCTAGGTCTACAGAAAAATAAGGTGTATTTTCTTCTTCTTCTCAGATAAGCAATGGTACGAAAAGGTCTATCATCCCAAAGTGGCCTAAGATTCGGTTCTCCTCTTGACACAGTCTCTTTAGTACGGGAACACTGACTTTCTGGAAGGATCCACCATTTCCATCCACCATGGTGGTCTATGAGATTTGTCGGGTAGAAATAGCATCATAGTCGGGTTTTAATAGAACATGTTCATATCTAGAATTTAGCTCAGTAAGCAACTGTACAGATACTCTTGGAGAAAAGTCCCTGAAGTGTTAATAATATTAGTGTTCAACACTTTACGACAATATCAAGCCATCACAAGACCATCTAAGAAGCAGTGGTTTAAGAGCTCAAGCAACCTTGAACCTGAGTACCCTCTTGCCCACTTACCAGCCAGCTGACTGCAGGCCAAATGCCTTCACCTCCCTAAATTTCCTTTTCCTAGACTGGAAGATGTAGACACTACACCCTCCCACATTACAGCATCATGAGGTTGACTTGAGGTGAGGCACAGACTTAGCATGGGTAGGCGAGAGTAAACTCGGAAAATGTCTAGTTATGACTACAATAGGCTCCTTTCGTGCTGAGGCCCCAGAAAGCCATGGGACCTGAGCAAAAAAATCACAGAAAGTCAGTAATGAGGTCAGGACTGAGATCTTAGGAGCTAAGCAACTTCCTTGTTTTTAACCAAAGGTCTGTCATGAAGATATTTTCCAGAAAAACTACATGCAAGTATATTCGTTGACTGTTTTGTAGGGAAGAAAAGGGTCATCAAACAAATCTGGGAAGCACTGGGTTAAACAAAGTGCTTAAACAAAGTGTTGGGTTGGGTTGGGTTTTGGTGGCGGGACTTCTCAGAGCCTTTAATATGCTGATGTGTGTGTGCTGACAGTTTCCAAGAAGGGGACGATAATATAATACAATTATTTTTTTCATTCTCCTCACTCCTCTCCCCAGGGCAAACTTTGTCCTAAGAGAAACCCAGCCAGAGGAGTCTAAGTGTTGAACAAATCTGGAGCGGGTTCAAGGAAGCAACAAATGAAACAAAGTTTTTTAAACCTGGCATCACAACAATGTCACGGTCAGGGAGGAGAGAGCGAGGGCCTCACACAGAACATGCGTCAACCCTCCACCGAGGACTGCATTCGGCCTCCAGCGTAGGTCACTTTCACCCTTTAAGCAGAAAGACTGCTCTTTCTTTCTCTCTCTCTCCGGTCTCCTACCTTCCCCTAATACCACTACAATCTCTGTCCTCAAATCTCTTTTTCTTTCATGCCTTTCTCTCTTCCTCCAACCACATGACCATTCTCCTCCAAGTTTCTGGACCTGCCACGGCATTCCAACCAAGTTGGAGGGAAGATAACTTTGTCTCTGAAACACAAACCTAATGTCAAAGGGAAATGACTCCTTCCACGGATGGCGACATCCATAATCTAAGTGTGTGTGGTGGTTGGGGGGGGGCCTGAAGTGAGTACGGAAGCTTCCAAGTGGGAGGAACTAAATTCAAGGGCAATCTCTACTTTTTATTAGCCTTGAGACCTTGGACCAGTCACAAACCTCCTTGAGGCTCTTTTATTTTTTTTACATGAGATTGTTTTGGGGCACCTGAGTGGCTCAGTAGGTTAAGCCTCTGCCTTCAGCTCAGGTCATGATCTCAGGGTCCTGGGATCGAGCCCCGTGTCGGGCACTCTGCTCAGCAGGGAGTCTGCTTCCCCCCTCTCTCTGCCTGCCTCTCTGCCTACTTGTGATCTCTCTCTCTCTGTGTCAAATAAATAAATAAAATCTTTTTAAAAATAAAATAAGATAAAATAAAATAAAATGAGATTTTTCAAGTGTTAGTGGTAAGGTAAAAAGTATCTGGCACTTGGTAGGTACACAACAACTGGCTCTAGGATTGGAGTCCTACTATTTCATACCAAAGAATCGTTTATAAAATCTGTCATGGGTATTCTGTGCATAATTTCTTTGCACACATCAAATGGCAACAATTTTCAACGTGTCTTTATTCTTCTGCCAGAAACTTGGAAGCTCTCCTCTTCCAAAAGACCGATTACGTATAAGCCAAAGGTGTTTTTCCTCATTAAAAACAAAAAAAACCCATAAATAATAAGATGTAAACAAGGAATGGGTGGCACCCAGGTTGGGCTAATGGAAACTATAGGCATTCTTACAGTAATCCAGATAACACATATCTGAAAAAAAAAATTCTCCCAGTTAATCTCACATACATACTTCTAAGTAGCATTTCCCCAACAACAAAAGTGTTCCTATCTTTCGACTCAGGAATTCCACATTTGGCAAATTTAAGCCTATGAATATATCCCAACAAACTGCAAGGCTTTAAACACAGATGTTTATCACAGTGTTAACCATTACTGAGTAACACTGGAAGCAAATTAAATGTCCAGCATCATGAGAATGTTTTAGTAAATTCTGATAGCATAGGTGATAGAACTGGTGTAGCTACTTAAAATGGGGCGTCCAAGTGGGGGAAAACACCAGAGAGGAAAATTGCACAGTGGGTACTTATGACCATGTACGCTTTTCACAAATTCATGGGAAGAGAAAACTAGACGAAAATAGAACAGAATGTGACTAGGAGCTCCCTCTGGATGGTGGGACCATAAGTTAATTTTTTTTCTTTTTCGGAATGCTTTATAATGGGAACGTATATTGTAGTTTTTATTTTTAATTACGGAAAACACACGAAACATAAAATTTATCATCTGAATCATTTTCCAGGGTACAGTTTGGTGACATTAAATACATTCTCATTGTTGTGCAACCGTCACTACTATCCTTCTCCAGAACTTTCTTGTCTTGCAAAATTGAAACTACACCCACAAACAACAGTTCCCCATTCCCCAGCCCTTGGCAATTGCCATTTCTGCTTTGTGCTTCTATGTTTGACCACTCTAGGTACCTCATGGAAGTGAAGTCATATAGAATTTTACGACTGGCTTATTTTGTCTTAACATCATGTCCCCACGTTTCATGCATGTTGTACGATGTAGAAGAATTTCCTTTCAAGATTGAATACCATCCCCTTGTGTCTATACACATACCACATCTTGTTTACCTATCCATCCGTCAGTGGACATCGAGGCTGCTCCTTCCTTTTGCCTATTACAAATAATGCTGTTATGAACAAGAGTGTATACATATCTCTTCCATACATTATATTTTAAAGGTGTTTTTTCCCCTCTAAACTGGCTTTTCCTCTCTAGGTCTCACCACGTGGTTATATGCCACCCTAGACTAGATTTAACTATGACTCCACGCAGACCCTTAGTACAAATGAGATCCTGCTGGTGGGCAATTTGGCTACAGGGGGAGGTAACCAACAGAGCTATTCCTCAGAAATTAATGCATCTTTTTCTGTTGTTCTGATTCCCATTACAGGATAAATGCCTTAGTTTCAACTTTCCAGCCCGGATCTCCCTCCCACTGAGTCCTGCTTCGCTGTGTCACCTGCTCCTGACATTGAACTCCTCCTGACACCCTGCTCTGAGAAGACAGCCAAAAAAAAAAAAAGAGAGAGAGAGAGAGAGAGAAGAAAAAAAAAAGGAAAAAGGAAAAAAAATTGACCCCAGCCATCTCTCTTCATTCTTACTAACAATTTGGTAATGAAGTATTGATTTCCGCTTCTCTGCTTATGGACGATATTAGATTTTCATTGATAAACTGCAATGACGTGGTCTCGTCTCCATGGTCCCCTTTTCACTGTCACGAGAAAACAAAGTGCCACTGGAGAAAAATAATCACCGAGAACATGGATGTACTTATTCCGTGGGTCTGTAACACTTGACAGGAAAGGGCGGGGGAGTGTGAGTCTTCATAGTCTAAGGGCCAAGCGAGTTGCCCTCGCTGCAGACCCTCGGAAGCCTACTTTTCATGGTGATGTCCATTTCCTATTTATAACCCCTCTGGGAACGTTTGTCTAAAGGAAATGTTTCTGTTCAGAGCAACAATTACGGTTGCACCTGGATTGCCCAGTCCGGCCCCTGCCCTGGGGAGCCATGCATCTCCGCAGAGTGGAAGAATTATGAAGTCAGACCAGAGCTGGAGCCAAGGAGACCTCTGAACAAGGTTCATCTTCCGTGAAAGTTGTTCACGCAGTCGGGCTTAACCATGTTACTGCCAAAGACTTTTTCCCAAGCGGTGGTGGGCATCGTTTTAATCATTGTCTTTGTTGGTTACAAGGGGGGAG
Source organism: Mustela nigripes (assembly GCF_022355385.1). Taxonomy (NCBI): domain Eukaryota; kingdom Metazoa; phylum Chordata; class Mammalia; order Carnivora; family Mustelidae; genus Mustela; species Mustela nigripes. The sequence continues at coordinate 132,320,264 of NC_081563.1, forward strand.
GGGGGAGATGTTAAGTACAGATACAAGACCTGCAAATTGGCAGAACTGGGGAAACTGGTGCAATGTGGGATCTGGAAGAAAGCAAGGAGATGAGATGGCGACAGGAATGGAGAGCTCAGCTGCCCTCTCGCCCCGTGATCTCCTTCTGCAGAACCTGCTGTGTATGGACCTGGAAACGCAGCTTAGCTTGAGCAGCAACAGAAAGCATGAAAGAGGGTGTCCATTTCAAATGGGTTCCCGCAACTTTTTTCATTAAAACTTTGAGGGCCCAATTTTAATTTGTGGAATATTCCCGTTAATAATGAGATCTAATTAAGACATCCATTAAAAGCCCGTTAAAGTTAATTTAACGTAAAAATTCCAATAGAACTGTATTAGATTTTCTCCATTAAATTAACGTTATGGATTTTTAACGGATGTCTTAATTATACGTTATTATTAACGGGAATACTGTATTACACAGATTAAAATCAGGTCCCGAGTCAACTTGGAAAAGCTAAGAGCATGTTTTAATATTAAAAGTCCTGCATACCCAGTGCACGGTTTGGAAATTCAGGGGGAGAGCTGTTTACTCTAGTTGCGCATTTTTCTATACAACGGAAAGCAATCTATAAATAGATAAATCTATCATTGCATTTAAACAACGAGTTTCCTTATTCTCAAAGGACCGATGAAGTCTGGATTGTGTTATAAACTCCTACTCAGCTATAGGCAAAATAGTTAAACTCTTCTACATACAACACTAGGAACTTAGATGATTCTGAAACAAACAAACAAAAAGAAACAATTTTGTTGTCATCGCTTTAAAACCAAGGTTGTCACACACACAAAAGTCTCAACACCCACAGAACGAAGCCAAATATCCTTTCCACCCTTCCTCGCAGAAGCCGGCCTGTTGAAACTGCTTTGGAAATTTTGACATGATCCCTAAATTCAACATCGGGATTAAAAAAAAAAAAAAAAAGACCTTATTTACCTCCTAGGGAAAGTGTTGCCCTTATGCCACATATAATAGCAAATTGCTTTTTTTATGGCATGCATAACCTAGATGGGAAAAAATATGGCGCTTCGGGGAAGGAGGGAAAAAGTAAATGAAGTTCCAGGAATGTCATTCTAAAGTAATGAGGCATGGACAGAAAATATACCCCTCACATCATCGGATTGAGATGGCAGTCGAAATAGCTTCATTGAAGTGTCAGCACTCATCCATCAATCAATCACCCACAAGGAAAAATAGCAACAGTACAACGGGGCGGCTTTTATGGGATTTACTCATGGGCATAGGGAATCGCGGCTCAAATGTAGTTCTGACATGAAAAGCAAGGTGCTGATATTATTTTTTATGATGGGAGGATCATAAAGTGAATTGAGAACAGCGAGGTCTGTCTTTGCTTAACCTATTCAACCAGAAATGAATGGAGCTCAACTGGAAAGGAACAGTCTCCGCATGGGTTAAGATTGAAGGGTGGCCTCAACTGAGCACCGGCCTTCGACGACAAAATTCTATTAAAGGAAAATCAATGCATTAGCATTGGGCTTCCTGAAGCTGTTAAAAATTGCCTGCGCCAACCCAGGGTTATTAGATAAAGTTATGTAATTCAGAGACTCTGTTGCTACCCTTCGAAAGCGGATTCACGAGCTCTTGCTCCAACTGGGGGGAGCACAATACAATTCTCAACTCTGTGGAAATTGTTTCCCTTCTGAGATTTAAAAAAAAAAAAAAAAAAAAAAAAAAATCTTCTTTTAAAATTTATAATTAATATGGTTTTGTTAGCGCAATTTCTGTGGGGGGGGGTGGGAGGCGAGAGACAAAAATATTGATAAACTCGGAGAGATGCATGAATTGTCATCTTTGTAACTGTAATTGGTACACATTGGTAACTGTAAATGTCACTGCTGAGGGACAGCTGCTGATGTTCTCCTTAGGAAACAAGATCTGGGCTCACGCTGTGAGGTAAACAGGGCTCTCAGCACATCTCTAGGGACCAGGCCTGTCTTTTCATTTGGCAAGCCCTGTGAGGCTTCTAGAAACTTCTTTCTGGAAAAAGAAACTAACATGAGCTCAGGAGAATGTTTGTATCTGCTTTCAGACCATTCTCTTCCTCCCTCTGAATAAACAGAGTGCTGATATATTGGAACTTGAGAAATGGAAAGAAACATGACATGCAAATATCATGCAAATCACACTTGAGACTCTCCATTTCACCACCAACCCTTGCTATCAGTAGGGGTGAGAAATCGCCTTTCCTTCTTCATCTCTCTTGCTAGCGAAGGCCACCAACCAGCTGCAAACGAAAATGTCCACTGAAAAAAATTGTATATAAATATTCAAGTTTTATGTCTTTGGCCCCATTTCGTAGTTCAGCAAATTCACCAAATATAGAGCATGTTGCAAAACCACCGGGGGACACAAGAGAGAATGGGAAATACAATTCATTTGGCAAATTCATTCCACGAAGATTAGAAGGCACCTGCTGTGTGCAGGATACTGTTCTAGGTGGTAGGGGGTACAACAGTGAACAACTCACGCAACACCCTGACCCTTCCTGGCCGGGGCGGGTGGCGGGGAGGAGCTCCCGGAGGGGCCACCTCCCCTGTGTCACTTGTGTTTTTATGCCTGCTTTTCAAAATAATAATATTTCAGAAGAGGGATTTCTCCTTCAGAAAAGCACACAGAAGAGAAACTAGCTTAAAAATAGGTCAAGGCCTAAATGTAGACTGTAATCACAGAATGTATTGGATAGCCCACACAGTCCCCACAGAATTTCTTTAAGGTCACAAATAGATTTCTTAAAACTCACCCCCAAAATGTGCCCGCTGGCCTGTTTGAGTCTTGCATAATTAATGTCACAGGCACGAGCCGTTGAATTTAGTCGAAATGCAGAAAGCAAGCTCGTGAAATGACATATTTGGGAAGCATTTCTGAAACTGGTGAGGCAACCAGTTTCAGTACATGTGTATGTACCAGTATGTACACACCTCCATCGAGGAGGTATGTACATACGAATTCACAGTGATTTGCCATGGCCCACAGACAGTGACGCAGTGAGAGTCTATGGTTTTTCTGAAACTTTTCACAGTAAATCCAAAGATTACAAGGCCTTAAAAGGTGCATGCTTTTCCATCTGTCACTTACCAGTTACTTGACTGCGTTCGAATCTCTCCCGCCCACACCATCCGCTTTTATTTTTTAATCTTGTTAAAAGTTTTGGTTTAAAAAAAAAAAAAAAAAAAAAAAACATTAAAAATGTCATTTTCCCATTATCTTCTACTCCCCACAAGAGTAGAAGTGTGTCGATGTGGAAAACCTCGTGTGTGTGTGTGTGTGTGTGTGTGTGTGTGTGTGTGTGTAGTTCTAAAGAGCAATAAAAGTAGTTTGTTTTGAACGAGCATTAAACAAGAAAAAAAAATCACAACTGAACTTTCGGTTTATTTTTTTCCCCTGTGAGATGTTAAAATGCTAATTTCATTTTCTCCCTTCCTAAATGTGGCACTTTCTCAAAATATCCATGAAATACTTTTAGACAAAGATTGAGCAGGAGAACGAGATACAAATTTCCATCCCCCCAGACAGAGAGACAGGTTTCCATTGTAGGGAAGCATTAAACATTTTGAAACTTGTGAATCATCTTTAGAATTTCTACAGGGGAATTTTACCTCTTCATCCAAAGTAAAAGCCACTTATCTCCTTTGGTTTCCTGTGACAGATTCAGAGGCATACGCAGATACGCAATTTCCAGGCTCTGGTTAATCTTCTTCCAATAGTTACGAACAATGGGCTAACGGGCGTGGGTGTTTCTCCAAAAATTATTCATGCGCAAGGCAGCCCAAAGCTTCAGGGAAAACTAGAAATGTTTTATGGATTAGAATAGGACTGTTTTAAAATGCTGGTACCAGGTGGAATGCTATTTCTGCAACAGGACTCTGTCCATTTCCTTTGGAAAAATAGATTCCAAGTAAAACGGCTCTTCCAAGTAATAGCACCCTGATCTGACACCTTTCAGCACACAAATGACTTTACCAATAGCCATATGATTATCGTTAAGGCCTTTTAACAAACTATCTGTTTGCAAAAGACAGATTAAATTCTCACAGCCCTTTCTACAATGTTTATTTGCTTAAAACTGCTTTTGGAAGTACAAATAATAACTCTTTTGTGAAAACCCCCAGGAGAAGCTGAAAAACTCCAACAAAGGCGTTACTTAGAAAAAGGAAAAAAAAAAAATATACTGCTCCCTTCAACCCCTCCAGAAAAAGAAATTCAGTGTGCTCACTGAATTATCTTGAACCTGAAACCTGCGTTTGGATATCAGTCCTCAGGCAAAGGCTTATATTTACAGAACTTGCACAATCATACGATTATATCTCAAATGTGAAGACTCTGTACAGTCATATTTTCACTTTCTCAATGACCCATACAACATTCAGGAGTTATAAATGTGTGCGTACATTTTTTAAACACACAAAGTTCAACTGCTCTGCGGAAAAGAGGCAAAAAGTGCTGCCGTCCTGTACTGAGATAAATACTACAGAAACATTCCAGTTCTGCAATCCAATATTTGGGCTTATAACACAGCAGATGCTAGAAGGTGCGATGCAAGTCAAAAAAAAAAAAAAAAGCTGACATACGAAACAATTCTCATTTGGCTCAGGGTTTTTAAATGTCACAATATCTTGGGATACAATATACTTTTTGGTCTCTCATACATTTATATCGTCCTAATCTCTCCTGACTTGGATTCCTAACAGCCAGGCACAGTCAGGGTGAACCGTAAACTTCCAAACCCTTTTCCAATCAAGAAGATAGTTGATCGCACAGTCTTTATAATGGTCTGCTGTTTCTTACTCTGCGGAGTTCTTGTAGCTTTTTAGGAAATTTCATATCCACCGTGCTTCTGTTACACATTTGCCCCCTTCTGTTGATTCTATATTTCTTTTTTTTTTTCTTTTTTTTTTTTTTTCTTTTAGAAAAGGCAGAGGGGCAGGTAGGGTGGAATGAGTCGGGAGAATCACATTCATCCTTGCTCTGAAGGAAAAGTGTTCATTTGCCGGTGAAGAAAGGCAAACACGTTTTTATATTAGGAAAGCAGACTAGTCATTTTCCAAGAAAAATGACTGCAACCGTACCTGTAGAATGTTTCTGTGCAAATGCACTAATTTTCTATTACCTGCATGCTGTATATAATACATTTGCACGTATACTAGGAGGAAAAGCCAGGCTGTTTTCCCCTGTATACAATGCAGCTTGGATGACTGGGAACGTAAGCCTTCGTACATTTTTATACTGTACATATTTGTATATACTAACTATATCTCCATGTATGAACACATTCTTTGTTATATTTGCTTGTTTCCCTTTCCTACCAAACTGGCCCACAATGGGGATTCTTTTGTATAGAAAAAAATATGCTTGTAATTTTTTTCCTGGTCATTCTCTTCCAATAGCTTCTAAAAGAATTAGATCTGAGTTTACAAAGAAATTATAAGAACCAAGTTTGTCTGTCTGCATGAGTCCCTTCCAACTGCTGGATCTAGGGAGGAACCAACGTCCTAATTCAGAGTTTTCCTTTAAAGGCATGCTTTACCCCTTGGGAAAACTGCAAACTCATCCATGTAGAATTATCCTCTTTGTATTTTATCTAATAGTGCCTGAAAAATTTTTTAATGTCTTCTTAGAGGAAGAATTCATAATTGTCGAAATTTGAAACATTAGCTTAATTTTGTTTTTATGACCTCGCGATTCTTCTCCTTACTTATCGGTTGCTGTTGTAGTGGGGCCCCCGGCCATTCCTGACATCGGCGTGTCCTCCTTCTGCATTAAGGATGTTTTTAAAATTACAAAGATTATTGAGCCAACAGGCTGTTTTAATCAAAACCATGTTTCACTTGTTTTTGATGATTATAAATTGTCCCTGCAATTAAAAAAAAAAAGTTTTCTGCTAGGAAAATTATACCACCCTGTGGCCAAACAGATCCATCACAGATACAGGCAGGCATCTGTGCCCACTTCTCTGGGATCTGGAAAATTCTTTCCTTGGCGGGCCACGCTTGCTTTTACTCCTCCTCATCCCCAAAGACCACCAACCCAGCTGGAAATGACGGTTTTCCAGCTTGAAAAAAAAATAAAAATAAAAATAAACAACAACAAAAAAAAAGCAGGGATTTTCAGAAAAGGTGCTTTTGCCTTTGTCCCTTGGTGCCACCATCCTGTTGTCTCTCCTAATTATAAACAATCTGGTCTTGGTACCCCATATAACTTAAATAAGGTCAAAAGAAACATTCAGATCAATTCCTCGCTGAAAAAAATGACTTCGTTTGGGCGCATGAAGATGTATGCCTCGATGCTGCGGCATTGAAATTATCTCTATAAGGAGAGAGATTTTTAATACAATTTTATCACTAGAAATAAATTCTCTGATGGCGGAAATGAAGAAAACCCTTAAATTATATCACAGAAGCCATTATTTTTTTACTTCTAAAGAGTTGGTGTTTTTGGTTTTTTTTAAGAATATCATTCTACTTTGCAAAATGTAATTAAAGCCCTAAATAATGGATACTACTTCTTTTAGCTATTGTGAAAAACTAATGACACACTCGCCAAGGTTATATGGAGCCCCTCATTTCCATCAGAAAGGTTTCTTTAAGTGTATTATTTACATTTTTGAACACGATAACTCTTTTCCTTTGTAACCAAAAAGAAGTCTTTTTTTTTTCCACTCAACAGTGGAAAATAGACCGTTTCCCATCTGAAAGCTTATCGTAATTTGCATCAGGAAACCCAACAGCCGACTTTAAGGACTTGGGTGTGCTCGAGCATGATTCTGCTGGCGGCTGTCCCTCATTCTAAAGCTGCACATCTCGAACCACCGGTCTGAAACCCAGCTGATATGGTCGTCATGTCTCTCATGCCTCTGCACACCTCGAGCTTTGCAAATGGCTTCGTCTCCCTCAGCGCCGACTTCCACTTTGGCCAACTGAATGAAAATTAAAGGGGAGAAGAAGAAGAAGAAAACACAGATGCACTTAAACCATGAAAAGAATTATTTATATGATAAAAATATATTTAGATTTTCAAAGCACAAGACTGAATAGAAGTGCTCTTTTTATGCTTTGTGAAGATGTTCCTGTTAAATGTCTTTCTACATCAGGCTTAATAAATCTGTAATGACATTTGATGGATTGATTTCTGCCTATGTGTGTTTTTTAAGGATGGCAAGAGAGGAGAGGGGCAAGGGGAAGGGGATCTAGGGCGTGCAGAAGCAGCCCTGACCCCCCAGGGAGGCCACGCAAGGGAATTCTTGGTGGGCTTGGACCTGCCAACCCGCTTCCAACATCGACCCTCATCTCTAAAGTGTTGTTTTCGGTTTTTGGTTTTTACCAATGCCAGGGCACTTGCTCGGTTTCTGGACTGCCTTTGCACCCTCTCAAATCCGGTCGGCTTGCGTCTGAGTAATTTATGATGTAATCTCAACAGAGGCAGTGGGCGGCTGTGTCAGAAGCCTCAGGATGAAGGCAGAAGGCAGACAATGATGGAGAGGTCCCGGCCTTCGCCAACTCAGCGCGACAGCCCTGCTTAACGCCCAGCCTCTCTCTGTTCTCCCTCCATTTCCTTTAATGTCCCCAGACAACTGGAACATGTTTCACGCACAAGCTGCCCACACGGATGCTGGTGCCCCACCAGAAATGATGGGTGGTGTGCGCACAGCCAGCTCCCGTCTTCCGTGTCCGGTGGCTACATGGGACTCTTGCTCCTTAAATTAGGACAGCTATCACATCGCCTGTAAGCTCCACTCCATGGCCGGGGCCCTATGTCTACACTATGAAATAGGAGAGCCAGGGGAGGGAAGGCAGGGCAGGTAAGGAAAGAGGAACCAGTGAAAGCGGAGCATTGGGATTAGTAGTTTGGACCAAACCAAAGAGTTCTTGGTCTTGATTCCCTTGGTGACTATTTGCCAAGCACCTAGCCTAGGACACTGCAGAGGGTTACACGGATATGTCGGCGTGATAATGGTCGTGAGAACAGGGTCTAGAGTCAAACTGTGCTAAGAATCCGGGCTCTGTTTTGTGTTAACTCTGTGATCTAAGGCAAGGTCAAAGGAAACACAGAACATTATGTTAGGATGAGTGTAGGGACTCAGGGGGCCCAAACGCGGCCCCCAACCAAGCTGCGAAGTCATGGAGGATCTCTGATTTCTCAAGGAGCCTTAGAAGAACCAAAAGTACACAAAAGCACATCCCTGAATTTCTCCCTTCCTCCATCTAATCCATTGACAGGTCCCGTCATTTCCAACTTCAAAATACAAGCAAAGTCTGTTCACTTTATAGCTATCCTAGATTTTCTTTTTTTTTTTTAAGATTTTATTTATTTATTGGACAGAGAGACACGGCGAACAGCGAGAAAGGGAACAAGCAGGGAGAGTGGGAGAGGGAGAAGCAGGCTTCCCACTAAGGACCCCCATTCAGGGATTGATCCCAGGACGCTGGGATCATGGCCTGAGCTGAAGACAGATGTTTATCGGCTGAGTCACCCAGACTCCCCCCATCCTAGGTTTCTGTGGTGGCCTTCTAGCTAGTACTTAAGCCCTCTAGCTCCAAATATACTCTCTACCCTGCCACTGGCGTGACCTTTTAATAAAGTAAATCAGACCATGTCATTCTGCTCCTCAGACCAAAGGCAGGCACATTTTCTTTGAAGGGTCAGATAGTAAATAGGTTTGGCTTTGCGGGCCGTCTGGTCTGCGACGCGACAGCACAATTCTGTCACTGTAGTGGAAAGCAGCCACAGACAATAGTCATCAAACGGGCATGGATGTGTTCCAATAAAACTTTATTTACAAAAACAGACAACAGGCTATAGATTTGGCCCATGGGCCATAGTTTGCTGAACCCTGCTGAAGATCCTCCAACACCCAGGATTTCCTATAGAAACTGGCCTTAAGATGAAATGTGAAAATAAACCGTTTATATGGAAGATGAATCCAAGAAACACCAAGAGGGAAGTGGGGAAGGGAAACTAGAGCGGAAAGCACGTCGATGAGATAAAGAGGCTTCACAAACAATGACCACCATGAGCAATGGACCCAGTCTCACTGGGAATTCTGACAGATAGGGCCGAACATTCTCGAGTTATTCTGCCTACTGAGTAGAGAGCTGGGATATTTATATACCCCTTTTGCTCAGTTATTAGCAGAAGGCTGCTGCGGGGGTCAGGGGGAGGCCTAACTCCCCAACACGTCCACCCTGCGCCAAGGTTGGAAGAAGTAGGCTTCCATGGCCAGAGAACACCCCAGGACATTGAGTCACATGGACGGAGCTGGGCATAGATATGACTGACCCGCAGGGAAGAGCTGACACACAGGAACACGGGCAGGTTCTTGCCCTAGCCCATCTCACTGTGAATAAAATCCAAACTCCTCCGCAGACCCACCAGTCTGTTTTCTGCCTGCTCCCCGGACCTCATCCTCTCCATGGACACCCAGGTCCAGGGACACTGCCCTCCAACAGTGTCTGAAAGATACCATGCTCCTTCCTTGGGCAGGAAGGCACCACCTTGCTGGGCTTCATATCCCCGGTATCTTGGCTTTGCTACTATATCCTCTGAAAGGTGCTCCGTGAGCCCCCATACAGAGCATCCTGTTTTCGCCCCAGAGCCCTGATCAGGAACTGCCATTGTGTTCATTTTCACGTTTGCATAATGTCAGTTTCTCCCATGGGCCACATGTGAGGACAGAAATGAAGCATGTGTCTTGCTCACATATTCCCAGTCCGAGGTTTTAGCGCCTGGCACACACTGAGGGTCCCACAAATATTTGTTAAGTAAATGAAGGCTGTTTCTCTGAAGCCCCCGGAATGCCCCCCATCACTCTCTCTGAAATGCTCCTTACCTTACTGACCCCCGTGTGCTCCCTGCCAGAACCTTCCACGATCCAACTCTTCCATTCTGCCCCAGTGTAGTGAAGCATTTCTTAAGGATTTCATGGCATCAAAGACCATAATCTAGATCTTAGCACATACTATTGATCAATCCTAGCTTGCTGGACAGCCCAGGACCTCAGCGAACTGCACCCGAGTTATCAAGTTCTTCAGTGAGGAACGAAGAGAGGAGGGAGTCAGGAGGAAGAGGCTTCACCCAGCGCAGCCGGAGCTAAGAGGCTGAGTGTCTGCTCTAAAGCCAATGGACCCAAGGCAGAACCTCGCAAGTCCAAGTACAAAAGCCCAACACAGGCAAGACCTGAGCAGGGCAAGACACAGCTCCTAAGGTAAAAGGGCTCAGGGTGGATGAACTGAGGTCCTTCGACAGTCTCAGATGCATCCAATTTGTCATACATCTTGCACATTGCACATCTGAATACATAGTCAATAAGCCGGACATTTAAAAACACCACAGTCCCAGGGCACCTGGCTGGTTCTGTCATTAAAGCATGTGACTCTTGATCCTCGGGGCTGTGAGTTCAAACCCCATGCTGGGTGTAGAGATTACTTAAAAATAAAATCTTAAAAAAAAATAAAATCATAAAATTTTAAAAAATTAAAACACTACAGTCCCAGGGTGCCTGGGTAGCTCAGTGGGTTAAGCCTCTGCCTTCGGCTCAGGTCATGATCTCAGGGATCTGGGATCGAACACTGCATCGGGCTCTCTGCTCAGTGGGGAGCCTGCTTCCTCCTCTCTCTCTGCCTGCCTCTCTGCCTACTTGTGATCTCTGCCTGTCAAATAAATAAATAAAATCTTAAAAAAAAAAAAACAACTACAGTCCCATTCATTTTACTGAGTGCATTATTGCCTTTTCAAAATTAAAGAATAAAGATGACAGATTAGAAAAAAAAAAGAAAAATGAAGGAGTATATCTTTTGAGTATGAAAATATACTATAACGCCAGAATAATTTTCCAATGTGACTGGTACAAGGGTGAACAAACAACTCAATGAAAAATAAAATAATACCCAGGAAGATGTTAAATGTTTAAATAAGAGTTCAATGTACTATAAAAGCAGAATTTCTAATTTTTAGAGGGAAAAGTACATTAATAACAAATAAAACAGCACACAGATAATTGGTGAGCTTTTCAGAAAAACAAGCAAGTTAAACAACTATCTCACACTATGTATTAAATTATATTTCAGAATAATGAAAGAACAAAATCAAGAAATGAAATCACAAAACTAGAGGAAAATACAAGTCAATACTTATCTGATATCAGGCAGGGAAGTTATTTCAAGGTACAAATGCTAAGGAAGAAATTATAGAAACTAAAATTCCAGGAGTAAGGAAAAAACCCACTATATATATAATAAAAAGTCACAAATTAGGGGGAAATTATTTGTGCTAATATATGCCTAATGGTCACTGGCATAATTAATGATATAAAGAGCATTTGTATGTCCTTAAGAAAATAAATAAATATCAAACTAGAAAAACTGTGGCAAAATTCACGAACCAACAGCATGCAAATAAAAAAATATAAATTCTCAATAAACACCTAAAATAATACTAAGTAACAGTAATAACTAAAGAGACATACATTAAAACAAGGAGAAATCATTTGCACTTACTCAGTTGACAAAAATAAAACATAATGTCTCCATTGTTGGAGAGAGGTCAAGGAAGAGACATCTGCACACATAGCTCCTGGGAGCAAAATGGATAGGAACTTTCCAGATAATGATTAAGCAGTATTTGTCAATTTCTCTAAAATGTGCATGTCCTCTGATTAATTATTCTCCTAGAGAATTTTCCTCTGAAAATAAGTGAAGATGTGCACTGAGATTTATTTAATAAGAATGTCCAATCATAACATTGGTTATAATTGTGAAAAATTAGAAAGAACCTAAGCGTTCCCAAAATAGAAGATGGAATTAAATGAATTATGGTACATCTCTGTGGTAGAAAAATCACGAAAATCTGTGTGCTTAAAAAAAAAGCCATAGGTGTTTATTTTAAAATTTTTAAAAATTAAAAAAAAAAAAACATAGCCACAGGTTCAGTATGGAAGCTTAGAAGTCACCCCTCTGTCCCAAGAACAAGCAAAAAGATGAACAGACTGAAAAATCAACAACTTTGCTTGGATCAAGAGGAGAGGACACAGGGCAAACCTCTACCCTCAAGACTGCAGGGACAGACGAAGGTACAGGGAATAGAGACCTAAAAGAGAGGATACTCGGGTCAGAGACCACCGTGGGAATCAGCATCGGGTTAGGAACACTGAACTGGAATGGACAGCTTTCTGGAGGTTCAGTGCAGACAAGCCTGAGATTTAAAAACTCTGGGGGCACCCAGCCATGGAGGGGGTCCTCACAATATTGTGAGATTTACCTCCAGGAGCTTGATCGGAGCCCCACAGTAAATATCAGAGAAAAGTCTTTGACTTTCTGCAAAGGGAGGGGAGAAAAGAACCATTTACAAATACACCAGAGCACTCTGTTCTTCTTAACAAGGCCTGCCCTCAGAAGGAACTGGTTAACCAGAGCCTAAGCTGCTGGGGTACTCTCAGAACCTAACAGACCTGACCAAGAGACACGTCCACCCTCCAGGCTGCCCAAGCTTTCCTGTCCCACCTAAAGGGGTGAGAAATTCTCATGAAATTCACAGCCCAGAGGCACAGGCTCAGCAAAAGACTGAGACCTAACAGTGGGACTATCACACAATTCCCCCCTCCCCACACCTCACTACCACATTACTAACGCCCTATTTACAGTGGTCCTTTTTACACAGTGCACCATGTCTGGCCATTAAGGAAAAATTATAAGGCATCTCAAAAGGCAAATACACATTTTGAAGGAACAGAGCAAGCTTCAGCACAGATAGAGCAGGGATGTCGAAATTACCAGACTGAGAATTTAAAACAACTATAATTAATATGCTGAGGGCTCTAATGGGTCAAGTGGACAGCATGCAGGAACACGTGGGCAATGGAAGGAGAAAGGTGGAAATCCTCAGAGAGAACACCCTCCCAAAATGCTTGAGATTAAAAAATAATAATAATACTGTAACACAAATGAAGAGTGTCTTTGATGGGCTTATTAGTAGACGGGACACGGCTGAGGACAAAATCTCTGAGTTGGAGAGTATATCAGTAGAATCCTCAAAAACTGAAAAGCAAAGAAACAAAGGCTGAAGAAAGAAAAAACAGCATATCTTAGGGCTGTGAGATAACTACAAAAGGCATAACATACATGTGATGGGAATAAAGAAGAAGAAGAAAGACGGAAAAGAACAGAGGAAATAGTTGAAACCATAAGGATTGAGAATTTTCTCAAATTAATGCCAGATACCAAATTAAAGATGCAGGAAGTCTAAGAAAAAGGATAAATGCCAAAAACAAAAACTAAGCATATTATCTTCAGACTACAAAAAAAATCGAAGATAAAGAAAAAAAAATAATAATGAAGGAAGCCAGAGGGGAAAGAAACATTTTCTCTCAAAGCGAACAAAGAATTGCTTCTAACTTCCCTTCAAAAACTATGCAAGCAAGAAGAGTGAAGTATTTAAAGAGTTGAGAGGAAAAATCCACCAACCTAGAATTTGGTACAATGATAAATTATCCTTCAGAGTGGAAGAGAAATAAAGATTTCCTCAGCCAAACAGAAACTGAGGGAATTCATTGCCTATGGAACTGCCTTGCCAAAATGTTAAAAGAAGCTCCTTAGAGAGAAGGAAAATAATATAGGTCAGAAACTCAGATCCACAAAAAGAAAGGAAGAACATCACAGAAGGAATAAGTGAAGGTAAAATTAAAACTTTTGTCTTCCTTTTTAATGATTTATCAGATAGGCTTATTCAAAATAATACTCAAAATATATTTGATTATGTATGCTCATGTGCTAGCACACACCAGGTATGTGTCTGTATATAAGAGAAACGAATGACAGTAATCATCAAGGAATGCGAGGGAGGAATCACGGTTTTCTTGTTATTATAAGACATAGCACTCGTGAAGCAGTAGAGTGTTGCTTGAAAGTAGACTTGGATTATTTGCAAATGGACATTGCAAACTCTGGGGCAACCATTTTAAAAAATAAAGAAAAATAACTGATATACTATGAAAGTTGAGAAAATGGAATCATATGAAATACTCAAATAACACCACAAAAGTAAGAAAAAGAGTAAAAGACAAAAATTGGAGTAAAGAACAGGGGAGCAAACAGAAAACAGTAACATATAGGATGAATATCAATCCAAAATTATCAATAATCACTTTGCATGTCAGGGGTCTAAATACACCAAATAAAAGACTTTGACAGGGTGAATCCAAAAACATGAGCCAACCCTGTGTTGTCTGTAAGAAACCCACCTTGAATATAAAGACATCTATAGATTAAAAAGAAGTGGGTAAAAAAAAAAAATACACCATGCTACCATTAGCCAAAAGAAACCAAGAGTGGTTATAGTAATTTCAGACAGAGCAGGCTTCTAAGTAAAGAAAGTTATGGGAGGAGGGGGAGAGAGAAAGGCATAAATGATAAAATGATTGATTCTCCAAGAAGACAACAATTCTTAACATATATGCACCAGGGCGCCTGGGTGGCTCAGTCAGTGGTTTAAAGCCTCTGTTTCGGCTCAGGTCATGATCCTAGCTAGGGTCCTGGGATCGAGACCCGCATGGGGCTCTCTGCTCCGCGGGGATCCTATTTGCTCCTCTCTCTCTCTCTGCCTGCCTCTCTGCCTACTTGTGATCTCTGTCAAATGAATAAATAAAATCTTAAAAAAAAAATGTACACACCAAACAACAGAGCATCAAATTTCATGAGATAAAACTGATAGAAATGCAAGGAGAAATAGATAAATAGGGGCACTTGGGTGGCTCAGTGGTTAAAGCTTCTGCCTTCGGCTCAGCTCGGGTCATGATCTCAGGGTCCCGGGATCGAGCCCTGCATTGGGCTCCCTGTTTGGCGGAGAGCCTGCTTCTCTCTCTCCCTCTGCCTGCCACTCTGCTTACTTACGCTCTCTATCTCTCTGTCAATCAAATAAAATCTTTAAGAAAAAAGAAAGAAAAGAAATAGATGAATAGATGAATCGACTATTAGAGCTGGAAACTTCAACACCTCTCTGTCTCAGAAATGGACCAATCAAGCAGACAGAAAATTAGTAAGAACACAGTCAAACTCAACCACACCATCAGTCAACTGAACACAGTTGACCTCTATAAGACTGCTTCTCCAATAACAGCGGAATCTTTATTTTTACCAAACTCACATGGAACATTAGTCAAGATAGACCAATTCTGGGACATAAAACATATCTCACCAAGTTTAGAAGGATAGAAATCATGCAATGCCTGCTCTAGAACTTAAATAGAATTAAACAAGAAACTGCTAACAGAAAGAGCGCTTAAAAGTCCCAAAATATGTGCAGATTAAACAACACACCTTTGAATACCACACAGGTCAAAAAACAAATCTCAAGAGAATTTTAAAACATTTTGAACTAAATGAAAATGAAAACACAACTCATCAAAATTTGTGAGAGGCAGTGAAAACAGGGAAATGTATAGCATTAAATGAATGTATTAGAGGGGCGCCTGGGTGGCTCAGTGGGTTAAGGCCTCTGCCTTCGGCTCAGGTCGTGGTCCCAGGGTCCTGGGATGGAGCCCCACATCGGGCTCTCTGCTCTGCAGGGAGCCTGCTTCCTCCTCTCTCTCTGCCTGCCTCTCTGCCTACCTGTGATCTCTGTGTGTCAAATAAATAAATAAAATCTTTTAAAAAAATAAATAAATAAATAAATAAATAAATAAATAAATAAATGTATTAGAAAAGAAGAAAGACCTAAAGTCAATAATCTAAGGTAAAAATTAAGTAGAAAAAGAGTGACTAAATATGAAGTAAGCATAAGAAAAGAAATAATAAGATAAATAAGGTTTAAAGCAGAAATGAGTGGAAATTAAAAACAGAAAAAACAGGGGCGCCTGGGTGGCTCAGTGGGTTGGGCCACTGCCTTCAGCTCAGGTCATGGTCTCAGGGTCCTGGGATCGAGTCCCGCATCGGGCTCTCTGCTCAGCGGGGAGCCCTGCTTCCTCCTCTCTCTCTCTGCCTGCCTCTCTGCCTCCTTGTGATCTCTGCCTGTCAAATAAATAAATAAAATCTTAAAATAAATAAATAAATAAATAAATAAATAAAAATAAAAACAGAAAAAACAATAGAGAAAATCAATAAAACCAAAAGCTGAAAAGATCAGTAAATTTGATATGCCTCTAGTTTAGCAAGAAAAAAAAAGGAGATACAAATTACTAATATGATAAATAAGAGAGAAAACATCACTGCAGATCCCAAGGACATAAAAAGGATAACAAAAGAATACAATATTTTAAAAAAGAATACATTTAACCATTGTATGTCCACAAATTTGTTACTTAGATGGAATGTACCAATTTTTTTTCTTTCAATTCTTTGAAAGACACAATCTGCCAAATTTCACACAGGAAGAAACAGATTATCTAAATACACCTCTACCTGCTAAAGAAATTGAATTAATAATTAATAATATTCCAAAACAGAAAGTACAGGGCGCAGATGTATTCACTGGTGAACATTTAAGGAATTTAAGGAAAAAATTATACCAATTCTCTACAATCTCTTTGAAAGAATAGAAGCAGAGGAAATACTTCCTTACTCATTCTATGAGGCCAGTATTACCCTGACACCAAATCTCAACAAAGATATTTTAAGAAAAGAAAACTATAGATCAATATCTCTCATAAATATATATGTGATAATCCTCAACAAAATCTTAGGAAATCAAATCCAAAAATATGTAAAATGGATTATATATCATGACCAAGTGGGATTTATCCTGGGTATGGGAGACCGGTTCAATATTTGAAAATTAATTAATGTCAATGAGCTAAAAAAGAAAAATCACATGTTCATCCCACAGATTCAGAGAAAGCTTTTGATAAAATCTAACACCTATTTGCAACAAATACTCTCAGAAAGCTAGGAATAGAAGGGAATGTTTTCAACTTGATAAAGACTACCAAAAACTTACAAGTGACATCATACTTAACGGTGACAAACTTGAAGCTTTCTCAGGCAGATCAGGTACAAGGCAAGAATGACTCCTTTCCAACATCATTCTGAAAGACCTTATAAGGCAAGAAACGGAAATAAAATGTTTACAGATTGTGAAGGAAGACACAAAACTGTAGTTGTTTTACAGATAACATGACTGCCTGTGTAAAAAATCTGAAAGAATTAAAAAAAAAAAAAAACCACCTCTTGGACTAGTAAGTGATTACAGCCAGGTTGAAGGATCTAAGGTTAATAAAGAAAAGTTAATGACTTTCCTGTTCACCAACAACAATCAGGCAGAATTTGAAATTAAAAACACCATACCATTTACATTAGCATCTCCCAAAATGGAATACTTAGGTATAAATGTAACAAAATATGTATAAGATCTACTTAAAGAAAACTCTAAAACTCTCCTTAATGACATTGAAGAAAAATTTAAAAAATAGCAAGATAGTCCATATTCATGAATGGGAAGACTCAATATTTTAAGATGTCAGTTCTTCCCAACTTGAATCAATGCAATCCCAATCAAAATCCCACCAAGTTATTTCATAGCTATTAACAACTGATTCTAGAGTTTCTGATGAGAGCAAAAGACCTAGAACAGCCAACACAACACTGAAGGAGAACAAAATTGGAGGATTGATGTTTTAGGACTTTAAGACTTACTATAAAGCTACAGTAATCTAGACAGTGGGGCATCGGGGAAAGAACAGATAAATATGTCAATAGAACAGAATAGAGAGTTCAGAAATATACCCCCATAAACATAGTGAACTGACATTGTACAATGAAGCGGAGCCAAAACAATGAACAAAGACGGTCTCATCAACAAATGACACTGAAGGGATGCCTGGGTGGCTCAGTTGTTAAGCGTCTGCCTTTGGCTCTGGTCATGATCCCAGGGTCCTGGGATCAAGCTCTGCATCAGGCTCTCTGCTCAGCGGGAAACCTTCTTCTCCCTCTCCCACTCCCCCTGCTCGTATTCCAAGAAAAAAAAAAAGGAGATAAATAAATAAAATAAATAAACAAAATCTTTATTAAAAAAAATGGCACTGAAACAACCAAACATTCACATGTGAAAAAGGGAATCTGCACAGACTTTATGCTCTTCCTGAAAATTAGCTCAAGATGGAACATATAGCTAAATGAAAAATGGAAAATTATAAAATTCCCAGGAGATAACATAGGGGAAAAACTTGGTGACCTTGGGGATGGTGGTACTTTTTAGAGACGACACCAAAGACATGATCCATGAAAGAAATAATTGGTAAGTTGGACTTCACTACAATTGAAAACTTCTCTACAAAGACAATATTAAGAGAATTAGAAGACAAGTCGCAGTCCGTGAAAAATATTTGCAAAAGACACATCTGATAAAGGACTGTTGCCAAAATAAACAAAGAACTCTTAAAACTCGGCAATAAGAAAACAACCCCCCCCCCAAAAAATGGGCCAAAGACCTTAACATACACTTCACTAAAGAAAATATACAGATGGCAAGTAAGCATATGAAAAGATGCTGACATCATCTGTCATCATTCCAAATTAAAACAACAAAATACCACTACACACCTATTAGAACAGCCAGGATCCGGAACCCTGACACCACCAGTGCGGGCGAGGATATGGAGCACAAGAAACTCTCCTACGTTGCTGGTGGGAATGCAAAACAGTAGAGCCATTCTGGAAGACAGTTTGGCAGTTTCTTACAAAACTAAACATACTTTATACCATATGATCCAGGAATCACGCTTCTTGGTATTTACCCAGAGGAGTTGAAAACTTTCATCCACATGAAAACGTCTACATGGATGTTTATAAACGTCTACGTGATTGCCAGAACTTGGAAGCAACCAAAATGTCCTTCAGTAGATGAATGGAAACTGTGGTTCCTCCAGACAATGGAATAGTATTCAGCACTAGAAAGAAACAAGCTATCAAACCACGAAAAGGCATGGAGGAATCTTAACTGCATATAACTCAGTGAAAGACGCTCATCGGAAAAGGCTCTAGGCACCCTTCACGTCAGTGACATGATCGTAACTCCATGTCGTCTCTTGGAGCTCCCCAAACCAAAAGATGTACTGTCTGGCCTTTTACCAAAAACATTTGCTGACTCCTATTATACGACCATCAGATCGTGGACTCCTGATGGCAAATTCACCATTTATCCCCAATTTCTAAGACCGCATGTTGTGGCTTACGCATCACAGATGCTCAAGATAATACGGACTGAAGAGAACCCAGGAGTGCATGAATGAGTCCCGGCTAATACCTTGGTGTGTACTGTGTACTGATGCTTACCTAGTGAGTAAGCCATGAAGCTGAGAAGTGTGCCAACCCTCACAACGATCCCAGGAGGGACCCACTTACCCCCACACCCCACTCTACGGTTCAGAAGACCCACATTGCCCCAAATCACAGACCACTTGACATGATAGACTTAGAATTCAGATCTAAGTTTGGGAGGTGGGAAAGCCACACTCTTGTAAGCTCCCAGCACAAGGTTTGGCACATGGCAGGCCCTTTAAAAATAATGGTTTCTTCACCATAAAATAATCACTGGGCCTAAGATCTGTGGTAGGAGCAGCAAGTGTCCCAGGACTTCCAAGAGCCGGTGGTGAGGTCTGGAGAGCTGCAGGTTGGGCAATAAATGAGAGGCTTCTCCACCAAAGCAAATGTGACAGGCGAAGATCTTTGAAATATGAACTAGTGTCTCGTTTTCCCCCTAAGTTATCCAGTCCCCCTTTGGTCTGCTTCCCAGGCTCCAGCACTCAGCTCTTCCTGCCCCGAGGGAAATGGAAATAATTTGAGAAAACACAAGATGTTCTAAGATGGAAGAGCATGTTTCCTGCATCCCCAGCCACGCCTGCCCGCCCCCCATCCCTTGACTGATTGCTTTCAAAGGCTTCCTACGTTCCTGGGAGCAGTCCCTCTGCCTCAGCTAGCCTGAGAGCCTGCTGGGCTGGCTCCTCCCTTCCCGGGACCCTTGTCTTCTCTAGCACATTCGATGTTCCAGCCAAATCGGAGTCCTCTCCATCTCATCTCTCTCCGGGCGCTCTCTGGCCTCAGCATCTTTGCACGTGAGGTCGTCCTACCATGTTCTCTACCTTCAGTCTAGGAAGAGCCCTGCTCTCTCTGGTCGCACCTGGACTACCCTCTTCTACTTGGGGTGATCGTGCTGCCTGCTCGCCGACCACCCCCACCAGAGGGGAGGGCTCCAGCGGGCAGTCTTTCCCCTGCTGCTTCCCCAGCATCACGGCCCATGGCCATGGCATGGTGGGCGCTCAGGGAAGGTGCGTTTCACACCAGTAACAAAGGCCCTGGGCTGGTCTCCTTCCGCGTGTTCTTGGATTTACTTTTCACTGCATTATAGACAGCAAAAGTGTGTCACGCCCAGGGTAGAGATGAAGACACAGGGACCCAGAAGGGTTGAACTACACCTTCGCGATCACATTGTGGTGTGAAGTGAACCGGAGAGCCCAGCCTGATCTCAGAGCCCGAACCACTGTGTTTGCTCATCTCAGCTCGCTTCGGGGTCTATGTCTTCTTCTGCACCTTTGCTCCTCTGGTCATACCCATATGCAGGTATGGGGGTGAGAGAATATGGTATGACTTGATATGATATGATATGATAATGATATGACATGACATAAAAATATACAGTCTATACATATTAATAATGCTATATTGTCTTGAACATGTCATCCCTATGACACACACTAATACTTAACTACTATCAAGCACTTACTTTGCATCAGGTAGTTGACAGAAATTACCTTTCTTAATCTTTACATTTGTCCTAAAATAAGGATTCTCAACAGGGTGATACCACTTCCAAGTGGGCAAGAACTGATTCTCGGGGAGTGAAACATTTTAGTTATTACAATGCTTTCTGGTCCTCCAAAGCGCCATAGTATATAAATAGATAGCTGTACATCTGTGACACTAAAATGTCGTGGGGAGGAAGACCATTAGGGAGAAAAAAGTCTAAAAAATTTCTTCAAGGAGGCAGTTTTTTAAAAAAGTTTGAGTAGCACTGCCCTAAAATGTAAATGTTCTCATTCACCCCATAGTGCAGGATCAGAGAGGTGAGCTCACTTGTCCAGAGTCACACAGCTAATCATTTGTAGAGCGAAAATGCCAAGCTGAGTCCTGTAACCAAAAGCTACGCCCCCAGATGACCTCCGAAAGCCATCCCCAGCCATTAGGGCAGAGTTGGCAGTAGGAAGGCTCTCTAAAGTGCGCTCCTCAAATTGATGGCAACTGGAGAACCTGGGAACCTGTCGGCTCAGGCCCTGTCCCAGACCTGCGGCATGAGCGTTTGCCTCGTGCCCAAAGGATAGTCTGCACACGCATCTGTTAAGGGTTCTGGGATTCCCAAGGTCACGGGTAAATGACCTTCCTCTACCCTGAACAGCAAAGGGCAAAGGAACCTCCCGTTGTCCCAGAGCTACGCTCCCCGCACCCAATCCAAAACTCCCTTATCAGACTAATTATACTTAAGGGTGTTCTGTGACTTGCTAGATTCCTGAAAAAGAAAGAAAAATGAAGTTCTCTTTCGGGTTTTCAGGGTAGATAATGTCAAATATTTACAGAGCAAACATCATTCTAGAGGCGTTCCATTCTCTTCCTGCTGATTAGGGCACTGCCAATCACAGCCGGATGAGAGGGCCTGTCAGCTGTTCTCAGTAGAAGCACCTGTCATCGCGGCTGAGCTGTGCGCGCCCCCAACGCCGGGGACGTAGGGAGAAAGTTCTGAAGGCAGACCCGTGGAAGGCGGGGCTCCGGGCATGCATAGGACCCACCTTGGTGGGATGGGGCAGCTTGAAGCTGGCCCCTCGGTGAAGCTGCCGACCTAAAGTGGGAGAGAGGCCTTCAGGGCGGAGAAGACTAGCGCTCCCTCACAAACCAAGGTTCAAAAAGTCAGTTAAGCGTCTGCCTTCTCCTCAGGTCGTGATCCCAGGGTCCTGGGATCAAACCCTATGTCAGGCTCCTGCTCAGCAGGGGGTCCGCTTCTCGACTCTTCCTCTGCCTCCGCCCCTGTTCGTTTTCCCTCTCACTCACTCTGTCTCTCAAATAAATAAATAAAATCTTGAAAAAAATAAATTAAAAGAACCATCTGCTGGGCTTGACAAAACACAGGTGACTGGCCCTGCCCTGAGATTCAGTCCTTTACCAGGGGGGCCTGAGAATGTGCGTGTCTTCGCAGCTCCCAGGTGAGGAAGAACTTCCCAGGAAGGAAGGATGAACCTAGGGGAAAGCTCATAAAGTCAGCATGACCGGACTAAACCGTACTCTCTAAACTAAAATCGGGCTTCATTTAGCTATGTAGAACCAATATACACATCCTATTGCACCGATCTATTGTGTACCTTACAAAACATCCCAAAACCCTTAAAGCATATTATACATACATATACATACATATACATATACATACATACATATACACATACATATACATGTGTGTGTGTGTGTATATATATATATATGCACACTTATATATAATATCAGTATGTTTCTACTCCCCGCCATAGAACTCTTGCTCACTCCTCTTTGGAGACCATTGGGAGCAACAGTTGAGTTTCTTGGGAGACTCCCCCCATCACTTGGCTTAAACCCCCTCATTTATCTTCATAACAGCAGTTGGGATCATTCTCCCATTTTACAGATAAGAAAGCTGAGTCTGGAGAGGGAAGAAAGCTGCTCACAGTCATGAGACTGGCAGGTTGCTGCATCCGTGTTGGAGCCTATGTCTGACTGGGTTGGTGGGGCCCTTAACCACCAACCACCCGGGGTTTCCATATACAGGGGGTCAATGCAAGGGCCCTTCCAAGATGAAGGTCCAAATGCAGATGATTCCAATCAGTCTGGGCCCTGAGGGGTTCCCTTTAGCACCTACTCAATTAAATAAAGCCACTGGGTCCTGTGACAACCTTTAGGGACACAAGGATAGCTGAGACTTGATCTCTGCCCTTGAGAATTTTGTCTGCGTATAAATAGGTCATTTCATTATCATCACTTACCATGTTTTAAGTCCGAGGACCACGGTATGCAGAGTCGCTGAGCAGAGAGGCGGGGCAATTTCAAGCTCTGGGTGCCCCCCTCTTCTTTCTTTCTCATTCCTGCCACCTCCTTCTCTCACTTTGACTCCCAAGGCTTGCTCACCTCACTCTCTGTCGTGACAAGGCAGCCAGGGTGATCCTTTCAAAACAGAGGAGTGGATCACATCAACCTTACTCAAATCCCTCCAGTGGCTCCATCTCACTCAAAGTAAAATCCCAAGACCTCAGCACAGGCTACTTGAGGCCACCCTCAGTGTCCGCATCAACTCCCACCCACCCTGCACTTCTAATCTCGAGCCATTCAAGGCTCCTTGCTCCTCCTTCCTCACACACAAGTCATCCCACCACACTAGCTGATCCTTCTGCCTGGAACACTCTTTCCCCAGGATGTGGCTTATTCCAACACTTCATTTCTGTCTCTGCTTAACTAACGGCTACCTTGTCCACGATGCCTTCCCCCACTTCCTCTTAACCCATCTGAAATTTTTCTTCACAAGATACTTGATATATTATATAGTTATTTGTTTATATCAGTGGTTTATAACTGGGCAATTTTGACCCCAAGGAGACATTGTGAGATGTTTTTATGGTCAGAACCAAGGGTGTTCTTACTAGCATCTGATGCAGAGAGGCCAGGGGTGCCGCTAAACATCCTACAGTACAGAGGGGACCCCTGCAGCAGAGAATGACCCAACCTCGAATGTCAATAGTGCTGAGGTTGATAACTATCATTTACATGTTGATTGTCTGCATGTGGTTGGGGACCGTGCTTGCCACATAGTGGATGCTCAGGAAGTATTTGCTGTATGGATGGGAAGGTGGGTGGGTGAATGGATGGGTGGATGGATGGACAGGTAGATGGATGGATGATGGGTCGGTAGTTGGGTGGGTGGATGGATGGATGGATGGATGGATGGACAAATGAAGAGTGGCTCGGTCTGAGAACTCAGAAAAGTTATTACTCATCTCTCACCTCCTCACCTTCAGCTTCTATCTAGCCTTCAGATCTCAGCTTTTATGAGCCTTCTTTGATTCACTCACACACACACACATACACACATACACATGCATGGTAAGGTTCTCCTGGGTGTGCCTCTGACAGCACTTCAGCTTTCCCTAGCAGCACTGATCCAGCAGGTCATAATTATTTGTTTGATTGTCTGCTCCATGCCGTCTTCGCCATTCAACTGTAAGTTCAATAAGAGAGTTGTGTCTGCCTGTCCCCCAATTAACCCCCAAAATGCCTGGCAGGGTAACCACTCCCTACACTTATTTAATAAATGAAGATAATTTAGGGAAGAGAGCCTTGAAATATGGCAATAAATATATCTCTTCAACAAATGAATTTGTGGATTATTTATTGAAATATTAATTTATCTTGTTCATCCCGAGATATAGAAATGACAGAAGATACTTCCATAGCCCACATCCTCTGAAAGCAGCCTGGGTCTCAGTGTCTCTTTTCCCCAGGGAAGAATGAATAGGCCCTTGTTTCCAAATACCAAAATGCAAGAAGGATCCTGATTGTCCAAAGAGCGGAACTTCAAGGTTTGGAGGTGGAAAGTGAGGCATCGGTGGCCCAGTCCTAGGAACCAAGGGTTGGAAGACAGATGGAGGACTGAATCAATCCATCATTTCCCACCCAACACTCCCAAAGGGAGCCGGCCGAGTACAGGTTCCACTATGGAAACTTACACTCTTCTGTAGCTGGCTGAAAGGTGCCATGCCTTGACCACTTTAGTGAAGAAATCCTGTGTTCTAACTTGGAATGGGTGAGCCACCTGGCTTTGAAGAAGTAAAGATACTTTGGACAGTAAGTATCTCAGCTTTGGTCACAATGTAGTCAAGACCAGAGGCCCATGTCCATGGTTTTCTAGAGCCTTGAAGCTTTGCTTGACTTTAGGAAGAGGAAAAAATTCCAAGTAGAATAGAGTAGAAACATCCCAAACCGTAGATCAAACAACACCCAACAGAGATATCATACAAGCCACGCAGGTGTAAGGTTAAATTTTCTAGTAGCCACGTTTCATAAATAAACAGGCAAAAATAAATTTAATAATCTATTTCATGTAACCCAGTATATCCAAAATACTATTTCAACATGGAATCAGTATACAGAATGTAGTGATGAATATTTTACATTCTTTTTTTCTCATTTTCAGTCTACAAAACCCAGTATGTATTGTACACTCACAGCACATCTCAGTTTGGACCAGCCATATTTCCTATTGTCAGTAGCCACCTGCGGCTGGTGACTACTATACCAGACGGCTCAGTTTTATTGTATAGGAACTTGTAAGAGACCTTGGAGTCTTTGTTTTCTATGGTGTAGCATCCATTTGCCCCTTACTCTAATAATTGTTCCCAAATTTGGGGAGGTTAACTCTCCAAATTAGTAACCTATCGTTGGTTGTTAGGTTGAATTAGTGTCCCCAACAAAGATATGTTGAAGTCCTAACTCCCAGTATTTGCAAACGCAGTCTCACTTAGAAATAGGGTCTGTGCAGACGTAATCAGTTTACAATGAGGGGGGTCCTAATCCAATCTGACTTGTACCCTTATAAGGAAAGGGCAATTTGGACACAGACACGAACGGACGAAGGAAAGATAATGTGAAGAGACACGGGGGGATGGCCATCTATAAGCCAAGGGCTGCCTGAGGCGACCAGAAGCTAGGACATAGGCTAGGGCCGGATCTTTCTCAAGAGCCTTCAGAGGGAGGATGGACATGCTGACATCTTAATTTTGGACTTCTGGCTTCTGGCACCAGGAGAAAATACTTCCTGATGTGCAGAACCACCCAGTCTATAGTATTCTGCTATGGTCACCCTAGGAAACTCATATCCCAGAAAACAACAAACATGTATGATCTCACAATTTCAGGGGCACAGGAATCCAGGCATGACTTAGCTGGGTCCTCTGGCTCAGGGTCTGTCACAGACAGCCACCAAAATATCAGCCAGAGTCCTGGTCTCCTCTCAAAGTTGAGATGGGGAAGGATCCACTTCCAGGTCAACTCAGTAGAGGGGGCGGGATTTGCTCCTCATAAGCTATGGCCCTGAGGGCCTCGGCTCCTCACTGGCTCTTGGCTGGAGGTCTCTGTCAGTTCATTGCCACCTGTGATGGTCTTTAGTGTGGCTCACATGTGACAGCTGTTTCACCAGAGCAAGCATCAAGGAAACAAGAGATCGCAACGAGACAGAAGCCAGGCTTCTACAACAAAAACGAAAGGGATATCCTCTCACTTTTGCCTCATTCTCTTCTTCAGAAACAAGCCATTAAGTCCAGCCAGACTCAAGGGTAGGGGATCACAAAAATACTTGAACACACGAACGTAGGGGTCAATGGGGCCATCTCTGAGGCTGCTGACCATACCCTTCCAGACCGTGCCAAGGGACAAACAGGGGTACAGGCCTCTCACACTCTTTCTCATCCAAGTGAGACTCAATTTACTCCTACTCCCTGAGATCCCAGAGCTTGACCTATTTCCTGTCCTCTCCCAACCCAGTCCTTCAGCTGGTCACTTGTCAGCTACTCTCTGTATTTCAAAATTGAAGAGTCTATTTTGTTTCTTGCTTTCCATCAAACTCTGATAAAGGGTAGGACAAATTTGTCTACTTAGAAAAGTAATAATTTATAAAGCTTGATGCCAAGTATTATAAAGCAAATGCCCACCTGCTCAAAAAGATGGACGGAGGGATGGACGGACAGATGGATGGATGGATGGATGGATGGATGGATGGATGGACTGATGATTAAAATCTCTGTGCGACATGCTCACCAGTCCTACTCTTTTTCATCTACCCAAGAACTTTTGAAATCAAGGTCATGATAACATCAAGCTTTCTATTTCAACAATATTTCTTGGTTTTTCTCTATTTAAAGGGGAGTAGCAAAAACAGTGGATGTGTATTTGTGAGAGCATGTGTGTGTGTCCGCTTTCACATTTATTGGCTTTCTTAGGTATATGAAATTAACCGGGCCTGCTAAGGGACATTAGTAAATATTTGGTCATAAAGTATCTTCTGCAAACCATTTTCTGAGTTAACCACACCTGATAAAATCCCCTTGCATCACTGAAAGTCTTGTCTAGCTGTCAGGCAATGAGATCATTTTATTGAAAAGACTCATGATGTAGTGAACAAAAGCTTAGGAAATAAACTCTAATCCCCAAAGGAACAGTCGATACAACTCTACTCACACTAAAATATTCAATTTATGGCCTATATTGAATCCTATGTCTATAATTTACTGCCCTAACGACAAAAGAGTTCTTTTAATACAAACCAATTTCAATGTATTTTACTATTTTCCTTGCCTCTGTTAAAGCAGAAATAACAAATTTTGCTGAAAGATTAGGAGACAAATGCAGTAAAGATTCCTAGGGATGCATTTTACAATTCTCCAGTTTTCATCAGACTCTCACTGGGTACCTAAGATTGTGTTTGGGCATCCTTATTTGTAATTGGCTTCCCAGGAAGTTCTCCAAGGACAACAGCTCTTAGGAAACAATGTGTTTGTTTAGTAACTATGGAGAGAGTACCTACTATGTGCAGGAGTCATTCTGGGTTCTGGGGACACAACAGACAACAAAGTCCCTGTCTTTGAGGAGACATCATTCTAGAAGGGAAAGAGAAAATAAAAAAGTAAAATATACACTATGGGGAATGTTTGGTAGTCAGGAATGTCCTCACTAAGAAGGTGATAGTTGGGCAAAGATCCAAAGGAAGTGAAAAAAAGGGAGTAGCTCATAGATCTGGAGGAAGAATAACCATGAGGCATTCGGAGCAGAGGAACTAGCCACCCATGTCATATTTTTAAAGAATCCTTCTGGCTACTGTATTTGGAATTGATGATAGGAGTTCCACGGAAAAGGGGATATTAAGTAGATGGTAATTGCAGCCAACCTAGTGAGAGGTCATTGGGATGGACCAGTGCGGTAACTGAGGACATGGGAAGACATGATTGGATTTTTTAATACATTTTCAAGTTTCAACAATGAGTTGCTCTTCCATTTGACTTGGGTTGTGAAATTAAGACAGGCTTTAAGGCTGTCTTCAAGGTTTTACCATGAAGGGACAAGAATCATGGCACTGTTGTTTTCTGAAATAGAAGACAGAGGGAAAATTAGATTTGCAGAAGGAAGGTTAAGAGTTCAGCTCTTGACATGGCACATTCAAGATGCTGTATTAATCTGTTTCCATATAATCAATTTCCCCAAAACTTTATATCTTAAAACAGCAAATATTTATTATCTTGTTGATTCTGTGAGTCAGGAACTTGGGAGCAGCATAAGTGGATGGTTCTGGCTCAGGGTCTCTCATAAGGTGGCCATCAGGATATCAGCTGGGGCTGCAGTCTTATGTGAAGGCTTGCTTGGGCTGGAAGGCCCGCTTTCCAAGATGGCACCCTCACATTACTGATGGTCAGAGGCCTCAATTCCTCCCCATGTGGCTCTCCCCAGAGGACTCATTGAGTGTCCTCCATCATGACATCTGACTTTCCCCACAGTGAGAGATCCAAAAGAGTAAGGCAGAAGTCACAATGCCTTTTATGACTTAGTCTTGGAAATCACACAGTGTCATCCCCATAATATTCTATTAGAAGCAAGTCATTAATTCAATTTACACTCAAGGGGAGGAAAATTAATCTTCCATCTTTGGACGATGTTGTGTCAAAGAATCTGTGAACCTTTCTTTAAACCCTTGCACATGTCTATAAGACATTCAAGTGAAGTTATTACATATCGATTGAATATACAAATTTGGAGCTCAATGGAGCTCAATGGAGAGTCTGGAAGGGAGACAGAGATCGTGGGGCAGTCTGGGGGAGTCCACAAAACCATGCTCAGAAGAACATCAAAAAGCACATAAAATCCAGAGGATCACAAGCAAAATCACTGATTTTGAAATAAAGTTTCTGATACTTTTACAAAAGCCAATTTGAGATATTGTAACACAGGTGCTTCTTGATGAACGAATGAGTAGCAAGACCCAGAGTGGAGTTTAAAAACTCCCTTAACTCCAGGGTCACAATGAGCAAATGGTATTCCCGGAGAGCCACAGCCACTACGACGGAAGAGGAAGGTATCCGTGGCCCCTGTTTGTGGCAGAGTTGTGTTGCTCTACTAGAAGTAAACTTGATGAAAGTCAATGTTTGTGACTTTTTCCTAGGAGAGTTCTCATACCTGCTATGTTTAACAGGGAAACTGCTTCTCCCCCACCCCACACCGCCTGTCTCTCTGCCTGCTTGTGATCTCTGTCTGTCAAATAAATAAATAAAATATTTTTTTAAAAAAGAGAGAGAGAGAGTCTGAGCTATGCAGGCTCCCCATATCTGAACACTGTTAATGAAATATTTCAGATTTATAAAAAGGTAGTGATGAGTAACAAAGCCAACACCTGTGTTCCTACTACCCCATTAAAAAAAAAAAAAAAAAAAAAGGAAAAACTTTAGTTAACAAACCTTGAAGAGCGATTTCATTCTTTTAACCATGGGTGTGCATGGTTGTGATAAACACAGAAAAAATGAAAGCAAGGGATTAAAAACTAAAACTAACTGCAGACAGAGCAATAGAGGGATATTTAACAATAAAATTACGATGGCAATATCTCATGTGCTCATAACAGACTACGGTTTTGAGGACCTTTTTTCTTTAATGAGTAAATAAATGCATCCAACATATTCTTACAGAAGAGCCCTGTGAGCCCTCCCCTCTCTGATCATATTTTGTTCCTTCTTTCCTGGGAGAACCACTATCCTGAATTTGATGTCATTCATTCCCATGCATATATTTATGTTTTTTTATATTGTTATTCCTATATGATATATAGTGTTGTTTTGTGGGTTTTTTTATACTTGCTACCAGCAGTATCACTCTGCATTTATCTCTGTGCAACTTGCCTTCCACTCAACATTAATTTTCGAGCTGTGTCTGTGCTGCAAAGCCCAGCCCCAGCTTCCTGGGACAGCATGTTCTACAGGCACAAGAAGACTGAGTTACTCAGTCCTCCCGGTGTGGGACCTTTTGTTAGTTATACTGTTTGGCAACACAGACAGTCTTGCAGTTGACTTATGTCCAGGCGTGTGAGTTTTTCTAGGTATCTGCCTGGGTGAGAAATTGCAGTCATGCCCCTGAGACTCACCTTTACCCCCAGCCTTACCAAGTCTTGCTAAAAAAAAAATTGAAATTTTTGCCTGAGTTTTGTTTCACCCTTGGAACAAAAGTCTCCTCAGATTTTCGAGCAGAGAAGCCCAAGCCCCAAAGTCTCCCCATTCTCTGCTCCAGTCAGTAATGCTATCCCTTTCTGGGCACCACTGACATGCTGCTCCTTCTAGAAAATTCTGGCATCCATATTTCTCCTCAGTCTTCCTCTCTTTTGATTTCTCTGCAATGTTTGACCCTGTTGACTGGGGTCCAGTAGAGATAAAAACTCAACAATTGAAGACCCTTTTTCTTACTCTTGGGCAGCCAACACTCTAACCGGCATTATCCAAAAGAAATATAATGTGAGCCACATACATAGATTCAAATTGCTAGTAGCCACATTCAAAGAAACAAGAACAAGGTTTTAATAATATACATATTGTTTTATTCAATGTATCCAAAATATAATTTCAACCTATATTATAAACATAAAATGCAGTCTACAAGGTCTTTTTAAATAAAGCTTAAAGTCCAGTGTGCATTTTGTGCTTACAGGACATCTCAGTTTGGATTAGCCAAGTTTCAAATGCTCGACAGCCTTATGTGGCAAGTGATTGTCACAGGGACACATAGCCACCCTGACTTTATTTCTCAAAGTGTGGTTTTGAAACAACAGCATCAGCATTGCCTAGAAACTTACCAGAAATCCAGAATCTCAGGCCCTCTCGGAGCCATTGAATCTGAATCTGCATTTTAAGGAGTTCCCAGCCGATTTGTATGCACATCCGAGTCTAAAAAGTGGGTCTGGTAATCCTTGGAGACCTAAAGAGGCATGACCCCCCACCCCCCCTGGCAATTCCTCTTCACTCTCATTCATTTCACCAGTAGTTAGTTGACCCCCAACTCTGCCAAACACCAGGCTGGGTCACGTGGATGAATTGGAGAAGGGGCCATAGATGGCTCATGCCCTCAAGGACATCTTATCTGTTGAAGGTCATACCCTCCCCCCAAAAAGCAAAATAAACTGGTTCAAGTCAAAATGCAAATTATTGGGTTCTGATTAAGATCCTGGGGTCTAGGGATGCCTGGGTGGCTCAGTGGTTAAGCAGCTGCCTTCAGCTCAGGTCATGATCCCAGCGTCCTGGGATCGATTCCCACATCGGACTCCTTGCTCAGCAGGGAGCCTGCTTCTCCCTCTGCCTCTGCCTGCCATTCTGTCTGCCTGTGCTCGCTCTCTCCCCCCCTCTCTCTCTGATAAATAAATAAAATCTTTAAAAAAAAAAAAAAAAAAAAGATCCTGGGGTCTGGAATCACTTGGCTATTTTGGGGCAAGTTTTTGCATCTCTCTGCTCCCTGGGCTCTAAAAGGGAGAGAGTTGTTGTGTTAGGCACTGTGGGTTATCTACCCAGAACCCATGCTCCTTTCTTCCCCAGGAACTACTTTGTTTCAGTGTTCATTTCTCTCCTTGATGGACTAGCTGACCCAGGAAAGACCTGGGGACCAATCCCAGCTGTTCAGTGTGTGTGATTTCCCTGGCCATTGTTTCCATTGTGTCACATGCTTATCTCCAAACCAGAAGGCCAGAGGGATAGAAGGTTCCAACCTCCAAGCCCAGAGTTCCAGACCCATTCCCAGATTCAGAGGTAGAGTGGATTCTACCAAAAGCCCATGGAGATAGACTGAGGGAAGCATTCAGAAGAAAATAATTGAGAGATTATTCCCGAAAAGAAACATGATAGCCTGACAATCAAAACACACGTTCTAATGCACAACACTTCCTTCTTGGCAAGGAACAGAAAGACCCTGCAGAGGGACTAGATTTTCCTGAGAACCTGTTGTGTGCCGGGCCCCATGCTTTACCACTTACATTATCACAAGGTATCCCCCTGTCATGCAGGACGAACAAATTTTATCTTCATATCACAGAAAACTGAGGCAGGAGAAGTGAAGTCACCCCCTTGAAGTCATGTCTGTAGGAAGGACACCCCCCGAGGGACAAGGCCACCAAGCCTGTGACCGCTGTTGAGCGAAATGCCATTTCCTTCTCTCCCCTCCCCCGGCGCCCATCCCTCCGCCCTGCTCTCCTGGGCTCCACATGGAGGAGAAGCCATGAAGGGAAGGGGCCAGCTCAGACACGGGGGTAGCCTCTGTTTTCATGGGTCATTCTCTTGCAGAATGAACACCAGCAGGGGCCTGATCTCACTGAAGGCTAGAGCCTTGTCTCTCGCACATCACTGTCCGATCACCCACACTAGCTGTATCAACTTCAATCCAGAAAATTCTATCAGCTGCGGGGAGGAACATGAGTCATGGGCCTAAGAGATTCAGTGCCCAGCTCCGCCCGATTACCAGAGGAGGGATCTCAGGACAGTGACTCGACCGCTCACTGCCTCAGTTTCCCCATCTGCCAAATGGATGAAATCACTGGGCCTTTCTCATAGGGCTGGGAGGGTAAAATGAGGGCACGGGTCACTTGGCAGATTCAGTGAGGTTGGTCATTCTGGCTGTGATCTGTTTAAGATTATTCTACTGAAGGATGAGATTGAACCTTAAATATCTGAGCCTCTCCAGGGAGGGTCTGAAGGAGGGAAGAGCAGCTTTGATTGACAAGACTGACATAGTCAGCGTCTGTCCCTCTACAGAGGCTACACTGTAACACTTTGGACACAATAATACAAACTGTTGACAATAATTGGAAGCTTAGTATATTCCAGACATTGCAACAGTACCTTCCATGCAACCTGATGGAAGAACCATTATAGCTTTAAGGGGTGCACTTACAGGGCCCATTTAACGAGAGGCGCTGGGGCGCCTGGGTGGCTCAGTCGGTTGAGTGTCTGCCTTCAGCTCAGGTCATGATCTCAGGGTCCCGGGATTGAGTCCCACATGGGGGGGGGGGGGTCCCTGCTCAGCGGGGAGTCTGCTTCTCGCGCTCCCTCTGTGCGCTTCACACACCCTCCCTCAAATGAACAAATAAAATCTTCCCCCAAAAGTGAAAATACACAAAATTTTAAAAACATATATAGAGAATGAGGCTATTTACATTTTGAAAAACTTCCCACATCTGCGTAATGCATGGGGAGCATCACGAAAGCTTCACACCACACTGGCCGAAGGGTTCTCTCTAAGGAGGGGAATGGATGGAGGGGGGCGGAGGAAAGAAGACCCCCCCCCTTCCTGCGTTATTTGAACAACTTCCACGACCCTGCTCATGTTTTCTTGGGAAAATTTCGTAAGCCGTGAGATGAGAGGCGGCTCAGTATAAAGGAAGACCCCCGTGCAGGGATGAGTCTTAATCTTCCTGACAGCCCATCTCCCTGGGAAAAAAATGCACATTTTGCACATCCACACCAAACACATTCAGGGCGCTCCCAGATTCACAGAAGCTGTCCGTGAGACCCGATGACCCCTGGTTTAAAACACTTGCAAGAGAGAGGCGCCTGGATGGCCTAGCCCGTTGAGCATCTGACTCTCAGTTTTGGCTCAGGTCATGATCTCATGAGCTGCTGGATGGAGCCCAGGGTCCAGCTCGTTGCTCTGCAGGGGGTCTGCCTGAGATTCCCTCCCTCGGTTCCACACATCACTTGCTCTCTCGCTCTCAAAATAAATAAATAAATCTTTAAAATAGGTAAATAAAACACTTGCAAGAGAGAGAAGGAGAGTAGTAGATGAACAGTGCCACCAACTCTTTGTCCGTTGTCCCGCGGAGCTGGAGGCTCTGATTCTATTCCCCCTGAATCCGGGAGACTGTAATGATTTGCTTGGCCCAGGAGAATGCAGCAAGAAGGGCTGTTCTGGGACTTTCTGGGCTAGGCATAAGAGACCCGGCCTGCAGCTCTACCCCAGCCCCTTGGGACCCTCCTCTGGGGAAATCCAGCCTCCACATAAGGACTCTGACTCCCTGATGTCACCCTACTGCAGAGACCACATGTACTAGACAGTCCCCGCTGAGTCCCGCCGAGCAGCCATCCTTGCCAAGGAACCAGACCTTGAGTGAAGCCACACTGTTCCTCCCAGACCAGCCCATCCACCAGCCTTCAATGGATCTCGGTCAACACCTTGAGAAGCAGGAAAACTGCCCAGGGGTCCTCTGCCTAAACTCCTCACCCATAGCAAACATGATTGTTTTATGACAATAATAATAAAATCCTTTGCATCAATTGACTTTATTTGGATGAACTCTTTTCATTCCCTAAGATGGGTCTCACTGTTATTTCCATGCATCAAACAAAGAAACTAAAGCCCGAGAACGTTGTGAGAAGCATCCGAAATCATGGGAATAAGAAGCAAGAGAGTCCAAAGTTGAACCCAAGCTGTCTGGTTCCAAAGCCACCAGAGAGGTCAGGGGGAAAACCAAATTGTGGGGACTACTCAGGTCCAGATCAAGGTGTGTTGCCCGAAGACTGAAACGGTAGAGATAGGACGAAGCGACCGGGTTTGAGATGGATGAGGAAAGTCAACTGGGCAGGGCTGGCTGATGGCTGCCTCGGGGGTAAGAGAAGACAGATGTCAAATATGGAGTGAGACCTGCTGGGAAAATCAAGGGTTTGGAGTGGGTCGTGTTCATCTGGAACGTGGCTACATTCTGGTGGCCTGTAGGGAAGGACCCTGCTTGTTCAAAGGATAAGAGTTCACTTTTTACAAATATTGTGCTCAAATTCATAGAGACAGAAGGTAAAACAGTGGTTTCCAGGGGTTGGGGGGAAGGGCTGGAGGGAGTTGGTCTAATGACCGCAGAGTTTCAATTTGGGAAAGTAGACGTTCTAGAGAGGGAGGCCGGTGAAGGGTGAACAGTGTGAACGGACTTCATGGCCTGGAATTTAAATGGCTAAAAGGGTCAATTTTAGATTATGTATATTTAATCACAAAAAAAAAAACAAGTAAGCTGGAGTTTGGGATTCTCTTGAGAAGCTAGAGGGGCACCTGGGTGGCTCAATCGGTTAAGCTGTCCGACTCTTGATTTCAGCTCAGATCATGATCTCAGGGTCATGATCTCAAGGTCATGAGATCAAGCGCTCTGTGGGGCTCCACGCTGAGCTCAGAGTCTGCTCAAGATTTTCTCTCCCTCTGTCTCTGCCTCTTCCCTCTCTCTCTCTCAAAACAAATGTTTTCAAAAAAAAGGAAACAGAAAAAGTTGGAAGATCTGGCACGTTCTCCAGGCCCCACGCCCCCACTCAGGTGTTCAGCTCCCCAGAAGTCCTCGTCCGGCTTCGCAGAGAACATTCCTCTCCCTGAAATTCCCTCTGCTCCCTCCAGAGCCCAGGAAAGGTTGGAGCTGCATCAGGTCCTGCCGGCTGAGAAGGACTAGGGCTGGGACCTCACCCCGCTAGCCCAGCACTAATTACGATGATTGGTGTTGCCCAGTGATTAGCCGGCTCAGCTGCCAGCATTAAACAGTCATTTATCAAAGCCCGAAACTCCTTCTTCGATGGAAAAGCACGGCCCTCACCCTGCACTTGGGCAGACGGAGGCCACTCACGGCGCCCTTGTCAGCATGGAGGCCAGGGTTCGGGCCTGCTCCGCCGCCACGTGCAGAGAGGGGTGAGGGCGAGGCCACGGTCACGACCAGGGGACAAGTCAGCATAGTGCAGACGTGTGTGTGTGTATATTTGCGAGTGTGTTTGCATGTGTTTATGTGTGTGTGCGTGTGCATTTGTGCACACATGTGTGCAAACAAATCTGCATTAAAGAGGCTTAGAGCTCAGAGACCCCGCATGTTCCTCTCACAAACAGACCCAGCGGCCCCGGTCTCCCTCCGAAGACTAAGGGAAGAAATAGCAGCTTTGTTTCTCCTTCTTTTTATTCTTACTTATTTATTTGTTTGAGACTCTCTCTGTCCGAGCATCCTAGGGCTGCGGCAACAAATTACCACAAACTAAGTGGCTCAAAACAGCAAACCCGTCCTCTCCCAGCGCTGGAGGCTGCCATTCCGAAAGGCAGGCCTCCTCCAGGCCGAGCTCCCTCCTGGGGCTTCCGAGGAGGACTCTGGCTGCCTCTCCCAGCTCCCGGCCCCTCGGCACCCCTTGGCTCATGGCCTTGACCCTCCAGTGTTGGCCTCCGTGTGCACGCGGCTTTCACCCTGTGTCTGGTGTGTGTCATCTTTCCTTCTCCCTGGCCTCTGGGGTCCACCCTGGTCTCAGATGACCTCATCTTGGGGTCCTTACCTGAATCCCATCAGCAAAGGCTCTTATTCCAGAAAAGGTCATATGTTGGGGTTCCAGATGGACACATCTTTTCAGGGGACACAATTCAACCCGTACCTCCTCTAACCTCAGACCTTGACCCTGCAGGCCACTGGTCCCCTGGAATTTTTCACCCGAGCCCCCTGGGATCTCCAGCTTCTCTCAGGGTTTGCACGGTCTGGGGTCCGAGACTCAGGTGTGGGGTGACGGCGGAGCAGCTGGTCCTCAGTCCTCAGTCAACCCAGAAAATGGCCCTTGTCTCTCTGGGGCCCCCGGAGTCACCGTGCCAGAGGGCGCCGTGCTTCCTGCACCCCCAAGTCATACGCCGTCAGGGGCACCTACCCCCTGCTCAGGGGCTGCCTCTGAGGACAGGTAGCTTGGGTTCAAGTCCTCACATACACGCTTTCTTGCTGTACCACTTTGTGTACTTCCTTAACCTCTCTGCACACAGTTTCCTCACCTGAAAATAGGAATAATAGTAGTAGCAACTTCACAAAAGCTTCTTAAGCGCTGAGTGCACGGCTGTGTGCCGGGCCCAGAGCAGGTGCCCGTGTGTGCGTCAGTCACCATCATCTCCATCATTAGCCGAGCTGTGTAGACCAGAGCACATCAGTTGGAAGCTTGCAAAGGTGTTTCATCTATCCCGCATACCTCTTTCAAATTTCGAACCAATATTTTTTAAAGATTTTATTATTTATTTGTTAGAGAGAGAGAAAGCACAAGCAGGGGGAGCAGCAGGCAGAGGGAGAAGCAGGCTCACCGTGAACAAGGAGCCCGATGTGGGACTCGATCCCAGGACCCCGAGATCATGACCTGAGCCAAAGGCAGACGCTTAACTGGCTGAGCCAACCAGCTGCCCCTTGAACCAATATTTTTAAGAAGGCGAGTTCACATAAAAATCCAGATTTCTGGCCATTCTAAGAAAAAAAAAATGTGAAGAGATGGGAACATCGGACCTGCACTCCCACCATGGGACCTGTGCTCCTTTGAAATGGGTGGAGGTCCCCAGGCCCCCTTCCCAGCACATAGGCGCACATGACCACTCACACTCCTGAGTCTCCCTGAGGCCGTGATGGCTTTGGAGCTTGCCACGCTGCTCCAGCCCCATCCCCACAGGTCCCCAAGGAGAAGCTGACGCCCACAGAGCTTCTGCAGCAAACCGGGGCCATCCAGGAAATTGCTGCCGTGGGACTGGAACTGGACCCCAGGCTTCCAGGCCGCCAGCTGCCAGGACGACGACCACGCTCATGGCTTTCAGATGATTGAAATAGAAAAGTTGTTGCTTTCTCTTCCTGCCTCACGTGCAGCCTGGGTGTTTCCAAACGATGGCAGCTGGCCGGAAGGAGGGGCTTGGGAACTTTTTTGTGCCCAAGACCCCTGGGGTAGTCTGGGGGAGTCCACAAAACCATGCTCAGAAGAGCATCAAAAAGCACATAAAATCCAGAGGATCACAAGCAAAATCACTGATTTTGAGATAAAGTCTCTGACATTTTACAAAACCCAATTTGACATATTGTAACACAGGTGCTTCTTGATGAACGAATGAGTAGCAAGACCCAGAGTGGAGCTTAAGAACTCCCTTAAGTCCAGGGTCACGATGAGCAAATAGTATTCCCGGAGAGCCACAGCCACTACGACGGAAGAGGAAGGTATCCGTGGCCCCTGTTTGTGGCAGAGTTGTGTTGCTCTACTAGAAGTAAACTTGGTGAAAGTAAATGTTTGTGACTTTTTCCTAGGCGAGTTCTCAGACCTGCTAATTCCTGTCCCCGCAACGCCCGGACGGAGCGTCCTGCAGGAGATCGAGGAGATGATGGTTCGGGTGACGAAGGGCTGTGGGCCCGCGAGCGGTACGCAGGACGGAGCTACCCTGCCTTCAAAATGGGTCTGCACATTTGTGATGCTCTGTCCGCTCGTCGAGGGGCAGAAGCTGACAGCCAATGGCAGGAAGGGAGAAGAGGAAATACAAGCAGAGAAAAGTAATGCCCTTCCCCAAAACTCTCAGACGGGATATACAGCAGACCTTGCACCAGACGGAGACTGGGGTGCTCACCCCCACACACAGTTGAAACCCACATAGAACTTTTCAATCCCTCAGACCTTAACTAAGAACAGCCTACTGGCGGCTGGGAGCCTCATTGATAGCATAGAGTCGATTAAAACATATTTTGTATGTTATGTGAATTCTATACTAGGTCCTTGCAACAGAGGAAGCTAGAGAAAATAAAATGTTATCAAGAAATTTGTAAGGGAGAGAAAATGCTTTCACAATGCTGTATTGTATTTACTGAGAAATATCTATGTGCAGGACCTGTGCAGCTCAGTCGTGTTGTTCAAGGACCAACAATCGTTAACTCAGAGAGGAAAAATACATGATCAAAACCTAGAAGGATAGGGGCACCTGGGTGGCTCAAGCATTAAGCATCTGCCTTTGGCTCAGGTCATGATCTTAGGGGTCCTGGGATTGAGCCCCACATGGGGTTCCCTACTCAGCGGTGATCCTGCTTCTCCCTCTCCCACTGTCCCTCGCGGTGCTTGTGTCCTCTCTCTCTCTCTCGCTCTCAAATAAATAAAAACTTAAAAAAAAAAAATAGAAGGACCATCTGGAAAAGCAAGAGTCAATCTCTAATGCTTTTCCACCTTAACAAATAACAAAATAATTTACATAAGAGTTTGCTTTTATCGAGTGCTTACTGTGTGCCAGCCCTCTTTCAACTGTAATTCATGAACCCATGAAATCCTCCCAGCAGGGCAGCCGTTCTCCCGGAGGACGGCTTCCTGGGGAGCAGGTGTAGCTCCAGAAGACGGTGACCTGAACCACCTTCGTGGGCAGCCGCCCCCTGGCAGGGCTGGCCCAGGATCTCTGAAAGGCTCGCCCTGGAACACAACGGGGCCCTCTGGGGCCCAGCAGCCTTCCAGGGGCCCCTCCGGCTTCCTCCCCTTTGACTCGGCTTACCATTTCAACTTCTGCTAGCACATCTCTGGGATGCCTCAAATTGTTCTCTGATGTTAAAACCTCTCTGTAGATGAGTGTTCGGAGTATGGGTGTTAGCTGTCTTCCAGAGATGCCCATTCTGTCTTTGGAGTGTGGGATATTTCCAAGTTGAACCGCCTTCTCTTTAAGGAAGAAAACTCCTCCCTCTCCAGCGGGAAAAGTTTGGCCAGCCCAGCCAGACTCAGAGCTCAGCTGTTTGCAGAGCTAACTAGTAGTCCGGTGACCTCCAGACGTCTCCCTGCCCATGTTGATGGGTCTGAAA
The DNA here is from genome assembly GCF_022355385.1 of Mustela nigripes. Lineage (NCBI taxonomy): Eukaryota > Metazoa > Chordata > Mammalia > Carnivora > Mustelidae > Mustela > Mustela nigripes. The sequence goes on from NC_081563.1 coordinate 132,359,922, forward strand.
GCCTTTGATTTAGATGAAGGAGGGGACAGCATTTGGGGGAGGGGGATCTGTTTGTGCGTGTGCACGTGGGTGTGTGTTCAATGCGTTTGCTTTGGAGGAAGGATGGCCCGGGGCATGAGCTGGAAGGGAGGGGGACAGTCTAGGATGGCGTAGCTGTCACCCTCCGGACTGCTTTGAGGGAGGTGACACGAACAAAAGGCTTTGACTGGTGAGAAGCTTCTAAGAGACTCTGAGCATTAGCAGGGTTGCTGGGACAGAGCTGAGGCTGGAAAGAAATAGGTGAAGCATCCACGTCGAGAACAAAATGCAAAAGGTCCCCAAAAACCTCAGTCATCAAGGTGAATGATGTTTTGATGCATTTTTTTAAAAAATCAAAACTAATGCCCCCTCCCCCTAAAAAACCATGAAGAGCAAATACCAACATTTTGAATAAAGACAGGGTGAGAAGCCTGGAGACAGCATGTATCAATGATCCGGGGAGAGAAACCTTCCTGAAGCTTCTGCAGGGAATCTGCATCGCTCTGGTCCCTCAGCACGGGCAACCATAGGAATCTGGCAAAGCAGAGTCTGCCCACAGATGGCAGCATCTTCACGGGCACCTGCTGCTACAGGCAGGGGTCAGGTGCTGAGATGAGGGGGACATGTCCGCTTTGCCCCTGAGCCCCACGGAGAACCAGCAAGAAAGTAAAGCCTAAAGGTGTTTCTTTCTTCCTTCAATGGAGACGGGCTGCCCAGCATGTCCAGGCACCCAGGACACAGGTTGCTGACCGCTGCCCTCGCCCGGTGCCCAGGCTCAAGGCGGAGGCAGGGTAAGGAGCAAACCCACTGTCATGTGAATTGCCGACCGTGCCGTGTGTCTCGGTGGAGGGACAGAGAAAGGATGTAGGTCAAGACCAGAGGCTTAAAGACAAGTCAGCTCCGGAGACCTCCTGTCCACCTGGTGGTCACAGTGAACCATACTGTGTTAAGTGCTTGAAAGTTGCCAAGAGAGTGGATCTTCAATGTTCTCACCAAAAAAGAAAGGGCAATTATGTGACATGATGGAAAGGCACAGCTGGTGCCGTCATCAGCATCAGTCTGCACTATGTAAGTGTATCAAACCACCACCGTTGTACACCTTGAACTTACACAATGTTATAGGTCAATTATATCTCAAGCTGGAAATTTAGTAAAGGAAGTTAAATGGGAAGGGGGGGGTCGTCTGCTGGGCTCGGAGGAGTTAGGCAAGCTCGTTGCTCCCCCTCCCCCTCTCTCCTGAACGCTTTCACCCACCCCGAGCTTCATCTGCTACCTCCCCCTCCTCTGACCTCTGCGGCCAGGTCCGCACACTCCCAGCCCTGCTCAGCCCCCCCGGGGAGAACTCATCACGAAAGTGTATCTGATGGGAACGGGAGGAAACAAAGACTTGGCATTGTCTATTCAGAATGATCTGGATTATGTAAAAAGCATGTTCATTTAAAAAATAATAGCCAAAAAATAATAATAATAATAATAGTAATAATAACCGTCTAGAAGACAAGGGCAAGAATCCATTATGGACTGTGTGCATGGCCCCCCTCGAGCTCTTATGTGGAAACCCTCCTCCCCAACACGATTTTTTGGAGGGTGGTAATTAAATCAGGAGAGTAAAGCCTACATGATGTGACTAGTTCCCTTGTAAGAGACACTGGAGCTTCTGTCCTGTCTCTGTTCTCTGCCAGGCAAGGACACGGCAAGAAAATGGCCGTCTGCAAGCCAGAAGCCAGTTCTCAGCAAATGCTGGATCTGCCAGCACCTTGACCTTGGACTTCCAGCCTCCAGCACTGTGAGAAAGCCATCCGTGGGTTGAGTCTCCGAACTGGGGAATATTTGTTACAGCAACCAGAGCTGACTAAGACGATCTCTGGCTTGGAATGGTGGGACCTCAAGAAAAAAAGCCCCTTTCTCTCTACATACAGATTATTTACCCCCAAAATAAAATATAATTTTTAAAGACATTATGATTAGACAGGCTGCAGAAATGACCAAGTAGAAAGAAATACTTTTCTTGTCTCATAAGAACATTAACAAATGATGTCTCTGTGTATATTAGATTAAGTCATAGGGCCTTTTATTATGCCATTTTAAAGTTTACGTTCTGCTTCATTTCACAAAAGACTTAAAACAGAAATTTGGACATATTTTCTGGAAATGACTAACAGAGACTCTGCTTTGTTACTACACTATTCAAAAAGTTTCTTTGAGAATTGTATTTTCAGGGGAACATATCAACATTCTTAAGAGATCCTAGATCAGGGATCAGCCAACCTTTTCTCTGAAGGGCCAGACGGTAAACATTTTGGGCTCTGTGGGTTATACAACCCACATTAACACCATCTCACTCTGCTCTTGTGACACGAGAGCAGCCACAGGAAGTACCACATAACATCCTGCGGAGCTACAACTCTGGGTTTTAGTGTGGGGTTCACTGACCATGGGACCATTGATGCTTAGGTCCAGAAACTTCTTTGCTGTAGGCTGTCCTCTGTCCTGTAGGATGTTTAGCAGTCTCCCAGGCAGCCACCCACTTGCAAGGTTCTTCCCCCCAGTGATGACCACCCAGAGTCTCGAGACAGTACCTGCCCACATTCGAGAACCACTGCTCTACAGTCTAGAGAATGTGAGCAACTTTTTTTTTAGTGGAAAGTGTAAAAGCCATCTTTTAACTGGACTTCAGCAAAGCCAGTCGTAGGATACTATCTAAAAACAATTGGTACTTTGCCCACAGTGTAAGCCATACAACAAGTATGGCTATTTCTACCCGGCCTCTGTTACATCAAAATGTGTGTTCCTTGGGCACATGTTCTGAGAAGTTTTTAAATATTCTAGCCTTTGCCCCCTTAAGCCCACTTCTGAAAACTCTAACCGTAAAGAAATCTGAAATGTGAAAAAAAACCAAATGCACAAAGATGTCCAATGCAGTATTTTCTAGAAACAGTGAACTGGAAACTTGAAGTGCTGCGGTCTCTGTCTTTGTGTGATGGAAGTAGGAGGGGGGACTTTGGGGGGCCACTAGGTCCAGAGGGTGAAGACTTTCTGAGTAAGACCATGCCTCCTAAGAAAGACTCCACTGACTTCTGCACCTGCCACCATGTGAGGACATCATAAGAAATCTGTCCCCCCAAAGAGGGACGACCATACTACCATGATGACTGTGCCTGGTCTCAGACTTCCAGTCTCCAGAACTGTGAGACATAAATTTCTTTTGTTTCGAAGCCACCCAGCCTGTGGCTCTGTGTTACGGACTAAGACAGCTAACTACACAATAGTAGGGTCCAAATATGTTTGGACCTCACAAAGTATGGCTCCGGAGAATAATAATAACTGGAGAAAATGCTTTATCATGGGAGCCTAGGGGGATGCAAATTTGGTTATAGAGTTCAACCTTCAAATCCTCCCCCCATTTTTTTGGTAACAAAGAGAACCATGCTTACACCTTAGCTGCCTTGAAACTGAAGGATGTTGAGTGATTTCCTTCCTTGATGGCCAGCTGGGGTGGTGGCTGCTTCTAAATTATCAGGAAACCCACAGCTTTTCTTTCTAAAGGAACCTGGATCAACCTGCAAGCAAAAGCCATGGTGCCTGATGGTTAGTTGGGGGGCTCTGCTGTTGCCACGGGCTGCCTTCAGATCTCAGCGCCGAAGTCCCCCCAGCTGTCTGCAGGCCACAGAAACTCCGTGAGCGAGGGCTGGTTTCCAAATGCGAAGGATACAAAGTTTTATCTCAAAGGGGAGCTCCAAGAATTAAATGAGACAGTGAGGGCTGGGGGGGAGCAGGCCTACTGCATTGGCTCAGGGAAGGTGAACTCTTCCCTGTGTGGTGGAAGTGCACAGTGCCTGCAGGGAAATTCAAACAAGTTCCTTGTCCTTTACTATCTTGATTTCCTTAAGAAATTTCTCTCCAACCAAAAGGATTAACACGTTTAGAATAATGCCTCCCAAGGCGGATCTTTGTTCGAGTCTTAATGAAGTTTTTACTGATTTGTTTTTCATGAGGCTTTTTTTTTTCTTGTCAATTTAAAGGACTGTCCTTCTTTAGGTCTTCAGTTATATTTTTCCAACGGCCTTGCCTATAAAGTGACGGCAATCGTACATGCCAACTGTATTTTTTTAATACCCTTCACTGGCAAGATCCAAACCTGATATCCATCCCTATGACGACACCAGTTTTTTCAGTGTTATTGGTTAATGAATTCCAAAAATCTCAGGACTTCTGCCCCTCACCAAAACGGAAGGTCTCTTGCTTGCATCTGCTTTCGAAATAAGTGCGTCATGCAATTGCCTGCCCTCTCGGGGAAGCAGGCTGAGAACATTCTTCGGCGGCTCGGTGGTGCCCTCTCCTTGGGGTGGTCATCAGTCTGCAGCCGCAGAATCCTGGGGAGTAAACCCCGGCTCCCACGTGGGCTGGGTACATCTGTCCAGCAGCCGAAGGAAGTGTCCTTCCTCTCAAACAGGTATGAGCCCTTGCTGTGATTTTCTGAGCTAATGCCTGATCTGTTTTATATTTGTTTACCCAGAGTTCTACAATTTGCTGATGAATTTCCTGAAGTTGGCCTAGAAATGCCGCAGCCAGCTCTCCTGTTGGGGAGTCCGGCCTTTGTTTCCAAGGCACAACAATTGCTAGTCTTAGCTAAGACTGCCCCCGTGTGGCCAGAAGCTGCATTACCATGGCTTGGGGGAAACTTCTCTGGCGCACCCCCCCCCCCCCCCCCCCCCGCCAGTTTAAGGAGGTTCCTCTAATGGGCTTTTTTTTTTTTAATAAAACTAACGTGGGGTCTCCACCTGCGAGTGGGTTCTGAGTGTTCCAGAATCTTCCAGACAGAGAATGTAATCCAATTAAATAGAGACGGCTCTAGGAAGTGGGTGTGAATCCAGACTTTGCTTCTGAGGCCTACTCCCTCAGGCCTCAGTCTCCTAATCAATAAAATGGAACAGTTCTCATCTAATTTGTGAGATTGAGATAGATTAAAAACAAAATACGACCTGTGTTCCTTGGTATGAATAAGAGCTCCCTTGGCATTCAGTATAACGTGGCTCTCACTGAGACTCGATTAATTATATGCCTAGAACATATGTTATATATATGACAGTTTTTCAAATGTCGTCATTAATAAGGTACAAATTCATTGACTGACACGAAAAAGGTTTTGGTGGTCGTTGTCATTAAGGGTTGACCTTACACTTATTTAGGGCCTCCTGTTTTTTAGTCACCGTTTCAAACATTAGCAAAGCAATCCTAAGAAAGTGCAATTAGTATCATTTAGATTAAAAATCTGGAGGCGGGGGGCGCCTGGGTGGCTCAGTGGGTTAAGCCGCTGCCTTCGGCTCAGGTCATGATCCCAGGGTCCTGGGATTGAGACCTGCATCGGGCTCCCTGCTCGGCAGGGAGTCTGCTACTCCCCCTGCTTGTGTTCCCTCTCTCACTCTCTCTCTCTCTCAGTCAAATAAATAAATTTAAAATAATAATAATAATAATAAAATAAAGGAAAAGCAAATGTGTGGGATATGGACATGACCCATAAGTCATGGGATATGACCCATAGGACCAAAAAATTTCATACACAAAAGAACTGAAAACGAGGATTCAAACAAAGACGTGTGCGTCATGGTCATAGCGGCATTGGTCCTAAGAGCCAAAAGGTGGAAACAACCCAAATGTCTGTCTGTGAAGGATAAACAAAGGGTGGTCCTTCCAGATGAGGAACAGGGTCCAGCCATCGAAAGGAATGAAGTATTAATACTCGGCGGTACATGGACAGACCTTGAAAACCGGATGGCAAATAAAAGAAGCCAGACACAAAAGAGCACATACTATATGATTCTGTTGTTATGAGATATCCAAAACAGGTAAATCAGTAGAAAGAAAAGGCAGGCTCGTGGTTGCCAGGAGTTTCCCGGAGGGGGAGAATGGGGAGTCACAGCCAAATGGATACAGACTTCTTGGGGTGGTGGAAATGTGTTGAGACTTGTTAGAAGTTGTAGTTGTGGGTGCCTGGGTGGCTCAATGGGTTAAGCCTCTGCCTTTGGCTCGGGTCGTGATCTCAGGGTCCTGGGATCGAGCCCTGCATCGGGCTCTCTGCTCCGCGGGAAGCCTGCTTCCCTCTCTCTCTCTGCCTGCCTCTCTGCCTACTTGTGATCTCTGTCTGTCAAATAAATAAATAAAATCTTAAAAAAAAAAAAAAAAAAGAAGTTGTAGTTGTGCAACACTCCTAATATACTAAAAGCTCCTGAACTTACAGTTTAAAATGCTTAATTTTACATTTTGTAAATTTTACCTCCATATAATAAGTAGATGATAGACAGACAGACAGATGTTTTTCCAAAACAGTTTTCCACATGTGTGACAGAAGGGTTGGTTCCCGCACGAGCTCGGTGATCTGACAGCCTCAGACCCTCCCCAAGCCTCAGTTTCTTCATCTGACAAATACAGGAATATTTGGTTTCTTCGTCATGAGTCAGTCCTAGAGATTAAACAAGATAATGCTGATATCACCACACAGTACCAGGCTCACAGCCAGGTTTTAGTAAGTCTTAGCAAAAAAAAATGTGTTTGTTTTTACTGTTTTGTTATTAATTTTGTTATTTGGAATCACTGGCACCAAAAGGAAAAAACAAGAAACAGGGACCCCTGGGTGGCTCAGTGGGTTAAAGCCTCTGCCTTTGTCTCAGGTCATGATCCTAGGGCCCTGCATCAGGCTCTCTGCTCAGCAGGGAGCCTGCTTCCCCCTCTGTCTCTGCCTGCCTCTCTGATCTGCCTACTTGTGATCTCTCTCTGTCAAATAAATAAATGAAATCTTTTTTTTTTTTTTTTTTTTTTTTTTTTTTTAAAAAGCACACAAAACAAGAGGACCCCTGGCTGGCTCTGTTGGTTAAGCGTCCAACTCCTGATTTCAGCTCAGGTCTTGGTCTCAGGGTTGTGAGTTCAAGCTCCTCATTGGACTCTGTGCTGGGGATGGAGCCTACTAAAAAGGTAAAAAAATTAAAAATTAATAAAAATCACAAAACAAGGATATGGAGTTAGAGTCACGTTCGAATCTTGGCTCTGCTGTCCGCACGCTGGATCACGTCACGTCGGCAACGGTGTGGAGACTCTGGGATTCTCAGTTTCCCATTCCTTAAAGATAGGGCCACGCCTCACCTTCCTTACGAAGCCCGCAACACTTGGGGCAGAGCGATGCCTGGAATCATAGCTGCCTCATGTGTCTTAGGGCTTGTGACAATCAAAGAGATATAACGACATAAAAATACACGTGTAATCTTGATCACTTGTAACGGGTGGTGTCTGCTTCTGGATGTCATTATACAGCTGATAATATGTGATGGGCGATGCGGGCGCCCTTCACCTCTGTCGTGTACGTCCCCCAAACCCATAGGCCCAGGCTAAGCAGACAAGCCCAGATTGGGGGACATTCCAGAAAACATTGACCGTTGACTTCTTAACACTGTCAAAGTCTAGGGCACCTGGAACCTCACTGGGTTAAGCGTCTGCCTTCAGCTCAAGTCATGATCCCAGGGTGCTGGGATCGAGCCCTGCATGGGGCTCCCTGCTCAGCGGGGAGTCTGTTTCCCCCTCTCCCTGCAGCTCTCCCTACTTGTGCTCTCTCTGTCAAATACATAAATAAAATCTTAAAAAAAAAAAAAAAAGAATGAAACAGAGATACTTCAACAGCTTTAATAGCAAAGCACAAATTTGTGACTGATTATGAAATGTGATTGTCTGAATATTAACTAACCAAAGCTTGAGGTGCTGAGAAACTGCTGGAAAAACCCTAAAAATGGAGTAACGTTGGTACAATTGAAATCTAAGCAAACTAAAACATTTCCGTCTGAAGCACGACTGTTTTTAACCAAAACCCCAGCTTTCTCTGCACGATAGACTTGCTTGGGCTCTCCCTGGTCTGTCGCATTCTCTTGAGTGATATCTTTTACTTTTTTTTTTTTTTTTAATGTAAAGTTTAGCTCTCTCTTGCCAATTTCACCAATAGCATATCAGCCTAATTCTTCCAAAAATGAATGTTTTTAACTCAAGTGTAATCTACATAATTTTATTTCTTCCATTTTTTTTCTCCAGCCCTTCCTACACTGGGGGCAGGAGGCCGTGCCCTGGGCTCAGAGTTATTGATTAAACCAAGCAAACTCCCTTCTTGCTCTCCAGGAGCTTCTGATCCACTGGGGGCTGTGAAGGGCCAAATCGATGGTCAGAGCCATGAGGGGTGTGTGGGCGCTCCGAGCAGTGGATAGCTCAGAAGAGGCCCCCCGCGGAACCGGCAACGAAAGGAAGTGTTGCAGGGGCACCTGGGTGGCTCAGTGGGTTAAAGCCTCTGCCTTTGGCTCAGGTCATGATCCCAGGATCCTGGGATGGAGCCCCGCATCCGGCTCTCTGCTCAGCAGGGAGCCTGCTTCCTCCTCTCTCTCTGCCTGCTTCTCTGCCTGTTTGTGATCTCTGTCTGTCAAATAAATAAATAAAATCTTTAAAAAAAAAGAAAAAGAAAGAAAGAAAGAAAAAAGGAAGGGAGTGTTGCGGAAGAAGGTAGGCATCTTGGGGAACATCTCAGAGACAGAAGGGGACACCGGCAGAGCCTCAGAGGTCAGCGAGGTCCCAGGAAGAGGCGAGACTAGGTTGGGGAGCAGGGCTGGCCCCTCAGCTCTCCCTCCCCACATTCGCGGGGACTGCATGTCACCCGGGAGGAGGGACATGATGGGTGGGAGGTGCTGGGACTCGTGAGGCCAGGCTTCTTCCTGGGAAGACTTCCTGCTTCATCCTGCTTGCTCCGTTTTCATCCTTCCCTTGGGCACAGATGGTCCATGCCAGGTCCGTGAGCCTTTGGGGCCCATAGAATGTTTTCATTTTCTTTTTTTTTTTTAATTTTTAATTTTTACTTAAACTCCATTAATTAACGTCTAGTGTATTCTTAGTTTCAGGGGGAGCGTCCAGTGATTCACCCGCCGCTCACTCCATCACGCGGCCTCTTCAATGCCCATCCCCCACCCACGTCCCCTCCAGCAACCCTGTGTGTTTTCTAGAGTCAAGAGTCAGAGAGGGAGACAAACCATTTTAATTTCTATTAAAATCAGAAAAGAAAGACAAACATAATAATAAACAAACGACCAGGAACCCAGCCTGGATTCTGTTCATCTCTACAGCCATGCAGGGGTGAACTAGTTCTCCTTCCTTCCTCCCTCCGTTCCTCTCTTCCTTCCCTACACCTGGGTACGCCTCCCTCCCAGAGGAAGGGTCCCACCAAAATTGCCACGTGCCCTGAGCCTCCTCACCTCCAACCAAGCCTACCTCTACCTTCCTTCCCAGATCTTCCGAATGTCAGGCCAGGCATGGGGACCCGCAGATACCGGGATAAGCAAAGGCATACCCGAATGCTAAAATCTGGAAGTTGTAGCAAACAAGCCAGCAGCAACGATTGTGGTCGGCCTTTGGCTGGTTGCATAAACAGCACGTCCGTCGCTACACCTCAGTAGACTTTCCAGCACTTAGAATCAGCCTAGGTAAGTGTGGACAACATCGTGATGGTTCCAGAACCCAAAATGAATGTCACAAGTCTTGAAACAGAAGAAGCCACAAGGACAGAAACTGAGAAGTGAAAGTAGAGATGTGCAAGATGCGGGCCATAACCCTCCTTGGACAATGCGGGGAGGCAGGAAGTACTGAGTCACCACCACGTAGAGTCACGAGGCCAGCTGGGCCATCGCTGCCAAATGCAAGGATCTCCCCGCCCGCCCAAAGGGCTTTGAGGGACCATCTTCTTCGCAGAACCAGCAGACCCTCCAACTGGGGGATTGGGGTGGAGGCAGGACCGCCAGGCTCCATCTGGCCATGGCTGGACAGTCCCAACCATGAATTGTCGGGTCCCCCAATGCCGACAGTGCCTCCTCTGGGAAGCACCACAATGGGTGAACTAAAAATATCACCACAGGGGATTGGAGCAGATTCCAGAGGCAAGCGCAGCTGTATCCTGGCGGAACCAGCTAGAAGCTCTTCCAGATGGAGGTGTTGCCTCTGGAGCAGGACCGGGGCAGACGGCGGCGTGCGCAAGGCTCTTGTTCTCCATTGTATTTACTATCTGACTGTTTTAACTCCTTGCATACATGATTTCGTTCCTTTTTATTTAGAGGGCAACTTCGAGAGTATGGAGAGGACCCTGACCTAAAAGCACACGATCACTATTCAGTTATGGGATCAGCTACTTCTTTTATTTGAGTTTTTTTGAAATGTTTTCTTTTTGCCAAATGGGCTTCGGTTTCCAGGAACTAGAGAGCAGCTGCAGGTTCTTCAGGGAGAGAAAACCCCAAACCCTGACATGCTCCGACGCTGCCTAATTCCAGCTTAATCCCAGCCAAGGAGGCCCCACATGCCCGTTGACCTGATGAGGGGGCGCCACCTTGTGGCAAAGACGTGTCCGCCATCTCCGGCTCCCGACGGCTGACGTAAGGCTCCCGGGGAATTTCTAATTTCTTGGGGTTCACATTCCTGCACGGTTGGTGTCAACCGTGGAGCTCCATCTGCCGGGCGTCTGATTCACAATTTCAGATTTGCATGATTCAGACCTGCAGAAAATAGGACCTCGCGGCGCCAGCCAGGGTCCCTGCGTCAGGCTGATGCTACTTCGGAAAATTCCTCGAGCGTTTTAACCGTACCTGTCGTTTCTACATGCAGACGTAAGGAGGCCACCGAGCCGGCCGTGGTCTGTGATGATTTGTTTTATATTCAGGATCAACAAAAAGCCATAAAGGCAGTCATTAGAGGATTCCACTTTCCAATTGGCTGCCCTGGCCTGCTCACCTTCAAAATCTAATCAATAATAATGAGGGAGACTTAATACACGTTCAACCAAAAGTTCGAGTCTTGCCGTTGATTTTTGACGTCGCCTTTCCGCCTCCGGTCGATAAAACCGTGGGTCCGGCTCTGCAGTGTCGCGCCCCACGTTGCCTTTCCGTTGGCCACGAGATGACATGAACCTCCCCCGCCAGCTAACCGGCAGCTCTTCTGCCTCTTCAAATCCATCCCTGGCAGAAAACTCTGTTCAGGTGCTTCCCACCTGCTCATGATCCCCGAAGTGGGTCGTGCTGCCTTCCGCCTCCCAGAGGGGAAGTTCAGAGGGAGCAGCAAGTGCAAACCTTCCCAGCGCTCTACACAGATCTCAGATTAGATGACGTTTCCACCAGGAAGTCCTCCAGACCCTCCCCACGGGGGTCAGAGGCAGCAACAGATGGAGTCTTCCAGAAATGGAAGTCAAGAGTTCAACATAGTGTGTTGCTCAGCCTGTCAAGCATCTCCGCTGCGTGAACATTCAACCCTATTTGGAGATACCCTCAGTGATTCAATGACCGTGTCCCATCGTGGTCAGATGCTGGGCTGGTTGCTGGGAATACAACTGTGACTAAGTCCAATCGTGTTAATCATCTGCTCAAACCTGCTCCCATGGAGTGGCTCCCATTCACACTTGGAGCAAGAACCAAAAGCCTTCCAACAGGCCAAAAAGACTATATCCCTTTTCCTCTCCTCGGCCTCCTGCACCTTCTCATTGTCCTTGAGTCGTGCAGGACCTTTGCACATGCTGTCTCCTTTGCCTGCAATATTTCTCTCCCAATAACCACATGGCACACACCCTCTGGTCCAAATCTCATCTCCTGGGTGAGGACTTCTCCACCATCATATGTGAAGTTGCACTCTCTCCCTCAGCCGGAGTTCTGATCCCTCCTTACCAGTTATTTTCTACTCGTTCTTATAAGCGCTGACGTACTATATAATATACTTATTTATTACTCCATGAGACCGACCAGCTTTGGTTTTTCAGATGATGGGCCCTCAAAAAATAAATGAAGAGTGCATGAAGGAGCCTGACCTGCCTTCATGGACCTCACAGTCTTGCCCGAGAGTCAGCCTGTGGCCCACGTTCCAGAAGGCTGGCTCAGCTTGCGACACTAGCGATCAGCGAACAACGGGGAGGAGGAGCTGGCAGACCCGGAGGCATCCAAGGCTCTGCAGGCAGCCACATTTGAGTCCGAATCCCTACCTGCACCCAGAGACCCAGTGCCTAACCGTCCGAGCCTCAGCTTTCTTGATCAGAGAATGACATTAGACGGTGCCGACCATAAAAGGCACATTGTAAGCCAAAGCCTTCCTATGTTCCTGGGTTTCATATTCTGGTCTTCCCAAATGCCTCACTGTACTATTTTTTCATTTTTCTAATTGAAGGATAACATACATATAAAAGTGCCCAAATCATACAACGAATGTTCACAAAACAAACCAGCACAAAAACGAAGAAGAGAAGTATTTCCAGCATCCCAGAAGCCCCCGTGAGCCCCCACCAGCACCACACCACCCAGCATCCTGACTTCTAACAACATAGATTAGTGTTGCCGTTTTTTGTCCTTGACGTGAATGAAATAGTAGAGAATATTCTCTGTTGTGCCTGGCATTTCCCCCCCAAAATTAAGTTTATGAGGTTTATTCCTGTTACTCTGTGTCATCGTAGATCATTTGTTTTTGCTACTGTATAGTATTCGACCGTAAGAATACACCACGATTCGCTCATGCTCTCTGTTCTTGGTAGGTGTCTATCTGCACGATGACTTGGGAGTTTGAGATAGCACAGGTGCAGATAGACACCTACCAAGAACAGAGAGCATGAGCGAATCCTGGTATATTCTTACCGTCGGCACCAAGTCCTTGGTATTATTGATCGTGCAATACCAGTATCTCTGTACTTTGAAAAATCTGAAATCAGAATTATTTGCAGCACAAGGCACAGCCAAGAGAATATTTGTCACATTCAACTTGTCTCTGACCAGAAATTCAAAAACTCTTAGGATCACTGTGATCTGTGGCTTTAATTCCTGTTTGGGGGAGCCTGGTGAGTTTGAGCATTTATCCACCTTCGTTTTCCTGAGGTCTGCAACCCACACGAAGCCTGATCCACTTCCGAAGTTCCTAATGGTGTCACCTTAGAATGGGGGGGTGGAGGGACAAGAAGCGGGGAGATGGATGAGGAAGGTGAGGGGAGCCATCGAGAAAGAGGAAGAGGCAGGAAGACCACAGCATCAAGCTGCCCTTACTTCCCCCAGGACTAGATTTCCTTCTCTTTCAGGACTTCACCCCTTGTCAGGATAATTGGTTTAACATGCACCTATCTGCCTTATAACCTCCCAGCAAAGCAGAAGCCCGAGACCCCTCCCTCCTGTCCGGGGTTCCCCTTGAGAAGCCCCTGAGGACACAGTACAGAGGACAATGAAAACCAGAGTTCCTTTCTTTAAAAAAAAGGGGGGGGGGCACCTGGGTGGCTCAGTGGGTTAAAGCCTCTGCCTTCGGTTGAGGTCATGATCCCAGGGTCCTGGGATCGAGCCCCGCATCGGGCTCTCGGCTCAGCGGGGAGCCTGCTTTCCCCTCTCTCTCTGCCTGCCTCTCTGCCTACTTGTGATTTCTCTCTCTGTCAAATAAATAAATAAAATCTTTTTTAAAAATGTAAACTGAGTTGGGAGCATTCCTGGAAATGAACACCAAAATAAGAGTGTTTTGCTTCAGTGTTATAATCACTAAGTACAAGGACTAAACTGGGTAATGAACATAAAGGCTAGCTCGTGGAATGCCGAGCTATAAACATTTTAGATATTTACATAAAACCACATTAATAGGGGCTCATATTTCGTGCAGGATGTAAAATAACCCAAATAATCTGTCTTTGAAAAATCGTCCCAAATAGTTGAATGTCAAGGCTGGTGCACCCAGTGAATGAAATTTGTTTGCAACAGCGGCACCTGGTGGTGAGGTTAATTGAACAGGTTCACTTTGAGATAAAATGTCTCAGGTCCTTAAGCCGATGGGTTGGTTCTATGGGAAAAATAGTCTTGAATCATTCAAAGCGTCCCACTGTTGACTGTCTTTAAGGATGCACTTCTCCCACGCAATTTGGCAGAAGGATATTCTGCTCACCACCTTCATCCTAATCGGAAACCAGTTGGATTCCAAATTTAATCAAATCCAAGCTACTGCCTTGGCGAGGCACAGAAACACCCACCTTTTACAAAACTCATGTATAACTAGCCAGCTGCTTATCTACGTGTTAAAAGCACAGACATAGCTCAACCTCTTTATCAGCCACAGGCAACCTAACTTTCTTGGGGCTCAGTTTCCTTATCTGTTAAATGGTGGGGATAAATCATCACCTTAGATAATGCGCATAAAATCTTAGTACTGCCTCTGGCACATAGTAAGTGATCCATTCTCCTCTGTTGAATCGAGGGAGGAGGGAAGGAGCAATTTTCAAAAGGCTATAGAATAATCCCATACACATACAGAAAAATCAGAAGACACAGATTCTGAATTATTAAAGGTATTTCTCTTTGGAGGAGGGAGTTGCACTCTCTTTGCTATAGATTTACCTGAGGTAAATTGTGACGAATTGTGCTTAAAATTTTTAAATTAACAGGGGTTTTTTGGTATTGTGGTAAAATAGGCATAACATAAAATTTACCATCGTCACCATTTTTGAGTGTACAGTTCAGTGGTGGTAAGGACCTTCACACTGTTCCGCTGCCAGTACCACCATCCACCTCCAGCACTTTGTTATCTTCCCAAACTGAAATTCTGTCCCCATGAAACCCTCCACCTCCCCCTGCCCCATCTCAGGCAACAGCCATTCTGCTTTCGGGCTCTGTGGTTTGGACTGTTCTGGGAACCTCACACAGATGGAATCATATACCATCTATCCTTTTGTGCAAAATTTGGGGTTTTAGTGGAGGAAAATAGAGGTGCTAGAGCACCCCTCTGCCCCGTGTAAAGCCCTCGCTCACCGTACTATACCAGAAGCTCTGACAGAAGGGTCCAGGGACCTCTGAGGGTCCCAAGCCCCCTTAGGGGGTGCACAGGGTCAAAAAGACGAATACCAAATAAAGTCACCTGCTTCCCGTGGGCCACAGGATGTGTAATGTCACACAAAACTGAAGGAACGGCACAGATGACCGTCCCACTGTCTTTTATGAAGACACAAAAGACAGTTGACAAAAATGTGAAACATTGCCAGTCTTCTCATAACATTTCTTTTGCTTTGGGAATCTTGTTACTTACAAGGAAAAAATAAACGTTCTTCATATTAACATGCAGTGGGCTTATCATTCTTACTCTCAAATTAATAAGCGTTTTCTTGGTTTTAAACTCTACTCTGATAAATACTGATAAGCATGACCCACACAAGCAAACACTTTTGAGGACCCTGAATAATTTCTAAGAGGGTGAAACAGTTCCGAGGCCACGAGTTTTAAGAACCACCACTTGATGGTAACCTTTCCTCTGGCGAAGGGTGGGCCACAGGCAGTGCATCTCCATGTGTCAGTGACTCAAAGGTAACACTGTCTCCAGGCTTCCAGCCGCCTGTAATCCGATTACCCACTCGACCCACCTTCACACACGCCCAGGAAACCATTCCAAGACTCCAGACCTAAACTCTCTAGATCCTAATTGCCTTTTCTTCTTCTAAGATACCCGCCCACGCACACATCCACCCGTACAACTGTATTAGTTGGTGTGAGGATAAATAAGCAATAAAAATGAACAAGAGCCGAGTGTGCGGTACCTTTATTGCCACAGGTCGATGGATACGCTTACGTGCAGTGACTCCGTAGATAATCTCATAGGCAAGAGGTTATTGAGAACATTCTAAGAGACCATCTCTCTGTCATTCAATAATTGTTGGCTGGAATAAACCATGGGTATCCCACGGGAAACATTGGGAAACATCGATAACATAAATTTCTTCCCCTGGGGAGCCCACCTTCAAGTGGGCAAGACCAGCAAAGAAGTCCAGCAGACTAACAGACCAGCAAACCATAATGGCAGGGGAATCTGAGCTTGAGGGAAAGTAAGGCCAGCTACAGCGTGAGGAGACTGGAAAGGCTTCCCGGCAAGTGACCTGCGAGCACTCACGGTGAAGTTGGGGTGGGGGGGAGGCACGGGCTAACCTGGGATAAAGTGTTACCAGGCCTCGAAACAGCAAGGGTGCCACTGCAGAAAAAGCAAGATGCCCAGAAGTTTCTAGAACGAGAAGCAAGGCCCCTGTGGCTGCCACAAAAAGTTAGGGAGCAAGCATATGTGAGGCCAGGGGTCAGGCCTTGAAAGCAAGCCGGAGAGAGGATTTGGGGGTTTATGCTATGCACGGGTGTTGGTGGCAGCACAGCTGGGCTCGGGGGCAGGGCTGGGGGCAGTCCTGACGTGGGACAAAGCGTACCCCATCTCCGAGCCCCAGGGCTCTGACGTGTCAGAGGTGTGGAAGGAAAGGATCCGTCTGTTCCTCAAATCCCTACCAGGGGTTGCTGGGGGATTAAAGGGAAAATGCCCCGGGGCCTGAGGGTGGCAATCAGTCGGTTGACGAAGGAGAGGGTGGGGTGCCTGGGGGGCACTTAGCTCAAGGACATTTTCACTATCATTGCAAGGAGATCACAGTTGCCGGTCTGAAGCTATTTGAGGTCACTCAGAATTCCAAATGGAAAATCTAGGGAAGTTTAAGGTAATTTCTTATACTGGAGTAAACAAGAATTTCTAATAGTGCCCATTGCGGACGCAGGCTCTGGGCCTTCCTCCAGACCCCCTGGGCAGAATCCAGGGCGGGATTGGGGGGCGGGGGGCGGTGTTCAGCCACGTGATTCTGAGGTTCAGGCCTTTGATGTGTGTGCAAAAGTGATGATGGACTCTCACTGGGTGAGTAAGGCTAAAGGGCAATTTTTAAAAGTGACTTTTTTTTTTCTTCTTTGATACGACTTTTTACAAACTCACGGGTTGAAAATACTCCCGGGCCTCTCGGGCCTATTTTACCCATCGTTATCCACAGCATAAATCTGATACCACCGTCTGCCCCAACAGCTTAAGACAGGAGCCCCCCAATCCTTGAGTCGTAATACGTGGGACTCTGGCCCGAACTCCCAGATTTGTTCCAGGAGCCGTGGCTCTCCCCTGGGGACATTTTGCGCCCTGGGGGCATTTGGGATCGCCCGAAGACGTCCGTGGTTATTCCCCAGGGTGGGGGAGCGAGTGCTCCCCGCATCCAGTGGGCCGAGGCCAGAGAAGCTGACCGCGCGGGGCTGCACGGAATCGCCCCGCCACAAAGACGGATCTGGTCCCCAAAGGTCGACACCCACGAGATGCAGAGCTCTGCTCTGTAGCGGAGCGGGTCTCCACGCAAGTCCTTAACCACAGCGAGCTCTTCCTGACTCGGAGCCTTCGTTCCCGCGGGCGCTTGACCGATGGAAGACTCCAGGCGCTTTTGTGCGTGAACGACTCGCATCCTCGCGCACGTTAGGAAAGGCCGCGGCCTTCATCCTGTATCGGGGCCACGCAGCTCGTTCTGTTCACGCTCCTCTGTCTCCTGCTTTCCTTCCACGAGCGTGCCTCCTCACTGGGGCTGTGTACCAGTTCTCAGCCCACCTTCTGCACCCTCGCGGAATAGGTGGGCTCCACGCTCAACTCTGGCTCAGGGGGCACAGGTCCCCGCGCCCCGCATCCCGCTCGCCATCCACAAAGATGTGCTGAGTGACTAAAAACAGGCAGCGAGGCCACCAACTTTCACCTCTCCGAGTTTGTTCTTTGAATCCTTTGGTTTTCAGAAAAGTGCGCTCTTAAGAAAAGGAGTAAAACCACTCAAGTCGGCATGCTTTAGTATTCCGTGCTCCTTTTTAGAAAAGGGCATACAAATACACCTATCTTTGCAAAGGGAGAAACAAAGGAAAGATCAATTTAAAACTTATTTTTTTAGGGGCACCTGGGTGGCTCAGTGGGTTAAAACCTCTGCCTTTGGCTCAGGTCATGATCCCAGGGTCCTGGGATCAAGCCCCACATTGGGCTCTCTGCTCAGTGGGGAGCCTGCTTCCTCCTCTCTCTCTGCCTGCCTCTCTGCCTGCTTGTGATCTCTGTCAAATAAATAAAAATCTTTAAAAAAATTAATAAAACCTATTTTTTTTAAAACATTAGAGACAGGAGGGAATAGTGTGAAAGGTGAGAAACTAGTCTTCTCTGAACATACCCGGTTTTAGAGTTTTAACTAAGAAACTGTTTTATTTAACAAAATTATATTAAAAAGAGAAAAAAAAAAAAAAGGCAAGGCAGTATCCAAAGATGGAAAACAATGAAACTAACAGTATATGAAGTTGTTGTCAAATCTACAGCTAAGTAAAAAAAAAAAAAAAAAAAAAAAAAAAAAAAAAAAAAAA